>NC_091957.1:25844472-26167506 GCF_031021105.1 Erythrolamprus reginae | reverse complement strand
AATGGAAATGACAGGAAGGGAGGAAGGAAGGAGGGAGGGAAATGGAAATGAGAGGAAGAAGAAGGAGAAGGAAGGAAGGAAGGAAAAAGGGAGGGAAATGGAAATGACAGGAAGGGAGGAAGGAAGGAGGGAGGGAAATGGAAATGAGAGGAAAGAAGGAAGGAAGGAAGGAAGGAAAAGGGAGGAAATGGAAATGACAGGAAGGGAGGAAGGAAGGAGGGAGGGAAATGGAAATGAGAGGAAAGAAGGAAGGAAGGAAGGAAAAGGGAGGAAATGGAAATGACAGGAAGGGAGGAAGGAAGGAGGGAGGGAAATGGAAATGAGAGGAAAGAAGGAAGGAAGGAAGGAAAAAGGGAGGGAAATGGAAATGACAGGAAGGGAGGAAGGAAGGAAGGAGGGAGGGAAATGGAAATGACGAGGAGAGGAGGAAGGAAGGAGGGAGGGGAAATGGAAATGAGAGGAAAGAAGGAAGGAAGGAGGAAGGAAAAAGGGAGGGAAATGGAAATGACAGGAAGGGAGGAAGGAAGGAGGGAGGGGAAATGGAAATGAGAGGAAGAGAGAAGGAAGGAAGGAAGGAGAAAAGGGAGGGAAATGGAAATGACAGGAAGGGGGAGGAAGGAAGGAGGGAGGGAAAATGGAAATGAGAGGAAAAGAAGGAAGGAAGGAAGGAAGGAAAAGGGAGGGAAATGGAAATGACAGGAAGGGAGGAAGGGAAGGAGGGAGGGAAATGGAAATGAGAGGAAAGAAGGAAGGAAGGAAGGAAGGAAACGGAGGGAAATGGAAATGACAGGAAGGGAGGAAGGAAGGAGGGAGGAAATGGAAATGAGAGGAAGAAGGAAGGAAGGGAGGAAGGAAGGAAAACGGGAGGGAAATGGAAATGACAGGAAGGGAGGAAGGAAGGAGGGGAGGGAAATGGAAATGAGAGGAAAGAAGGAAGGGAGGAAGGAAGAAAAGGGGAGGGAAATGGAAATGACAGGAAGGGAGGAAGGAAGGAGGGAGGGAAATGGAAATGAGAGGAAAGAAGGAAGGAAGGAAGGAAGGAAAAAGGGAGGGAAATGGAAATGACAGGAAGGGAGGAAGGAAGGAGGGAGGAGGGAAATGGAAATGAGAGGAAGAAGGAAGGAGGAAGGAAGGAAAAAGGAGGGAAATGGAATGACAGGAAGGGAGGAAGGAAGGAGGGAGGGAATTGGAAATGAGAGGAAAGAAGGAAGGAGAAGGAAGAAAAGGGAGGGAAATGGAAATGACAGGAAGGGAGGAAGGAAGGAGGGAGGGAAATGGAAATGAGAGGAAAGAAGGAAGGAAGGAAGGAAGGAAGGAAAACGGGAGGGAAATGGAAATGACAGGAAGGGAGGAAGGAAGGAGGGAGGGAAATGGAAATGAGAGGAAAGAAGGAAGGGAAGGAAGGAAAACGGAGGGAAATGGAAATGACAGGAAGGGAGGAAGGAAGGAGGGGAGGGAAATGGAAATGAGAGGAAAGAAGGAAGGAGGAAGGAAAAAAGGAGGGAAATGGAAATGACAGGAAGGGAGGAAGGAAGGAGGGAGGGAAATGGAAATGAGAGGAAAGAAGGAAGGAAGGAAGGAAGGAAAAGGGAGGGAAATGGAAATGACAGGAAGGGAGGAAGGAAGGAGGGAGGGAAATGGAAATGAGAGGAAAGAAGGAAGGAAGGAAGGAGGAAAAGGGAGGGAAATGGAAATGACAGGAAGGGAGGAAGGAAGGAGGGAGGGAAATGGAAATGAGAGGAAAGAAGGAAGGAAGGAAGGAAGGAAGAAAGGGAGGGAAATGGAAATGACAGGAAGGGAGGAAGGAAGGAGGGAGGGAAATGGAAATGAGAGGAAAGAAGGAAGGGAGGAAGGAAGAAAAGGGAGGGAAATGGAAATGACAGGAAGGGAGGAAGGAGGAGGAGGGAATGGAAATGACAGGAAGGGAGGAAGGAAGGAGGGAGGAAATGGAAATGAGAGGAAAGAAGGAAGGAAGGAAGGAAGGAAACGGAGGGAAATGGAAATGACAGGAAGGGAGGAAGGAAGGAGGGAGGAAATGGAAATGAGAGGAAAGAAGGAAGGGAGGAAGGAAGGAAAAGGGGAGGGAAATGGAAATGACAGGAAGGGAGGAAGGAAGGAGGGAGGGAAATGGAAATGAGAGGAAAGAAGGAAGGAAGGAAGGAAGGAAAACGGAGGGAAATGGAAATGACAGGAAGGGAGGAAGGAAGGAGGGAGGGAAATGGAAATGAGAGGAAAGAAGGAAGGAAGGAAGGAAGGAAAACGGAGGGAAATGGAAATGACAGGAAGGGAGGAAGGAAGGAGGGAGGGAAATGGAAATGAGAGGAAAGAAGGAAGGAGGAGGAAGGAAAAAGGGAGGGAAATGGAAATGACAGGAAGGGAGGAAGGAAGGAGGGAGGGAAATGGAAATGAGAGGAAAGAAGGAAGGAAGGAAACGGAGGGAAATGGAAATGACAGGAAGGGAGGAAGGAAGGAGGGAGGGAAATGGAAATGAGAGGAAAGAAGGAAGGGAGGAAGGAAGAAAAGGGGAGGGAAATGGAAATGACAGGAAGGGAGGAAGGAAGGATGGGAGGGAATGGAAATGAGAGGAAGAAGGAAGGAAGGAAAACGGAGGGAAATGGAAATGACAGGAAGGGAGGAAGGAAGGAGGGAGGGAAATGGAAATGAGAGGAAAGAAGGAAGGAAGGAAGGAAAACGGAGGGAAATGGAAATGACAGGAAGGGAGGAAGGAAGGAGGGAGGGAAATGGAAATGAGAGGAAAGAAGGAGGAGGAAGGAAGGAAAAGGGAGGGAAATGGAAATGACAGGAAGGGAGGAAGGAAGGAGGGAGGGGAAATGGAAATGAGAGGAAAGAAGGAAGGGAGGAAGGAAAGGAAAAGGGAGGGAAATGGAAATGACAGGAAGGGAGGAAGGAAGGAGGGAGGGAAATGGAAATGAGAGGAAAGAAGGAAGGATAGGAAGGAAAAAGGGAGGGAAATGGAAATGACAGGAAGGGAGGAAGGAAGGAGGGAGGGAAATGGAAATGAGAGGAAAGGAAGGGAAGGAAGGGAAGAACGGAGGGAAATGGAAATGACAGGAAGGGAGGAAGGAAGGAGGGAGGGAAATGGAAATGAGAGGAAAGGAAGGAAGGAAGGAAGGAAGGAAGGAAAAAGGGAGGGGAAATGGAAATGAGAGGAAGGGAGGAAGGAAGGAGGGAGGGAAATGGAAATGAGAGGAAGAAGGAAGGAAGGAAGGAAAACGGAGGGAAATGGTAATGACAGGAGGGAGGAAGGAAGGAGGGAGGGAAATGGAAATGAGAGGAAAGAAGGAAGGAAGGAAGGAAAAGGGAGGGAAATGGAAATGACAGGAAGGGAGGAAGGAAGGAGGGAGGGAAATGGAAATGAGAGGAAAGAAGGAAGGAAGGAAGGAAGGAAGGAAAAAGGGAGGGAAATGGAAATGACAGGAAGGGAGGAAGGAAGGAGGGAGGGAAATGGAAATGAGAGGAAAGAAGGAAGGGAGGAAGGGAGGAAAAGGGGAGGGAAATGGAAATGACAGGAAGGGAGGAAGGAAGGAGGGAGGGAAATGGAAATGAGAGGAAAGAAGGAAGGAAGGAAGGAAGGAAGGAAAATGGAGGGAAATTGAAATGACAGGAAGGGAGGAAGGAAGGAGGGAGGGAAATGGAAATGAGAGGGAAAGAATGGAAGGAAGGGAGGAAGGAAAGAAAAGGGGAGGGAAATGGAAATGAAGGAAGGGAGGAAGGAAGGAGGGAGGGAAATGGAAATGAGAGGAAAGAAGGAAGGAAGGAAGGGAAGGAAGGAAAAAGGGAGGGAAATGGAAATGACAGGAAGGGAGGAAGGAAGGAGGGAGGGAAATGGAAATGACAGGGAAGAAGGAAGGAAGGAAAACGGAGGGAAATGGAAATGACAGGAAGGGAGGAAGGAAGGAGGGAGGGAAATGGAAATGAGAGGAAAGAAGGAAGGAAGGAAGGAAGGAAAAAGGGAGGGAAATGGAAATGACAGGAAGGGAGGAAGGAAGGAGGAGGGAAATGGAAATGAGAGGAAAGAAGGAAGGGAGGAAGGAAGGAAAAGGGGAGGGAAATGGAAATGACAGGAAGGGAGGAAGGAAGGAGGGAGGGAAATGGAAATGACAGGAAAGAAGGAAGGAAGGAAAACGGAGGGAAATGGAAATGACAGGAAGGGAGGAAGGAAGGAGGGAGGGAAATGGAAATGAGAGGAAAGAAGGAAGGGAGGAAGGAAAGAAAAGGGGAGGGAAATGGAAATGACAGGAAGGGAGGAAGGAAGGAGGGAGGGAAATTGGAAATGAGAGGAAAGAAGGAAGGAAGGAAAAAGGGAGGGAAATGGAAATGACAGGAAGGGAGGAAGGAAGGAGGGAGGGAGGGAAATGGAAATGACAGGAAAGAAGGAAGGAAGGAAGGAAAACGGAGGGAAATGGAAATGACAGGAAGGGAGGAAGGAAGGAGGGAGGGAAATGGAAATGAGAGGAAAGAATGAAGGGAGGAAGGAAAGAAAGGGGAGGGAAATGGAAATGACAGGAAGGGAGGAAGGAAGGAGGGAGGGAAATGGAAATGAGAGGAAAGAAGGAAGGGAGGAAGGAAAGAAAAGGGGAGGGAAATGGAAATGACAGGAAAGGAGGAAGGAAGGAGGGAGGGAAATGGAAATGAGAGGAAAGAAGGAAGGAAGGAAGGAAGGAAGGAAGAAAAAAGGGAGGGAAATGGAAATGACAGGAAGGGAGGAAGGAAGGAGGGAGGGAAATGGAAATGAGAGGAACGAAGGAAGGAAGGAAGGAAGGAAAAAGGGAGGGAAATGGAAATGACAGGAAGGGAGGAAGGAAGGAGGGAAATGGAAATGAGAGGAAAGAAGGAAGTGAGGAAGGAAAGAAAAGGGGAGGGAAATGGAAATGACAGGAAGGGAGGAAGGAAGGAGGGAGGGAGGGAAATGGAAATGAGAGGAAAGAAGGAAGGAAGGAAGGAAGGAAGGAAAAAGGGAGGGAAATGGAAATGACAGGAAGGGAGGAAGGGAGGAGGGAGGGAAATGGAAATGAGAGGAAAGAAGGAAGGAAGGAAAACGGAGGGAAATGGAAATGACAGGAAGGGAGGAAGGAAGGAGGGAGGGAAATGGAAATGAGAGGAAAGAAGGAAGGAAGGAAGGAAGGAAGGAAGGAAGGAAAAAGGGAGGGAAATGGAAATGACAGGAAGGGAGGAAGGAAGGAGGGAGGGAAATGGAAATGAGAGGAAAGAAGGAAGGAAGGAAAACGGAGGGAAATGGAAATGACAGGAAGGGAGGAAGGAAGGAGGGAGGGAAATGGAAATGAGGAAAGAAGGAAGGGAGGAAGGGAGGAAAAAGGGAGGGAAATGGAAATGACAGGAATGGTGGAAGGAAGGAGGGAGGGAAATGGAACTGACAGGAAAGAAGGAAGGGAGGAAGGAAGGAAAAGGGGAGGGAATGGAAATGACAGGAATGGAGGAAGGAAGGAGGGAGGGAAATGGAAATGACAGGAAAGAAGGAAGGGAGGAAGGGAGGAAAAAGGGAGGGAAATGGAAATGACAGGAATGGAGGGAGGAAGGAGGGAGGGAATGGAAATGAGAGGAAAGAAGGAAGGGAGGAAGGGAGGAAAAAGGGAGGGAAATGGAAATGACAGGAAAGAAGGAAGGTAGGAAGGAATGAAAAAGGGAGGGAAATGGAAATGACAGGAAGGGAGGAAGGAAGGAGGGAAGGAAATGGAAATGAGAGGAAAGGAGGAAGGGAGGAAGGAAGGAAAAAGGGAGGGAAATGGAAATGACAGGAAGGGAGGAAGGAAGGAGGGAGGGAAATGGAAATGAGAGGAAAGAAGGAAGGAAGGGAGGATCGGAGGAAAAAGGGAGGGAAATGGAAATGACAGGAAGGAAGGAAAACGGAGGGAAATGGAAATGACAGGAAGGGAGGAAGGAAGGAGGGAGGGAAATGGAAATGAGAGGAAGGAAGGAAGGAAGGAAGGAAGGAAGGAAGGAAGGGAAAAGGGGGGAAATGGAAATGACAGGAAGGAAGGAAGGAAGGAAGGAAGGAAAAAGGGAGGGAAATGGAAATGACAGGAAGGGAGGAAGGAAGGAGTGAGGGAAATGGAAATGAGAGGAAAGAAGGAAGGAAGGAAGGAAGGAAGGAAGGAAAAAGGGAGGGAAATGGAAATGAGAGGAAAGAAGGAAGGAAGGAAGGAAAACGGAGGGAAATGGAAATGACAGGAAGGGAGGAAGGGAGGAAGGAGGGAGGGAGGGAAATGGAAATGAGAGGAAAGAAGGAAGGGAGGGAGGAAGGAAAAAGAGAGGGAAATGGAAATGACAGGAAGGGAGGAAGGAAGGAAGGAGGTAAATGGAAATGAGAGGAAAGAAGGAAGGAAGGAAGGAAAAAGGGAGGGAAATGGAAATGACAGGAAGGGAGGAAGGAAGGAGGGAGGGAATGGAAATGAGAGGAAAGAAGGAAGGAAGGAAGGAAAACAGAGGGAAATGGAAATGAGAGGAAAGAAGGAAGGAAGGAAAACGGAGGGAAATGGAAATGACAGGAAGGGAGGAAGGAAGGAGGGAGGGGAAATGGAAATGAGAGGAAAGAAGGAAGGAAGGAAGGAAGGGAAAAGGGAGGGAAATGGAAATGACAGGAAGGGAGGAAGGAGGGAGGGAGGGAAATGGAAATGAGAGGAAAGAAGGAAGGAAGGAAAACGGAGGGAAATGGAAATGAGAGGAAGGAAGGAAGGAAGGAAGGAAGGAAGGAAATTTGTAGCTCAGGGTTGAAATGAGGGGTCTTTGGTGCTCTCTGAACTTGGTTGTTCTCTGGCAGATGTTTCATTAACCAGGTAGCATCATCAATGCCAGTAAGTGCTGTTTGATTTCAGCTAGTACTTACTAGCACTGATGGTGTTACCTAGTTGGGTAATGAAACGTCTGCCAGAAAACAAGCAAGCTCAGAGAGCACACCAAGGACCCCTCGTGTCAACCCTGAGCTACAAATATTCTCCTTTAGTCAGCCCCAAATTTCTGTGAGACATTTGTTAAGCAAGTTTTGCCCCTTCTTTCTTGCCTCGGTTGTTAAGTGAATCACTGCAGTTGATGAGTTAGTGACCCGGTCATGAAGGGAATCTAACTCCCGCCCTCCATTGACTTCACTTGTCATGATAGTTGCAAAAGGGGAATCGTGTGACCTTGGGACCCAGCGATGGTCGTAAGTCTGAGTCGGTTGCCAGGGGTCTGAATTTTGATCACCTTAAGGTCGTAACTGAAAAATGGTCAAAGTCACTAAACAAACTCTTGCAAATCAAAGACTGCCTGTTAGCTTTTTTGCTCATTCTGAAGCTTAGCAGAAAAAAAACCCAGGTTAGGACCTGCAAGCCACCGTCAACATTTATGGCTGAGTTCATGTCTTAGTTGTTATCACATTCGCCAGCACTCCAGCAAACACAGTTTTGTCAGTTTTAATTGAATGTGCTCATTAAAAAAAAAAAAGAATTAACCGTTTGAACCGAGAGCTTGTGTGGCTTTTGAATGATCACATGCAGGTAATCCTCAACTTGCAGATTCTAATGGAGCCATGAATTCCATCATAGGGTCAACACAATTGTAAGTCAAGTCACTCAAGCGACTGACTCAATTTTACAACATATTTTGCAGTGGTTTGTTAACCATTGAGTATAAGCCCCAAAGGAAGAGAATTACCGTATTTTGGAGTATAAAACGCACCTTTTTCCTCCCCAATAGAGGCTGATTATTAGGGTGTTTCTTATATTCTGAAGGTAGCTTCCCCCTCCCCCCCAGCCCTAACTAGCTGCTAACGATCTTCCCAGCTCTTACCTTGCAGGTTCTTTCAATGTTTCTCTCTGCGAAGAATGTTTTCCAAGCCCTAAGTCTTTGCAGGGGTTTTTTTCATTACTCTAACTTCCTCCGAGTAAATTTCTTTCAAGCCCTAACCAGGTGCTAACGATGTTCCCAGCACTTACCAGCTTGTAAGCTCTTTCATTGTGACTCTGCAAAGAATGTTTTCCAAGCCCTAAAGTCTTTACAGGGTTTTTTCCATTGCTCTACTGCTCCAAATGTTTCTTTCCAGGTGCTAACAATGTTCCCAGCTCTTACTGGCTTGCAAGCTCTTTCATTGTTACTCTCTCCCAATAAGATTTTTTTAAAAGTCCTAGCCAGGGGATAAAATAATGTGCTGAAGCTGACCAGACTAAGGACGCTAGCCAGATGAATACTTGCTAAGCAGATTCTTTTCCCTATTTTCCTCCCCAAAAACTAAGGTGCATCTTATACTCGAAAAAATGCAGTATGCTTAATAAGATCCAGCCAGTATTAGCTCAGATACATTAAGTGTCAGGGTTCCGAATAGCATTGAAACCTAAATCAGGGTCCAAGGCAAAGTATTCCTCAAAGTTCCAATTTATTAGCAGAGCCATGTTGGCACATCTGGGGAGAAACCCAAATCTGAAGGCCCGGGGGTTTCTCCACCCAGATGAAAGTACAAGCCCTTGTCCCCACCCTCTCAAGTCCATCACGTTGACTAATCTTCACCTACCAACTTGACAGCAACTCCCATCTCTTTCCATGCAGGTGCAGGAGTGCAAAGACAAAAGATGACCTTGAAAATCCAGAAGGAATTTGATACGGCTATATGCAGGGCCATCCGTCATGCAACGATTCCTCCCAAATTCCCATAGCAAAGAATACATTTTGAAATAGTATAAAGTG
The DNA here is from genome assembly GCF_031021105.1 of Erythrolamprus reginae. Taxonomy (NCBI): domain Eukaryota; kingdom Metazoa; phylum Chordata; class Lepidosauria; order Squamata; family Dipsadidae; genus Erythrolamprus; species Erythrolamprus reginae. Next base: position 26,158,809 of record NC_091957.1, on the reverse strand, counting down.
TGGCAGGCCAAGACCCCAACTAAAATGGCTTTGGCCTGACAGTAAGGTGAGGTGAGGTGAGAAGTTAAGGTAAGGTAAGGTAAGGTAGACTTTGTCATTTATTTATGTCAAGATAAGATAGACTGTCATTTTTTTATTATGAGCACATCAACCTACATTAAAAATGAAATTCTTTTGCCTGCTCTCAAGAGAAAGTGTATATCTACACAAACACATACGCAATGCACATATACACATCAAAGGTGAGTTGCTCCCGGTTCGGACTGGTTCTAAGTTGCTACCAGTTACGCAGAAGCACGTGCACGAACCCGTAGTAAAGAGTTTTAGAACTGATACTGATACACATTATATATATACACACACATACATAAATATATACCTGTGCCATAGGTAGGTAAGTAGGTAGATAGGTAGGTAGACAGATGGATATATATTTTATATTTATATATATTTATTGGATTTGTATGCCACCCCCTCTCCGAGGACTTGGGGCAGCTCACAACATCCAAAACAATATACATATCTAAAAAATCCAATTACGATAATACAGTGTTCCCTCGATTTTCGCAGGTTCAAACTTCGCGAATAGCCTATACCACGGTTTTTCAAAAAAATATTAATTAAAAATACTTTGCGGGGTTTTTTTCTGTACCACAGTTTTCCCACCCGATGATGTCATACATCATACGGCAAAAACTAATAATTTTTGCAAATATATAACAAAAAAATATATATTGTTAATAAATAATTATGTTTATAAATATCAGGATCACTAAGTGTCTTATTCAATGGTGAGTACCAGTAATAATGGTGAGTAAATGGTTATTAAGGGAATGGGAAATGGTAATTTAGGGGTTTAAAGTGTTAAGGGATGGCTTGTGATACTGGCCATAGCCAAAAATGGTGTTTTAATTCCGCATCTCTACTTCGCGAAAATTCGACTTTCGCGGGCGGTCTCGGAACGCATCCCCCACGAAAATCGAGGGAACACTGTAGAGCTAAAAAACTTTAAAAACTCTAATAACATTTAAAATCATATCGATACATAATGTTTGAGAAAAATGATGGCTGGCTGGCTGGCTAGCTGGATGGATGGATGGATGGATGGATGGATGGATGGATGGATGGATGGATGGATGGATAGATGTGTTTGAGAAAAATGGATGGATGGGTGGATTAGATGCATGTGTGACAGATGAAATAGATAGATGATAGATAGGTGGATAGATGGATGGATAGATGATAGATAGATAGACAGACAGACAGACAGAGACAGACAGACAGACATGATTGAGGGAGAGACAGATTAGATAGATAGATAGATAGATAGATAGATAGATAGATAGATAGATAGATAGATAGATAGATAGATAGAGATCATTGTCCATTTTGAGTAGCGGAAAGAGAAAAGTTGAACGTTCACAAGTTTAATACTATATGGAACAAAACTGTGACTGGATCCAGATGTTCTGCTTTGGATGTAAATCCGTGCAACGGAATAATAAGGAAGAATAAAGAAAAACTCTGGTTTTTGAATTTTGCTCTTAACACAGGAAGAAGGATCAAAAATTTAGCAGAAGAGAAAGTCAAAGTAATTGGCTGAGGGAGTCCCTCAGGGTGCCCAGTCTCATTAGTCATTTTAAGTGCCCCCTAAAAGCATTTAAATCCGGCCTAACTATTTTTAAAACCCATCTGTTTCCAAGAATGCAGAGGCTGTGAAATCTCTCATCCCTAGGATTTGTGACTCTCTCGATTCGGATTAATCGATTTTGCCATTTCATCAAAGGCTCATACCGTGATGAACAGTGGGTGGGTGGAAATTCTAAGCCTCTCAGCTTCTGGCTTTAAAAGGAGAAAAAATGTTGCTAGTCCCTCAGGGGTAAGGAAGTTTTGTAAACAGAGCTGAAATAAATAACCAAACAAGTCTAGTATATTTTCAGCCCGAAACTCATAAAAGGAAATTGTTTTAAAGGAAATTGCTTAACTTAAAACCGCTAGGGGGCAGCTTCTGCGAACCAATGGTAGCAATGTTAATTTTTATCCCATTTAATTTAACACAGGCGCACAAACTCAACTGCCAAATAGATTTAGCCAGGCTGTGTTCAAAACTCAGATATGGGGTTCCAAGTCTTTGTAAAACCTGAAGTCTTTCCAAGGAGCCATTTATTTATTTATTAAATTTATATGCCGCCCCTCTCCGAAGACTTGGGGCGAGTCTTGTTCCAGCATCATAAACAAGGATTCATGGTTTATTGTGATTTCTACAATCCTCTGCACCTGATGCCAATAAAAATTCATCCTGGCTTAGCAGAATAGGTGGGCCTTGTCAAGGTAGCTTCCTTCGTCAGGTGCCTTAACTATTTGTCACCCAAGTCTTTGGATCGGAGCCACAGAAGCCGGCATTTCAGAAACGAGCCCAGCTCAGGACAAGGGGCGCATCTGAAATCCCCTTAAGTATGGTTAGCCTGGTTGCCAGGACGAGCCCTTTCGATTCTGAGCAGCTGGGCGCCATTCAGCACATTACTGGCTCGTTCCTTAGGATTACGTGCATTGTTTTTGTTTAATTTTTAGAGCTTGCTTCGGCTATCTTAAAAATTGGAAGAATAAATAATGAAGGGTGACAAGGGAGGGGAAGGGTTTTTTTTTCCAACATTTGGCAGGGTTCCCGGAACCGCTGTGGAGTTTTTACTATTTCCTTGTTCTCGGCCTTTCGCCCCACATGACCGCCCCTACCCCCTTTTCAACGCCCCCACCGTGGCACGTATGTCTTAATTAAGGTATGGAGTTATCCACACGTTGGGCCCTATTTTTAATCTTGGGGCGGGTGCCAGAAGGCTCCTGTGATGGGGAAAAGGTGTTGGGTTAATGGACTGACCTCCTTCCTCCTCTGTGATCTATTAAGGGTGTTTATCCCTCCCCCCACGCCCCATATCTCTCCTTCCTTCCCTGTTTAGTTAAAACCCCAAATTTATTTTATTATTTACTATTTATTTATTTATTAGATTTCTATGCCGTCCTTTTCCTCAGACTCAGGGCAGTTCACAACAAAATGAAATGCAAAAATATGTAGAAATCTAAAGGTAAAATACATTTCTAAAACCTCAATTTCTTAAAACCAATCATCCACATTCATTCTATCATACATACACTGCTCAAAAAAATAAAGGGAACACTTAAACAACACAATACATTCAACTTTGTTATTTATTTCCTCAAGAATGTTTCAATATTTCATTCATTCAGATCTAGATGGTGTTATTTGAGTGTTGCCTTTATTTATTTTTTGAGCAGTATATATACATCCATTCGTTTTTTAAAAAGTGTTTGTTAAATAATGTGGATGAGACGAATCCAGAGAAAAATTGCAAAGAGAAAGCTGGTTTGCAAGGGGGTCTTTTGCGGGTAGAGTGCTTCTGGAGCTGGAGGATCTGTTCCCTTTCCATCCTAGGGAGAAATGAAGACCTCCCCTCCCCAGTGCTTCAACAGACTTGATAGCTGGGGAGGGGTGGGGGGGGGAGAGGAGGAGGGAGAGAGAGATGGAATTAGGAGAAGGGATGCAAATCTGAGGCTGGGAATGATGGCAGTTGTAATTCCCACAGAATCAGAAGGTTATTTTTTAAAAAGGGGAAAGAAGACCCTTTAAATCAGGAGTTTCCAAGCTTGGCAACTTTAAGACTTGGGGACTTCAACACCCAGAATTCCTCAGCCAGCAAAGCTTTAAGCTGCCTGAGGAATTCTGGGAGTTGAAATCCCCAAGTCTTAAAGTTGCTAAAAGTTGGAAACTCCTGCTTTAAGTTAAAAAACTCTCCCCCTCCCGTTCTGCATTATAGGCAGGTCAGAATGCTAAACTTGCAAGAATTTTTTAAAAGGCTTATAAAGAAACGATTGCAGTCCCCCCTTCCCTTTAAAGACACCCATCGAGAATTCCCTTTGCCACTGCAAGGCTGGACTACCTGTTGGGCAGGCAAAGCCCTCTGCAGCTGCTCAGAGGCACTGCCGTTTGTCTCCAGAGCCGAGGGTCGGGCCGTGTCCCTTGGATGACTCCCCCACCCACCCAGCCACCCACCCAGCCCGGCCCGAGGCGTGGCCAGCAGGGAACTGGCTTGGGGCAGCCGCTGGGGCGCACAGCTGCTGCGCCGGGACCAGAGCGAGTTCGCCCGGGTTGGGGGAGAGAGAGAGAGAGAGAGAGATGCTGCGCGATCGGACCCTTCGGCTGCAGTTCGGCCACCGCCTGGAGGCGGTCTGCGTCCTGGGCACCCGGCTGTCCGTAGACGTTTTTGGGTGAGCATGAGGCAAGATCCGACTTTGCAAGAAAACCCCAAAACGACCCCTTCCCTTCGATTCAGCGCCCCATCCCTGCAGACTCCCCCCCTTCTCCTTTCTTTGGTGTTAAATGTGCATTCTTCCGAAAAGGTGCCCCCCCGCTCTCCCTATAACCATCACCCCCTTCCTTTCCCATCCCCAAGATTGCAAACCCCAAGATTAGCTCCTTATGGAAGGAATTTGAGCTAGTTTCTTCCTCTTTAATAACAACAGAGTTGGAAGGGACCTTGGAGTCCGTTTATTTTTATTTTTGTTTTGTCAAGTAGGTATGGGTGGTAGACCAAGATCTAATAATATTTGTTGATTATTGTTGATGATTTCGTTTATTATGGGTTTAATTTGGGTTATATTGTTAGATTGCATAGTTGACTTCTTTTTAATTGTTTTTATATTTTATATTGTTATAAGCCGCCCTGAGTCCTTTGGGATTGGGCGGCATAGATTCGAAAGAAGGAAGGAAGGAAGGAAGGAAGGAAGGAAGGAAGGAAGGAAGGAAGGAAGGAAGGAAGGAAGGAAGGAAGGAAGATATATTATTATTATTATTTATTATTATTATTTATTGGATTTGTATGCCGCCCCTCTCCACAGACTCGGGGCGGCATACAAATCCAATATATTTCTATGCATGATACTAATAAGAGAGAAACATTAGGACAAGGGACGGTAGGCACGCTGGTGCACTTATGCACGCCCCTTACTGACCTCATAGGAATCAGGAGAGATCAACAGTCTTAAGGGTAAAGTTTTGGGGGTTGGGTGATGATATTACAGACTCTGATAGTGAGTTCCATGCATCAACTACTCGGTTACTAAAGCCCTATTTCCTGCAGTCGAGTTTGGAGCAGTTTACTTTTAAGTTTGTGTCCGTTGTGCGCCTGTGTGTTGTTGTGGTTGAAGCTGAAGTAGTCGTTGAGAGGAAGGATGTTGTAGCGGATGATTTTATGGGCTATGCTTGGGTTGTGTTTAAGGCAACGGAGTTCTAAGTTTTCTAAACCTAGGTTTAGTTCCTCTAGTTTCGACCCCTTGCTTAGGCAGGAAACCCTGCACCAGACAAATGGTTATCCAACCTCTTCTTAAAAACTTCCAGTCTTGGAAACAGCCTCTTCTTCAGTGCTGCTTTACAGAGTGGCTTTGCTTACCCACCCCAAAATTTATTTCTTGAATGGAGTAGTAATTATTAACTTCGGAGATGAAGTGGGCAAGCAGTGAAACGGTGGCAGCCAAGGGAGACCTTGTCCGTGGCTCCAGTCTCTCTCTCACCAGGGTCTGCTTCCTTCATCGTCGTTCAGTTTTGAATGCTTCAGTGGCACTTGTTAGTGAGCTCGCCTGGCACGGCTCAATGGGCACTTGGCAGCTTTTCGGCAGCTTCCTCTGATGCAAGGAGACCAGGCTGGGTCAAGCCGCTTAAGGAGCAGCACCTGTTTGGGGGGGATAAATGTCATTCCAGGAACTGAGAGTTGGTTGGGCTTTGAGATCCTCTCGCAAGCACTTTCGCTTGGAGCACGGGTCTCCAAGCTTGGCCACTTTAAGACTTGCAGACTTCAACTCCCAGAATTCTGGGAGTTTGGAAGTCCCACAAGTCTTAAAGCGGCCAAGGTTGGAGAATAGAAGAAGTCAACATGTTTCTTCTCTTAGAGGACCTTGCTTGGTGCAGAGCTGAAGGAGGAAGAGTTCCAGGATGGCTGGACCTCTTCTGAAGGCTGCTTTTATGAAAGAGGATAAATCAAAAAAGTCATTTTGAGCTGGTGATTCTCCACCTTGGCTGCTTGGAAGGAGAACTTTCTCAAGATATCCTGGAGTTCTGGAGACCTCACCTACAAAAAGAGATTGATAAAATTGAAGGGGTCCAAAGATGGGCTACAAAAATGGCGGAAGGTCTTAAGCATAAAACTGATCAGGAAAGACTTCATGAACTCAATCTGTCTAGTGTGGAGGACAGAAGGGAAAGGGGGGGGCGTGATCAAAACATTTAAATATGTTAAAGAGTTAAATAAGGTTCAGGAGGGAACATAAGAACAAGGGGGCACACTCTGAGGTTAGTTGGGCGGAAGATCAGAAGCAACGTGAGAAAATATTATTTGACTGAAAAAGTAGTATTTATTTATTTACTTACTTACTTACTTACTTACTTACTTACTTACTTACTTACTTACTTACTTACTTACTTACTTACTTACTTATTTATTTGATTGGATTTGTATGCCGCCCCTCTCTGAGGACTGGGGGTGGCTTACAGCAAGTTCAAAAACAGAACAATAATATGAATCCAATTAATAATACATTAAAACAACCATTAAATTCAATTAAAAGAAAACCTATCAAACCAATCATTCAACAATCATACTGAAAACATTCATTGGTCAGGGGGAAGATCTAATCTAGTATTTTGCATGCCCCCATTGGGAGGCGGACAGAATCAGCTGCCAGACGTCCCTAAAAATGCTTGTTTGTGGTGGATTGTCCTTTGTTCATTTATCCAAAGAGGCTGCCTGCCAAGACATTTTGGGTGCCACGGTCTTGCTCCTATTGTCTCGTACATTTTAAACAAAGCTTGCAAAGATGTGTTATGTCAGAAGGTGATTTAGTGCTCTCTGTGCAGAATAATAATATTTCCCCCCAGCTTCGTAGCTTCATTCTTCTCAGTCCCATTCATTTATTTATCTAGAATTAAGCTTTTTCACGCTGAATTTGGTTGGTCAACCAGCCCCTCTGGGCTTAAAATGATTGGCTGGCAAAATGAGATTTAATATCTTCCAAGGAACAGCCAGGATGAGGTTTGCAAGCAGCTCTTCACACCTGCTGCTTTATCCAGCTTAAAATCCAAACATTAATATTTGATAGTTAAGGTAATAGTTTTCCCCTCTCTCTGGTTTCATTGGAGATCAGGACCCCTTAAGGCAGGGGTAGGGAACGTTGGCTCTTCTATGACTTGTGGACTTTAACTCCCAGGATTCCTGAGCCAATCATTCTAGTTCAGAGAATTCTGGGAGTTGAAGTCCACAAGTCATAGAAGAGCCAACGTTCCCTACCCCTGCCTTAAGGCATCAATGGCGAACCTATGTCATGGTTGCCACAGGTGGCACACAGAGCCATATCTGCTGGCACATGAGCCGTTGCCCTAACTCAGCTCCAACGTGTATGCGTGTGCCGGCCAGCTGATTTTTGGTTCGCACAGAGGCTCTGGGAGGGCCTTTTTGTCTTCCAGAGAGCCTCTGGGAGGATGGGGAAGGGCGCTTTTACCCTCCCCTGGCTCCCAGGGAAGCATTTGGAGCCTAGGAAGGGTGAAACATGAGCCTACTGCCCCCACCAGAAGTTGGGAAACAGTCAGTTTCTGGCCTCCAGAGGGCCTCCGGTGGGGCGGAGGAAGCTGTTTTGGCCTCCTCAGGCATTGAATTATGGGTGTGGGCACTCGGGCGTGGGCGATAGCACATATGCACACTTTTTCGGCAGCTGAGGAAAAAAGTTCGCCATCACTGCCTTAAGGAATCTTCTTCCGATCTTTACCTGCAAGTATTTGCAGAATATGGGAACATTACTGGCCTCTGTGCTTCAGGCTTCTCCTAAATTGAAGTTTATATTTGTTAGCCACAGTGTGTGTCAAGTCAGTTTCTCCTTTGCAAAGAGCACAGTCCTACATATCAATGAGGCTCCCCGACTGCCACCACAAAAGGCATGGCTGCACTTAAAAATGGATCTCAAAATGGGTGAACAGTGCAGTCAGGCAGTAGGGAAAGTGAGTAGAATGCTTGGCTGCATAGCTAGAGGTATAACAAGCAGGAAGAGGGAGATGGTGATCCTGCTGTATAGAGCGCTGGTGAGACCCCATCAGTGTTTCCTCTAATTTTTTGGGGGGGTGGGCGGAAAAGTATAGTGTCTGAGCGGCAGTCCCTTCGGGACTGGGCGGCACAGAAATAATAAATAAATAAATAAACAAACAAACAAACAAACAAACAAATAAAAAACCCACCCTGTTTTGCCTCAGAGAATTTCAAAATAAAATACTGTACTGTGTGTCTATAACAGTGAGCTCATAATAGGGCAACTCTATCAATATCAAAATGCCACTTAAATAGTTGAGCTAGTTTCAAACTAGATTTTGATTTTCTTTCTCTCTTCCTTACTCCCATTCTTTTTCTTTCTCTTTTCCTTCCTCTCTTTTTTCTCTCTGTTTCTCTCTCTTCCTCTCTTCCTCTCTCTCTCCTTCCCTCTCACTCTTTCCCTCTCGGCTTCTGGGCAGGTTTGGAAAACTCTGAGTTGATGATGATTTTTAAGTGAGCGATTGCTCACTGCTCAGCTTAGAGGGAACTATGGACCCCATTTGGAATATTGTGTTCAGTTCTGGAGACCTCACCTACAAAAAGATATTGATAAAACTGAACGGGTCCAAAGACGGGCTACAAAAATAGTGGAAGGTCTTAAGCATCAAACTTATCAGGAAAGACTTCATGAACTCAATATGTGAAGTCTGGAGGACAGAAGGGGGGGGGGACATGTTAAAAGGTTAAATAAGGTTCAGGAGGGAAGTGTTTTTAATAGGAAAGTGAACACAAGAACAAGGGGACACAATAGTATAAGGGCAGACTAGATGGACCATGAGGACTTTTTCTGCCATCAATCTTCTATGTTTCTAATCTGAGGTTAGTTGGGGGAAAGATCAGAAGCAATGTGGGAAAATATTATTTTACTGAAAGAGTAGTAGATGCTTGGAACAAACTTCCAGCAGACATGGTTGGTAAATCCACAGTGATTGAATTTAAACATGCCTGGGATAAACATAGATCCATCCTAAGATAAAATACAGGAAATAATCTAAGGGCAGACGAGATAGACCATGAGGTCTTTTTCTGCCGTCAATCTTCTATGTTTTTATGTTTCTAGATGTGGGGGCGTCCTGAGTATTGTGTGAGGTAAGATCCATAAAACTGATTTTAACAAATGTCTCACTTTTCAACGTACATTTGGTGTGTCGTTGTGGTCATAAGTTGAGGGCTGCCTGTGTTCTTTGTTATTTTGGATCTGCAGCCCGTCGGGTGTAGAAACTGCATTTCCATTTAGTATCACTCAAGGCAGTGATCGTGGCTGGATAGCATTGCCTTGTTTAGGTATCACAATATTTTGCTTAGTGGGCCTGCTGGCAAGTCGGGGTGGCGCAGTGGTTAGAGTGCAGCAGTGCAGGCTGCTTCAGCTAACTGCTAGCTGTAGTTCATCAGTTCAAATCTCACCACTGGCTCAAGGTTGACTCAGCATTCCATCCTTCCACCTTGTTAGGGGCAAGGGGCTGACTCTGTAAAACCGCTTAGGGAGGATTGTGAAGCACTGTAAAGCAATATATAAATCTAAGGGCTATTCCTCCCTCCCTGTGGTTAGAATGCGGTATTGCAGGCTAACTGCCCCACTGCTGACAGTTCAATCCTGACCACCTCAAGGTGGACTCAGCCTTCCATCCTTCCGAGGTGGGTTAAATGAGGACCTAGATTGTTGGGGGCAAGAGGCTGATTCTATAAACCGCTTAGAGAGGGCTGTAAAAGCGCTGTGAAGCAGTATATACAATAAGTCTAAATGCCATTGCTAATGCTATTCCTATTTTTTTCTTTGCTGCTTCTCCTCTTCCAGGGCTGCTCCGCCCGATGCGGTGAATTTTAGTGTGAAATATTCGAAAGATGTCAGTGTCGAAGTCATAAGTCACGATCAGTCAGATTTGGCCCCCACCGATGGAAGTAAGCAATGGCCACTGGATCCCGCCACGTTCCTGCAGATCCAGATGACCCAGCCTAGCGTGGAGACCAACGATAGCAAAGTAAGATCTTTTCAAGCCCATGTGTCGACCTCATGTAGATCTCTACATTGGTTGCCAATTCAAGGCAGGGTCCAGTTGAAACTGTTAGTGATTAGTGTAAGACACACCAAATAACTTGGCAACCTCTTTATCGTGGTATACACCATTGAGGACCTACATTCGGCAGGGAAGGGTCAACTGACTGTTCCACAGACACGTACAGCAACATCAAAATTGTGGGCCTTTCAAGCTCTGGCCCCATCCTCTTGTTCTGGGGATCAGTGAGAGGGGAAGACATTGGAGAGGTTGGGAATGTTTTTAACAACTTTTGTGGTTTTATTGATTGTGTTTTATTTAAGTGTGTTGCCTACCATCTGTCCTAGTTGAAAAAAACGTTTTTGAAGGGAGTAGCAATGAAAAAATCCTGCAAGCCAAAAAGATTGTCACCTCTCTTTAGGGTTGAACACCCCCCCCCCCCCTTTTTGGAGGGAGTAGCAATGAAAACATGCCTGCAAGCCAGGAAGATTGTTAGCTTCTCATTAGGGCTAGAAAAAAAAGCTTCCAAAATAAAGCTACATTTGGAGTATCAGATGCACCCAAATTTTCAGCCTTATGCTTTGAAAAATACTATAATTTTTCAAAGGTTCATGACAGCTTTTCTTATTAATCTGATTGTTTTATTATAGTGTGAATGTAGTGGACTGTACCCAGAAATCAGCCCATGAATGAATGTTAATAGAAATTTTTTAAAATTAGAATTTTAAGGATTGTTTTTTAATGTATATTAATTGGATTGATTTACTATTGTTTCTTGTATATGTTGTGAGCCACCCTGAGTCCTCGGAGAGGGGTGGCATACAAATCCAATTAAACCTTGTCTGGAACAGTTACTTTCTCCGTTAACATCCCAAATGCGCCTTTTTTTTCAACAGTCAAGTGGATTGTCTGGTTTTTCCTTGAAGATGTTTTGCTTCTCATCCAAGAAGCTTCTTCATCTTCTTTTTTTTAATAAATGATTTTTCTTGAATATAAATATTAAAATTACATTGAAAACATTGATTCACACACTTCAGACTTATACACACATGACGTAAGTACATACAAATGTACAAAAACCCCACCCCTTCTAAATAGTGTTAGGCGAACTTCAGGAAGTTCGGGTTCGGCAAACTCACCTGTATTTTGCCGTGAAGTTCGGGTTAGTTCACCGAACCCGAACTTTACCTGAACTCGAACAGCAGCAGCGCTTTTTAAAACTTTTTTTAAAAGTTCGGGTAAAGTTCGGATGAAGTTCAGGTAAAGTTCGGGTTCGCCGTTCGGCTGAACACCGCAAAATGCCGCCACCTGGGAGGAGAGTGGGGAATCCCACAAGGGGATTCCAGGGGTGGGGCTTTGACGTCACAGAGACTACTTTCTGGCCCCTCGTGGGATTTCACACCTCCTTTTGCTTGCAGCGCCGCAAGCAAAAGGAGGTGGGAAATCCCACAATGGGATTCCCCACTCTCCTCTCGGGCAGTGGCATCTCGCGGCGTTCAGCTGAACGCCGAACCCGAACTTTACCCGAACTTTTTAAAAAGTTCGTGTTTGGGCTCGGCATGCCAAACACTGCAAAGTTCAGCCCGAACCTGAACTTTGTAAGTTCGGTTCGCCCAACACTACGTCTAAACCTTTTCTTTTAATGGTAAATTATACTGTTGTTATATTCCAGTCAGTTAATCTGCAATCCTTTTACAGTTCTTAACTATGACACCTGCCAGTGCTGAGGAAGCTTCTTGGGTGAGAAGCGAAACGTCTTCAAAGGAAAAAAAACAGAAAGTCCAGTTGCCCCTTGAAAAAGTACTTTTGGGACAACCATGACTTGGATGACTGAGAATGTCCATAGACATTTCTCCATTCATGTTTTAACCTATTGTCGTTCTTCCTCTCTAGGTAACCGTAGGATATTATGGGGAGAATGGAGGCCAGCCTATAAACCAGGCTGGCATTTTTCTGACCGGCATTGGTGAGAGTCTTCTTGTTTCCCCTCTTTGGTTCTCGCTGGAAATCCTCTTTCCCCTCGCAGGGTATTATTACAGCTTTAATTTTAAAAGAGCCGATGATATCCGAAGCCAAGCAGGGGGCATTCTTTTCCTTACAGATCAACGGGCCATCTCCGTTCTTCCGTTATCTCCAATTAGTAAAATATTCTGGGGAATAGAATAGCAATAGCAATAGCACTTATACATCACGTCATGGTGCTTTTTACAGCTCTCTCTAAGCAGTTTAGCCTGTCATCCTCTTGCCCCCAACAATCTGGGTCCTTATTGAATGAATAGAATGAAACAGAATGGATAAGGATAAGAGATAAGAATAAGGAATAATGTTAGTACATATGGGTTTTTTATATAGTAGTTTTTGTATTGTAGAAGAAGAATAGAAGAAGAATAGAATAGTGGAATGGAATGGAATAGGATTAAGTATAAGTGTAAGTGTAAGAATAGAATAATAATAATAATAATAATAATAATAATAATAATAATAATAATAAGAAGAAGAAGAAGAAGAAGAAGAAGAAGAAGAAGAAGAAGAAGAAGAAATAATAGAATAGAAGAATGGAATGGAATGGAATAGGATTGGGTAAGAGAAAGAGTAAGAGATCTAGTCTAACACCCTGCTGAAGCAGGAGACCCTATACCAGTGATGGTGAACCTTTTTTTCCTTGGGTGCCAAAAGAGCATGGTTGCGTGCTGTTGCACATGCATGAGCGCCCATACCCATGGCTGCTGAGGGCGAAAACAGCTTCCCTCAGCCCCCAGAGGCCCTCTGAAGGCTGGAAATGGCCTGTTTCCCAACTTCTGGTGGGCCCAGTAGGTTCGTATTTCGCCCTCCCCAGGCTGCAAAGGCTTCCCTGCAGGCAGGGGAGGGTAAAACGCCCTTTCCCATTGCCCTGGACGCTCTCTAGAAGTCAAAAATGCCCCCACCGAGCCTCTGTGTGAGCCAAAAATCAGCTGGCTGGCACACACATGCACATGGAGCTGAGCTAGGGCAACAGCTCATGTGCCAGCAGATATGGCTCTGCGTGTTCCCTGTGGCACCCGTACCATAGGTTCGCCATCACTGCCCTATACCATTTCAGACAAGTAACTATCTAGCCTCTTCTTAAAAATCCTCCAGTGATGGAACACCCACAAGATGTTCCACTGGTTAATTGTCCTTAGATTCAAAAACGTTTCCTGACATTGAGCTCAGCCGGCCGTTAGCTCTAGTTTGTCCTTCGCCTTCCTTGAAACGGATTCAAATCTTTTGCTTTCTAGGAATCTCACTGGACGTTGATGCGGACCATGATGGTGTGGTGGAGAAGAACAACCCCAAGAAGGTAGCGGCCAAATTCTAAATTTCCCTTGGTCAGAAATGTCTCTGCAATGGGCCCTTTAGGAAGGATGCTTGCCTTACCTGCCCCTTAAAAGGGGGCACACCTGTACACTCGTATTTCACCAGCCTAAATATTTAAACTGTTAATATTTCTACCAAATGAAGCTGAGGAAGGACTTCTCCCCCAAAATTGTTGTGTGCTTACTCAAGTTTAAATTGACAATTAAATTCCCGCTGCTTTGTTGGGTATTTAGTTTCCCTTTGGGGGGTCAGGGAGAATAAGAAGAGTTGTCTTCTAACCTCTGATTTTAATGAAGAGGCAAAATTTTAGCCAGCACTCCACATTTTTTCTGTAATTTGCCTGCTCCTTCTCCGTCCCTCGGGGTTCACGGCAGGCCTCCTCTCATTTGAACTCCTGGGTTGTGAAATGGGTGGGGCGGAGGTTAGGGTCTCTGGTCTAGAGATCACCCCCTTCCCCAGCTTCCAAAAAAGATCTTTGTCCACAAGCGACAAGCCAAGGGGGACAGGTTCAGCCGAGGTCAACCTTTTGCAACCTGCAAGGCATTTGGAGCAACGTGGTCCCCCCACCCACTTCTTGGCCGCATTTGGCCCCACATGCGTAATTTGGCACTCCTTCCCCAATGAGGTTTCCGGCCCCCCTGCTGAGACAATGATTTCCCTGGGTTGGGTTGCTGTTCCCTCTCTCAAATCCTCTTTTTTTTTTTGGCTCTTGGAATAAGACACCTGCAGAATCTGAAGCAGAAATGGGGCGACTGTCCCTTTATCTGGTCTCCAGGTATAGCCAGATACAGAGGAATGAGTCTCCTTATAGAAATTGGATGGTTTAGATGCATGTGTTACAGATGAAACAGATAGATAGATAGATAGATAGATAGATAGATAGATAGATAGATAGATAGATAGATAGATAGATGAGATAGAGAGAGAGATGATAGATGGATGGATGGATGGATGGATATAGATAGATAGATAGATAGATAGATAGATAGATAGATAGATAGATAGATAGATAGATAGATAGATAGATGAGAGAGAGAGAGATGATAGATGGATGGATGGATGGATATAGATAGATAGATAGATAGATAGATAGATAGATAGATAGATAGATAGATAGATAAGAGAGAGAGATGATAGATGGATGGATGGATGGATGGATGGATGGATGGATAGAGATAGATGGATGGATGGATGGATAGAGATAGATAGAGAGGTAGATAGATAGATAGATAGATAGATAGATAGATATAGATAGATAGATAGATAGATAGATAATAGAGAGATAGAGAGGTAGATGATAGATAGAGAGATGACAGATAGATAGATAGATAGATAGATAGATAGATAGATAGAGAGAGAGAGAGAGAGAGAGAGAGAAATCTCTTAACCCAAATGTATCTGCTACAATGCAAAATTCTCCCATTCCAGGCCACATGGACCTGGGGCCCCGAAGGCCAAGGTGCCATCTTGTTGGTCAACTGTGACAAAGAAAATCCATTCAGCAGGGAGGAGGATTGTCAGGATGAAAAAATATTTTCCAAGGAAGGTACAGTACGATTGATCACTCTCAGGCCTCTCTGGAAATGGCAAAGCTGATAGGAATCCATTTTGCAGATCAGCCTTTACTGCACAAAACATGAAATTTGGTTTTAAATGCAGCCAAGTGTCATAAGCTAAACAAGGAACAGAAAAATGGGTTTGAGGGTAAAACCCCTGTAATTTAGTAAGAGATCAACTTTCAGGCAGAAACCTAATGCTAACACGGTTGTATTGCATTTCTAAATCAAGTCACGCACATTACTTAAAAAGAAACCGCCTTTAGTAGGTCAGGAGCTAAAATGCCCTCGCTACATGGGTCGTAAAGAAATAGGCAGGAATAATTATTTGCGTCTTAAGCAGAAAACTTGAATTCTTGTAAGGAAGCTGCGATAAAGACAAAGATTGCACCAACGTATAGAAAAGGTGGCCATGAGTTGGAATTGTTGGAATGTTTTAAGATCTGTATAAATATCATTTTCAAAGGTTTTTATATATAAGAGTGTATCAGAAATTTGATTTTATGTTGTAGAGATTTTAAATAATTATGGCTTTTTTATATATTTAGGAAGTTGGTAATATTAACAATCTATGGATGGATATGTAGTGATAAGTTTAATTTTATTTAAATATCAAGGATTAATTAAAATAAGAAATGGAGTAATAAAGTTGAAAGGGAGCTATGAAAAGGTAAAAGAGATTAGAAATTTAGGGCACTTAGAAATGACAGAATAAAAATAAAACGAGTAAAGATATAACTTGAGGAAAGGGAGGAATATGGCCTAAAATTAAAAACATAAACAGGATGGATTTGAAGGATATATAAGAAAGTAGGCACAAGAGACAATGAATCTATATAGATGATAAGCCATAGTGATTAATTTGGAAGAAAACTGAAAATTAAAGATGATAGACCCAGGCAACAAAAATAGGTGGCAAGAAGGCAGCATTAGAATAACAGTAAATATACTTAGAAAGATAGATGGATGGATGGATGGATGGATGGATGGATGGATGGATGGATAGATGGATGAATAGATGGATGGATGAATAGATGGATGGATGAATAGATGGATATGGATATAGGAAAACATATGAGTTTAAGAGTAGCAACGATGATGGGATGAAGTTAGGGATATGAGTTGCTTGTCTGTTAAATATAAAATGGATTCTGATTAGATGTACTCAGGGAAGGGACAAGAGAAAGAAAAGGAAATAAAGAAGGGAAGAAGGGGAGAGGAGGGAAGTAGGAAAGAGGGAGAGAGGGAGAAAGAAGGTAGTGGGAAGAGAGGGAGATAGAGGGAAGGGAGTAGTATGAAATATAGAGGGAGAACTGATGGGCAATAAAAGTACATACTGTACTAATAAAATTAGGATATGGGTCGTTCTTTGTCAAGTGGACCAGCTCATTTTTGCAGCCTCATTTGAAAAGAAACCATGACAAAAACAACATACAGTATATGATAGGGGGGAAAAACATGCTCTTTCTAATGAAATAAAAATGAAAATGATTGACAATAAGAAAACAGAGAGCTCTGTTTCATCACCTTCAATCATCTTCATTATAAAGAGCAAGTTTTTTTTCTATTGCTCTCTGTTTTCTCACCTTCAGTCATTGAGATGGTTTCTTTTCAAATAAGGCTTCAAATTTACCTAGTCCACTTGACAAAGAATGTCCCATATTTGTTTTATGGTATATTGGACAGAAATATATAATTATGTATGTTTTGATATGATTTACAGTGTTTGTATAGATGTTTATCTGAAATTGGTGAAAAAATAAACCTTCTCTCTTTCTTCTTTCTCTTGCTTTGAACCCCCAGATCTGGAGGACATGTCCCGGATGATGTTGAGAACGCAAGGCCCAGACCGGCTTCCCGCTGGCTACGAGATGGTTCTCCACCTTCCACTTTCGGACACTGACAAGGTCGGCGTTTTTTACCTGCAGAGTAAGTGCCTTTCCTGTTCTCCCTTTGAATGGTGAATGAACTTCCTGACTTTTTCATCCTGGTTTAAAAAGCCCTTAACCAGGACCATCCAAGACCTGGGTTGCACCTCCTAGACTTCTTTGTCATGTGTTTCAGAACCACGGAGGTGTAATTTTTACCCATAGAGGGTAGACAAGTCCTTTCTCACCAGCCCTGAAGGAGCTTCCCACAGGTGGGATTCAGCCAGTTTGGACCGGTTTGAACGAACTGGTAGTAGCGACCTGTGGGTGAGCCCATTTATCCGCTCGGCACAATCTTGTCCTATATCGCTGTGTTTTTGATGCTGCATGTATGCGTGGAGGGCATGCACAAGCGAATTGCTGTGTTTTGGGATACCGCATGTGTGCACATACATGCGCTGGCATTTCCATGGGTGAGCAAACTGGAGCAGAGGTCGTTGTCAAGGATTAGCGCAATCCTAAGTGATATTCCATTATGTTACCATAGAAAGTAAAAGAAGGATGTGAGCACGTTAAACAGTAATGAATGCTGAGTCATAGGGTGTAAACTGCAACCTGATTGGGCCAGAGCATTATAAAATGCAAAGCAACTTTGCCATGATTATTAGCTTTTGGCTGTTGTTAGTGGTAATGTTGTTAGTTGGCTGGCTGGAGCAGTTTTGAGCGTGTGTTAATTATTGAGTTAGAGCTGTAGTGTTGATATGGAGAAACCTGGATTGGTTTAGTATCTACATGTAAGTAAGCTTTACTGCATATAGTTAAGCAAAGTTTGTTCCTGTAAATAGAAGACTATGACAAGATATTTTGATTGCACTGAAAGAGTAAAACCGTATACTACTGTTTTCTACAAAAGTGTCTTCGTTATTTCTCTGCACTGGTTCCTAAATTGCCACACTATAAATGCTGGTGTCAAGTCCTACTGCGTAGCTCTGTATATCTGGACAGGGGATTCCTGCCGGGTTGCACTGGTTCTATAGAATCAGTAGTAAACCGGTAATGATGTCACAGAGCTGGTTCTGTCCGTGCCGGTCTGTGTACACCATTTTAAAAAAAATTAAAAAATGGGAGCATTTTTTCTTTGGGGGGGGATTTTTTGCTGGGTTTTTTTTAAAAGTTTTCAGCACCACGCATGCACCACCATCTTGTTTTTGGTTTCCGGTCTGGGTAGCAGCTGGGGTAAGTCCCAAGTGACAGGAGACAAGGGCTGCCTTGCGCCACCGGCTGCTGCAAATATTCCAAGGTGGAGTGCTGATTGGCACCCATTGAAATTGGTGTCATGGTAGCAACTGGGGGAAACGGATGGCGGTCTTTTTAAGGGGTCAGTAAAGGGTTTTTGGGGGTTCCGTTGTCATTACCTTGGGCTGGATTCCAGGGAGCACCTCCGTTTTTGTCTGGGATCCAGACCGAGGCTTTCTTTCATATTAAAAACCAATGCAAGAATGGCGGAAGGAAGATCTTATCTGAGGCTAGTTTGGAGTGAAAAAACTTCTTTCGGAAAACCAGGAAGAATTCTCCTTTCAAGTCAGAAATGTTTACACAACTTTTGTGGCAATACGATGGGAGGGGATTGGCCAGTCTTCTTTTCTTTTCATTCTTTAAAAGTTTTTTAGAATAGACTAGAATAGAACATTTTTCATTACAGTAGAATAGAATAACCGAGTTGGAAGGGACCTTGGAGGTCTTCTAGTCCAACCCCCTGCTTAGGCAGAAAACCCTACACCACTTCAGACAAATGGTTATCCAACATCTGCTTAAAAATTTCTAGTGTTGGAGCATTCACAACTTCTAGAGGCAAGCTGTTCTACTGATCAATTGTTGTAACCATTAGGAAATTTCTCCATATTTCTAAGTTGTTTCAATCCTTCATTAGTTTCCATCTCTTGCTTCTTGTCCTACCCTCAGAGAGAATAGGTTGACTCCTTCTTCTTTGTGGCAACCCCTGAGATATTGGAACACTACTATCATGTCTCCCCTATTCCTTCTTTTCATTAAAGTAGACATACCCAGTTCCTGCAACCAGTTTTCCTTATTTATTTATTTATTTATTTATTTATTTATTTATTTAACTTCTATGCCACTCAAGGTGGCTTACAACAATAAATAATACAATACAGTGTTAAAATGTCAAATATAAATAGTAAAAACAGTTTTTTAAAAAACCCATTCTGCTAACAATTAAGAAATCCTTGACAAACTGTCCAATCAGACACACATACATACCAATCACTCACAGTTTGACTCTAGATGACTAGATGTAACACGGCCCTCAGGCCTGTCAGCAAAGCCATGTCTTCATGGCTTTTTGCAAAGCCAGTAGGGTGGGAGCTGTAGGACATCGAGGGTAGTTGATTCCATAGAGCCGGGGCAGCCACAGAGAAGGTCCTCGCCCATGGTCCCGCCAACCTGCATTGCTTAGTCGACGGGACCTGGAGACGGCCAACTCTGTGTGATCTAATAGGTCTCTGGGAGGTATGAGGCAGGAGATGGTCCCATAAATACGTCTCCTCCAGTTTTATTTTAAAATTCCCATTCTACGAATTTCCTGGCTGTTTCCATCTCAAATGCAAATGGGGGGGGACGACGACTAGCCAGGTGAAAGGTCGTAAAACCCAGTGCTTGAGGGTTTGTGTATTTTTTTTTCTTCTTTTCTCGTATGGGAAAGGAGATGGTGGATGTGTCCATTTCGGTCCACAAATGCAACCGGATACCCTCGGTGGCCGCCTTGCCAGGGGAATCAGGACATCTGAGCAGGCCATGTCTATTTGGCTGGCCTCATCCTCGGGAGACCTCTCGACGCCCTTGGGGAGGATGTTTTCCTGCAGATTTGAAGGTCTTTTGGAGCAGCTGACGTAGGGGCAGGCAGCCAGGCCTCCAAGGACCATCTTCCCTATCAACTCTTTTTTTCTAGGTCCCTTCTGCACTAAGACCGGCCTCCATTTCCTAAATGTAAGGCTGGAGGACACTTATGACCAGTGATGGGCTACCAAAATTTTTACTGCCACACTGTGGGTGTGGCTTATGCATTTTGGTGTTCTGGGGTGGAGCTCCATTTTCGCTACCCCACTGCATCCCTCCCACCGTCCGAGCAGTATCCCTCTCCTGATTATCTACTACATAAAGTGTATGTACACACAAGCACGCATAGCTCTTCTAAAATTATACATATTCAACCTCATTTACTGTGATAGGAAAAACATACCTGTTTGTTTTTTTAAAATTTATTGATTTTAAAATATAAAACACACACACAACCTACAAGTGCTCAGTGATTTGTGCCCACCACCAGACAACATTGTACCCCTTCACCAAAATTGGGGCATATTTTCTATATACCATTTTAACTCAAGAGCAATGTATCTATTTATATATTATAAAGTGATTCCAATTTATTCCTTGTAGCTTGGTCTCGGATTCTACTAACTATATATCCTCTTACCTTTTTCCCATAGTCCCATCAGTTCTCGCGAATCAGTTTCATTAGCCGAATTCATCCTCTTGTCCATAATCTCAAATTGAACATGATCCACCATGTACCGGTACCACTTTTGTATGGTCCATTTTGTCGCATCCCTCCAACCTAGGACTATTACCACCTGAGCGCTTTCTATTGCTGCTTGTTATATTTCTCTAAATTCTCCCGTCTCGTTGCTTTTAACTAATACTGCCATTTCCTTTGTAACTGTCCATTACATATTTAACATCCTATTAATATCCTCTTGCACATTTTCCCAAAAGTTCTGCACTACCCGGCATTCCCAAAACATATGCATAAACACTCCTTTATCTTGACACCTATGCCAACAAGTATTTTTAACGTATAGGAAAAACATACCCAGAGCCCAGAAGGGAAAAAAAGAAAAAAAAAATCAAAATTTTGCTATCGGTACTACTTACCTGACCGCACCAGTTGGAGCCCACCACTGCTTATGACCCGGTGAAGGACTGCTACTGGAACGGTAAGGTGCTCCATTGCGGTAGCAATTTTGAAGGATTGTGTGCAGCTGTGTGCTCCCGACACACGCACACTTGTCCCCATGCAAGATTTCACTTCTGTACATGCAGTGTGGGCAGGTGACAAGTCCTGCTGGAAAATTTAAGTGCCCATCCCCATAAAGCTTGTATGCAGATGGACCCATGAAGCGCTCCAAAATCTCCCGGTAGGCGGCTGTATTGACCCTGGACTTATTGAGGCACAGTGGACGAATACCAGCAGGTGACATGACTCCCCAAATCAACACAGACTGTGGAAACTTCACACTGTACCTCAAGCATCTTGCAGCGGGTGCCTCTCCATTCTACCTCCATACTCTGGGTCCTGGGTTTCCAAATGAGATGCAAAAGTTTCCACAGTCTGTGTTGATTTGGTGAGCCATGTCACATGCTGGTCTTCGTCCACTGTGCTTCATTAAGTCCAGGGTCAATGCAGCCGTCTACCTGGAGATTTTGGAGTGCTCCATGCTTCCATCCACATACAAGCTTTATGAGGATGGGCACTTAAAGTTTCCAGCCGGACTTGTCACCTGCCCACTCTGTCCAAAGCACCAAAGCCTGCTTCATTGGCCACGGGATTACTGTCCTTGATTGGCCAGCAAACTCGCCTGACCTGAACCCCATAGAGAATCTATGGGGCATTACCAAGAGAAAGATGAGAGACAAGACCCAGAACAATGCAGAAGAGCTGAAGGCCGCTATTGAAGCATTCTGGTCTTCCATAAGACCTCAGCAGTGCCATAGGCTGATAGCGTCCATGCCACGCTGCATTGAGGCAGCAATTGCTGCAAAAGGGGCCCAAACGAAGTACTGAGTACATAAAAGTGGGTAAAACGAGGAACCGGATTGTGGGGGCAATAGGCTGACTCTGTTAAAAAGTGATATTGCTAACATGTTGTAAGCCGTCCTGAGTCTAAGGAGAAGGGTGGCATTAAAAAAACCGAATAAATAAAATACATAAATATGCATGCTTATACTTTTCAGAAGTCTGAGATTGTTCTATGTTCAATCCTTTTTTTATTGATCGCATGTAATATTCTAATTTTACGAGATGGGGGATTTGGGGTTTTGATTATGTACCCCATAATCATCACAATTACAAATGACAAGTGACAGTGACAAATCACAGCTTGAAGTATCTTGCCTTGCGTGTTATGAGTATCTCTTATATATTTATCTTAAGTTACGTTACTGAAATAAATGAACGTTTGCACGATATTCTAATTTTTCGAGTTTCACCTATACAGCCGTCTCTAAGCCATTTACAGAGTCAGCCTCTTGCCCCCCCCCCCCCCAAAAAAATCCGGGTCCTCATTTTATCCACCTGAGTCAACCTTGAGCCTGATGAGATTCGATCTACCAAATTGCGGGCAGCCGGCAGTCAGCAGAAGTAGCCTGCAGTACTGCACTCTTAACCACTGCGCCATCACAGCTCATGCAATCAGGGCCAGAATTTCCATTACTAAGCAAGGAGGCTCAATTTGTGACCACTTCTGATTGCTGAGG
The DNA here is from genome assembly GCF_031021105.1 of Erythrolamprus reginae. Lineage (NCBI taxonomy): Eukaryota > Metazoa > Chordata > Lepidosauria > Squamata > Dipsadidae > Erythrolamprus > Erythrolamprus reginae. Next base: position 26,136,358 of record NC_091957.1, on the reverse strand, counting down.
AGTTGCTCAATGAATCCAGCTTTCACAGCTCACTTTGCTTATGGGAAACTGGCTGCGAAGGTCACAAATGGTGGTCACGTGACTCTGGGGTTTGCAATTGTTGTAAATACATGGCAGTGACCGAATTTTAATCCCGTGACTATGGTGATATCCTGCAACAGTCGTAAATGTGAGGACTGGCCCAAGTTTTTTTTTTTTACAGCCCTGTTGTAACTTCATGAAATGATTATATTTGTTTGTTAGTTTCTTTGTTTTGTCACATATGTATTGGTGGTATACAAAGATATAATATTTATATACATGATACTAATAAGAGAGAGACATTAGGACAGGGGACAGAAGACACACTGGTGCACTTATGCACGGCCCTTACTGACCTCTTAGGAATCGGGTGAGGTCAACAGTGGATAATCTAAGGCAGTGTTTCCCAACCTTGGCAACTTGAAGATATTTGGACTTCAACTCCCAGAATTCCCCAGCCAGCATTCACTGACTGGGGAATTCTAGGAGCTGAAGTCCAGATATGTTCAAGCTCCCAAGGTTGGGAAATACTGGTCTAAGGGTCAGGTGATGATACTACAAAGTCTGGTAGCAAGTTCCATGCATCAACTACTTGGTTACTAAATTCGTATTTCCTGCAGTTTGGAGCAGTTTACTTTCAGTTTGTATCTGTTGTGTTCTCGTGTGTCGTTGTGGTTGAAGCTGAAGTAGTCGTTGACTGGAAGAACGTTGTAGCAAATGATTTTATGGGCTCTGCTTAGGTCATGTGTAAGAGGACATAGTTCTAAGCTTTCTAAACCTAGGATTGTAAGTCTAGTAGCGTAGGATATTCTGTGACAAGTGGAGGAGTAGAGGGTTCTTCTATAAGTTGAGGACAACCTGCAACCCGCCAACGGGAGAGTCTGTTTTTTGCTCGAGCAGTGGGCTGGGCTGGAAGACCTCCAAGGTCCCTTCCAGCTCTATTCTGATCGATTGAAGGTGCTCCTTGCCACAGCAGGAAGTGCCATGCGAGGGTTGTGCTATGTCATAATTTTAAGGAGAAGTGGATCCAAAATTTACTCTTCCTTAAACAGAACCCTGGTCTCACACTGCCCACAGCCCTGTGTCAGAGTTGTGTTTAGAAGCTGCCCACCCAGAAGTAGAATTAGGAAATGGAGAGGTTTCAAAATGAAGACACTACAGCAGGAATTCTTCAGAAGACTTTTACTTCTTCTTAGTATCAAAACAATACTCCCTATTCCATATTACATAACACCAAAATATCTTACTAGACAACTCTACCACTACTAACTACAACAAACCTCCACTAGCTATAAGTCACAAGCCACATCTGTGCAAAGGTGCATTACAGTATATACAGATTTTGACCAATCAGGTCATAGCATATTCTGCTGATCCACCATCACTCAGCATTCCTTTACAGCCTTTTTCACTGTAACTGGAATATTACCTCAGTTATTAATCCCGACACCCTGATGTAGTGCTGACCCAGCGTTTCATCTTGAGTGACCCATCATGGCTTCTTCAATGTTAACGATGAATGTAGATATTTGCTTCAGGAGATCCCCATGCCTTCTCTTCTCCAGATCCCTTCTTCGGCCAGCGGTACATACACATTCTGGGCAGGAGGAAACTGAGCCACGTTGTGAAGTACACGGGGGGCTCAGCCGAACTGGAGTTCTTCGTGGAGGGCCTGCGCTTCCCGGATGAGAGTTTTGACGGACTTGTTTCCATCCATGTCAGTCTGCTGGAGCCGATGGCTGAGGTTGGTCTCTGGGCAGAAGGAGGTTGGGTGCCGAGGGTGGTCCTTTATGTCTTTCACCCCACCTCAAAGACCCTCTGGAAATTTATTTATTTATTTTATTATGTATTTATTTATTTTATTTATTTATTTATTTAAATTATTATTATTATTATTATTATTATTATTATTATTATTATTACTACTACTACTACTACTACTATTACTATTATTTATTAGATTTGTATGCTGCCCTTCTCCAAACACTTGGGGCGGCTCACAAGATACAATGTAAACAATACAACAAATCTAATCAACCCAATATATTAAAATCAGTCAGCCAATTCATTCACAACCACACATCTCATTTAGTAAATGGGGGAGGGGAGGCTTGATCTAATTGCCCCCTGCCTGGCGACATAAATGAGTCTTAAGACTCTTACGAAAGGCGAGGAGGGTGGGGCCAGTGCGAATCTCTGGAGGGAGCTGATTCCAGAGGACCGTGGCCGCCACAGAGAAGGCTCTTCCCCTAGGCCCCGCCAGATGACATTGTCTGGCCGACGGGACCCGGAGAAGGCCACCTCTGTTGGACCTAACCAGTTGCTGGGATTCATGCAGCAGAAGGCGGTCCTGTAAGTAATTAGATTTTTATGCCACCCTTCTCCGCAGACTCAAGGCGGCTCACAACAAAATAGATACAAAAATACAATGCATATGAAATCTAAATTTAAAATCAAATCCAAAACCCCAATACATTTAAAAACAATCATCCATTTCTTCAAAAGTAATTAAAAGAAAATACTTCTCAATTATTTTTAGTTTCCAACCATTCATAAAACTTTCCCCAGATCTTATAGTAATCACATTCCTCTTTATCTTTAAGTTTTAAAGTAAGCCTATTAATTTCAGCACAATCTAAAATCTTACGTAATATTTCTCTTTCATCTGGAATTTTGTTCAGCTTCCAATTTTGTGCATATGCTATTCTAGCTGCTTTAATTTTAAACTATTAAAGACCCAGATGACAAAATAAGGATTGGTTGCAGCACTGGATAAGGAGTTAACACAGAGATGAAAGGATTAGATTAAATATTGACATAAGACGTTAAGATGTTTATGTTTTATTATAAATAGAAAAAGGGAATATAAGGGACTAGATTTCATAATATTGTTATCTGTAGATGAAATATATCTCATGTGCAGTTAATTTTAATTAACTTAGCAAAGAAGAGGATAAAAAGTACATATTGAAAGTACAGTGGTCCCTCGACTTGCGCGTTCTCGATTAGCGCGAAACGCTGCAACGCGGTTTTTCAAAAAATATTATTTAAAAAATAAAATATTTAAATATTTTAAAAAAAAATTTTTTTAAAAAAAATTTTTAAAAAAAAATTTTTTTTTTTATTCTGTTCCCTGAATGGAGACCGCCGGCCGCTCAATCGGGCCGGCAGGGAACAGAATGGAGCCTTCCGCGGCGGGGCTGGTAAGGGGGGGAGCCAAGGGGGGAGCCGAGCCCAGCCCCGTGGCATTCGCATTCCTCCCGCCGGCAGCCGACTGATCGTGGGCTCCTTCGCAACCTCGGAGAGCTTCCTGGTTTTCGTGAGCTTTCATGCCCCGGAAGCTCTCCGAGGTTGCGAAGGAGCCCACAATCAGTCTCGGCTGCGGGTGGGAGGAAGGCGAATCCCCCGTGGGCTCCGTTATATTTTCCGCTGCCAGCCAGGCCATGCTGGCGGCAGCGGAACAATCGCTGGGTGGAAGGCGTGCTCGGCTCTGCCGCTCCAGCCGCTTTCGGCTGAGCCTCCCCGGCCAAGCAGCCAGGGAAGTCGAGCCAGGCGTGGCGGCGGCAGCGCTGCTTCTCCGGTCGCCCGGTCCAATCCTGCCTCCTGCGCCGATGTTCCCCGCTGCGACGGAAGGCAGTCGCTTGGCTAGGGAGGCTCGGCCGAAAGCGGCTGGAGCGGCAGACCGAGCACGCCTTCCACCCAGGGAGTCCTGCCCTTTCATTCCCGCCGACCACAGGGGCGAGGGGTGGGGATGAAGGGGCAGGACTTCCCGGGCGGAAGGCGTGCTCGGCTCTGCCGCTCCAGCCGCTTTCGGCCGAGCCTCCCTAGCCAAGCGACTGCCTTCCGTCGCAGCGGGGAACATCGGCGCAGGCCGCCGCCACGCCTGGCTCGACTTCCCTGGCTGCTCGGCCGAAAGGGGCTGGAGCGGCAGAGCCGAGCATGCCTTCCGCCCGGGAAGTCCTGCCCCTTCATCCCCACCCCTCGCCCCTGTGGCCGGCTCATCCAGGGGGGCGTGTGTGGACTGGCAAGCGGCAAGCGGGAAGACCAAGGGAAGGTTCCTTCAGCCGCCCAACACCTGATCCGCTCCGCAGCGCGGCAGCAGCGAGGAGCCGAAGATGGGGTTTCCCCTTTGCCTTTACCCCATCTTCGGCTCCTCGCTGCTTCCGCGCTGCGGAGCAGATCAGCTGTTGGGCGGCTGAAGGAACCTCCCCTTGGTCTTCCCCGCCGCCCACACGCAAACTCCACCTTCTGCGCATGTGCGGCCATGAAAAAAAATGGCGCACATGCGCAGAAGGTTTTTTACTTCCGCATCCAGTATAACGCGGAAATCGGTTAGCGCGGGAGGTCTTGGAACGTAACCCCCGCGCTAATCGAGAGATCACTGTATTATTAGCATTTCTTTTCTCTGAATGTTTAACGTATCAAAGAAATATCATTAATTATTATTTTAAGCATTGATTCTGTGTTTTTTACTGCTCATGTTGTTTTATTGTATGTTGGAAGAAAAATAAAGAAAAGATTTATACCCAAAAATAAAAACAATCAACCACACTCATCCCGTGTACATTCCAATTGTAGGCTGGAGCGAAGCATAACTGCCATCCTGCCATCTTGCATTGAGCGGGAGAAAAATCAGGACTTTCAGTGCACCTGCTGTATTCCCATGCCCTTTGCTGCCCACTCCTGCCAATGCAAGAGTTGTTGTCCTTTTGCTTGTCCCTTTCCCTACAGTGCCAACCTTCCTTGGCCGAAGGGCAGCCTTGCTTTCTCACTGCCCAGCCTGCCCCCGTCCCCCAAGTCCGGATGACTTTAGAAAAATTAGTATGGGCACCCCGCTGCTTTTTTCCTTCTCAGCCTCGTCATCATTTATTTATTTATTTACTTGTTTGTTTACTTACTTACTTATTGTTCTGCCGGCATGTTTCAACCGCCCATAATTACAGGGTAATTAGTCCAGGAAGACACACACCACACGATAAAAGGAAAAGTTTTTATAAACAGAAAAACAGAAACAGCTCCCTTTTTAAATGTCAAAGGGATTTTCTGGTACACACAAGGCACAGGTTAAATGCAGTCCAATTGCTCACCCAATAACTGGGAAATTGAGTCCAATTCTAAAGTCCACACACAATCTTGAACAGCACAAAAACCATGATCTTGACGAAACAATGAATCTGATAAACTGCCATGAGGCTAAAACACCAGGTTGCACTTTTATCTGTAGCACTAATTACAGCAGCCCAACCCAACCACAGGTGGCCTCATTTTCTCTTGTAATAATCCTTCAGTTGTTGTCTCCTATGCATCACTCTACGCATGAGTGGATGTGTCATTAATTCTTGTTCAGAATCCAAGGATGATACAGATGATTGATCTCCTCCTGGACTGTCTGCCAAACTCCCCTCTTCTCTGTCACTCACGCTTCCTTGGTCAGAGGAGGCTTCGTCGGCAGATTCCATTGGGAGCAAAACAGGCCTGTGGCATGTGGATGTTTCCCCCACATCCACCTGCACATTCCTTGGTGCAGGAGCTCGGCCAGAGCTAACCAGAACACATTTATTTATTTATTTGATTGATTGATAGGCCGCCTTTCTTCTCATGGATTTGGGACGGCTTCCAAGAGTAAAGATTTCTATGCCGCCCCAAGTCCTCGGAGAGGGGCAGCAGAGAAATCCAATAAATAAATAAATAAACAAGGTAAAAATCTAATACAATTAAAACATTAGAAAAGATGGATAAAACCCAATATAAAAAAAATCAATCATCCCTCATTCATACTAACAGCCGGAGCGGAACTATCGCTCACGGTCCTCAGGCCTGCTGGCATAAATGTGTTTTTATCGCCATTTCAGACAGTGAGGAGAGTTGGGGTGGTACGAATCTCTGAGGTGAGTTGGTTCTAGAGGACCGGGGCCGCAACAGGGAAGGCTCTCCCCCGCAGACCCGCCAGTCAGCATTGTTTGGACAATGGGACCCGGAGGAGGCCGACTCTGTGCGACTTAAGTAGTTGCTGGGACACGTGAGGCAGAAGACAGGTCTGTAAATAATCTGGTCCAATGCCATGTAGAGCATTGGACCAGATTATTGCCTTTTTCCATCCGGTTGGTGCACCGGCGGGGTCTCACGTTCCTCAGGCGACTCCACCAGCAGCTGTTCAGTCCTCCAAGTCGCTGCTGCTGCTTCCTCCGCCACCGCCTCTGGACCCCTCTGTGTCGGCGGAAAAGCCATCAGGATGGGAGGCCATGGCCGCCACTGGACTCTCCTCAGTCGCCTGCATGGGAAACTCAGGGGGAGGCTGCACGGCCTTTCCCGCTCACCTCACACTTGAGAGAGGCCTCAGCCAAAAGGAAGGGAGTGCCATGCGCATGTGTGCACATGCATGCTTGAGAGAGGCACCCCCACCCTCCCCAGCCAGGCCACGTGTGTGAAAGCGGGGATGCTGCATTTAATGCCAAATTGAAAAAAAGTGTTTGTCGTCCCTTTTTATTTACCTCATCATTACCTCATTCTGTTTTTCCCTTGCGGTTTTTGAGCGCCAGATTTTTGAGAGGACATTTTCATAACCCTTTGTCAACGGAAATGAAAGATAATATAGATTCATCAATGAAGAAACTGGTTTTCTTTTCAAAAATTTGGTTTTATAAAAAAAAAAATGTTTAAGTTTCCCCTCATGGGCCTTCTTTGAGCTCCGTGGGCCCCAGAACAATGTACCAGCTTCCCCCCAAGCCCTCTCCTCAGGCTTGTGTATCAATTGAGCCAGGGACAGAGGCTGTTTTTACATTAGTGCCAGTCGTCTTCTCGGGTTGCCGGCCTGCCTGAAATGTCACCTGAGGCTCTTCTGGGAATCAGCTGCATAGCCCTGCCTAAAAATGCAAATTTCATTAGCTTAAAAATGCAAATGTCACTACCCCCTTTATCTGCCAGTTGGGTGTCTCAGTTTCTACCGCCCAGCCTCCTCCGTTTGCTCTGGGGTGGACCTCGCCCGTTTGACCAAAAGGTTGCTCTGCGTTCCATGCCCTGACGAATGCCGGCGGTTTTCAATTTCTCCGACCAATTAGCCAATTAATTATGTTTGCAAGATGAAATCCTGCCTAGGAGCCCTTGGGTTATTTATTAATTGGACTTGTATGCCACCCCCCTCTGAGGACTCGGGGTGGCTCACAGCATATACCAAAAACCATAATAATACAATTTATCCAATTAATACACTAAAAAGATTCTTAAAAATTCTAATTTAAAACATTCATTTGCATATTTTCAATAAATGACACTAAGGACATTCATTGGTCAGGGAGGACCAATGTTATTTATTTATAGTTATTAGTGTCGGATGCCCGCCTCCTCTGAGCAGGTTGCTTCTGCGTTTTCTCTTTCTGTCAAAAAACAAAAAAACCATGAGTTTTTCATATTTCTTTTAAAAAAAAAAACAAACAAACAACAGACTCCGTCCTGATCTGCTTTATGCAGGAATGTTTGCTCTGGTGTTGCATTTCTTAATTTTGGTTTGTTTTTTTAAAAACAAATCTTTTCCGTCAGGGTATTCCGCAGACCCCGATCTTCACCGACACGGTCACTTTCCGGGTTGCGCCCTGGGTCATGACCCCAAACACCTTGTCGCCAATCAGCGTCTTTGTGTGCAGGTAAAGGACCAAGGAGGGTACAGAAGACGAGGTTAACTTCATTCCCTTTTTTTCACTGCGAGCACACCGGCCTGCCAGGCGGGAGTTGCCACTACTGCTGCTATTGGTGCATTGCGTGTGCAGCTTTGAGTCTCTGGCATGTGCGTGTATGCGTCCCAGCAAGATTTCGCTTCTGTGCATGAGCAGAAAGCAAAACCTTGCAAGGGGATGCTGTACGTGAAATTTTGGTTATTTTTTTTTTGTTTCTGTGCATGTGCAGAAGGAAAAAAATTGCGAAATTCTCACACGCACGCTTGCCCCCTCGCAAGATTTTGCTTCCTGTGCATGCGCAGAAACAAAATCTTCCTGGGACCCACGTTCAAAATGGAATTATATTGCCTGCTCTCAAGAGAAGGTTGTCCTTGACTGGCAACCATTTGCTTAATGACTGCGAAAAGCATAGAAGAAGGCTGCCATTTGACCAGTCCTCGCACTTACGACCATTGAAGCATGGGATCAAAATTGGAGTGCTTGGCAATCAGAGTATATTGAAGTGGGTTTGCTGCATCCCGCCTCATGGGATTGTTGATTGCAACCTGCCCAACAAAGTTAATGGGGAGGGGGAAGAGGGAAGCTGAGTTTGCTTAATGACCATATGATTCGCTTAACAACTGCAGGGATTAGCCTAGCATCCTTCCTTCTTCCATTCCTCCATCTTTCTTCTTCATTCTTTTCTTTCTTTCTCTCTCCCTCCATCCCGCCTTACTTCTTTTTCTTTTCTTCCTTCTTTCTTCCCTCCCACCATCTTTCTTCTTCAGTCCCCTTCCTTCCTTCCTTCCTTTCCTTCTTTTCCTTCCTTCCTTCCTTCCTGTCTTTCTTTCTTCTTTCTCTTTTTTCCTTTCTTCCTTCATTGTTGCCTTCCTTCCCCTTCTTTCTTTCTTTTTTCTTTCCTTCGTTCCTTCGTTCCTTCTTCCCTTTCTCCCTCTTTCCTTCCTTTCTTCCTTTCTTCCCCCCTTTCTTCCTTCATTCTTCCCTTCCTTCCTCCCACCTTCTTTCTTTCCCTTTTCCTTTCTTCCTTCCTTCTTTCCTTTCTCCCTCCTCCCTCCCTCCCCCCTCCTCTTCTTTTTTTCTCCTTCCTTCCTTCCCTGGACCCACTCAGTCCTCCAAGAAAAAGAGCCCGAGATACAGAGTGGTTTCATATGTTTATTAGAAAAATAAGATAAGGAAGGTATTGTTGTATCTCCAGCTCTTTTTCTTGGAGGACTGAGTGGGTCCAGCCATGGGCTGTGGATACCCAATGATGCTCTCTTGAAGGGAAGGATGTGCAGGGAGCCTGGCAACACCTCACCTTGTCCTCCTTCCCTTCCCTCCACACAGTGTAAAGGACAACTATCTCTTCCTGAAGGAGATCAACAGCTTGGTGAGCAAAGCCGGATGCAAGATCAATGTTTGTTCCCGGTACATGAACCGTGGAGACCGGTGGATGCAGGTGAGCACCAGTGGCTGCAGCCAGATGCCCTTCTTGTGTCTCCATAACATTCCCCATAGATTGATAAATGTTGGTTATACACAGTTATGGGATGCTGCCCCCACGGGGGGGGTGGAGGGGGGGACATGCAGTGGGGGTAGTAAGTTGATGCCCTATTTATTGAATACTTAATAGGGTTTTTTATTGTCCTTCCTTCTCTACTACCTTAGTATGATCCTTAATTACTTTTAAAATAGGAAATAATTAAATACCGTAGTATGTTTTTTTACTCATAAATGCTTTAATTATTTTAATCCTTATCTAGAACTGGACTTTTATAGCACTGAAAGAAAACTGAGTTACTTGACTAATCTGTTACCATACTGAACCTTGTGGGTTCAGTACAAAACCTTAAAATGCTGTCTATCATTTGTCCTTTTTGTGGCTATTCAAATAATGTGACTTAATTGACTGAAAAAGAGTCAAAGCATCTATTTGAAAAGTTATCTTGTTCAGTAAGCCCCTCCTACCCAGTCACATGACCTTTAAGTCACACCCGGTCACATGATTGTTAAGCCACTCCCATCTGGTCACATGACCAGCAAGCCACACCCACACAATAAGCCACGCCCATAGTGTGGTAGTAAATTTTTTGCAGCCCTTCACTGGTTATACGCCATCAAATTGCAACCACATTGATAGATTCTCTCCGTAGTGATCTTCTCAATTGTTCATGGGACTTCCCAATGGCAGCCTGGTTTCCCAAACTTGACAGCCTTAAAAATGTGGACTTCAGCTCCCAGAATCCCCTAGCCGTGCCTTCAATCTCCCCACAACTTTGCTTCTTTCCTTCAGTCTCCATGTGCTTCAGCTGTAGAGAATCTTGCCATTTCCAGAGTCCTGGTTTTTTTAATTTAATTTACGATAACAATAACAACAACAGAATTGGAAGAGGCCCTGGAGGTCTTCTAGCCCCACTCCCTGTTTAGGCAGGAAACTACTTCAGACAGAAGGTTATCCAATGTCTTCTTTAAAACTTCCAGTGTTGCAGTTTTATTTATTTTATTTATAATTTAATTTAATTTATTTGTCTTTAATTTATTTATAATTTAATTCATTTGACTTCTGTGCTTCCCAATCCCATGGGACTTTTTCTTTTTCTTGCAGGATGAGATTGAATTTGGCTACATTCAGGCACCCCACAAGCAGTTCCCGGTGGTTTTAGACTCTCCGCGGGATGGAGGCCTCGAATATTTTGCCATCAAAGAGATTTTGGTAAGAGTTATATGGCTGTGCTTTCTTTTCTTAGTGACCTCGGGCATTCCTCAGTGGCAAAGACATCTATAAACATTATTTAAGGGAGTAAGCAGCAGAAGACTGATAGCAAACTGGCAGGAAAATCCAATTTTTTTAAAAAATAAGCTTTTCGTTTTGCAGTTATGATGGAACCCTGTCAGTTAAAGATCTTGACAGATTTGAATACTGGGCCCTGTTCAGGGGTGGGCAGCAGGCAGAACCGGGTGGAACACAGTTCCACCGGCGGAAATGAAGACGTGTGCGCAGCTCCAGCTGATCAGCGGCTGTCACTTCCTGGATTACTGGTCTCGGCTCTCTTTTATTTCCCAGCTGCTGCTGCTGCATCTATGCTCCTTGCTTTTTTCTTCTTTCCTCCTTCCTGGCCTCGGACAAGCTTCCCACTCTCCTGCCCGACTCTCCATCACCCTCCCACGGCCATCTCCCGCCTGAGGTGCAAGCAGAAGGTGGGGTGGAAGCGGCGCTGGCAGCATTTATGCTTCTGGCAGCACCTGTTCGCCTAGCTACCCAGCCTGAGGTGTGAGGGTGACCCAGGAAGAAGAGTGTGGGAAACGGGAAGCAAATTGCCTCCCCAGTGAGCGACACTGGTAAGGTTGTAAGTCGAGGACTTAACAGTTCACTTGAACGATGATGATTGTTCAAGCCACTCCCACATGGCTAGCAAGCCACTCCTACCCAGTCACCTGACCATTAAGCCACACCCACAAAATAAGCCACACCCACAGTGTGGCAGTAAAAATTTTGGCTGCCCATTACTGGCCCTGTTCCAGGGTTGGGTTCCAACTTACCTCTCTCTCATGCTGCATGCGTGAGCAGTAATTTAAAAATTGGAAAAAAAAACCTAAGCCAAAAAAAAGGTGGCAACCACATGCACAGTGCTGGAACTTAGCTTCTGTGCATGTTCAGAAGGGGGGGAAAAATTCAAAGAAATTTTAAAAACAAAATTGCCCCAACTTTTTAAAAAGTTGACAGCGCCCCCGAACAGGCAGCAACTGATCCGGTGATGTCATCATGACATCACCAACAGGTCGCTACAGTTTGGGCAAATTGGTCCTATTCAGGAAGAACCCACCCCTCGCAAAAGAAAAAAAAATTCTACCAGTTCTGCATACCTGACCATACTCGTAGGAACTCATCACTGGTTGTGTGCTAAAAGGATTTAACAAGGATCCTGTCAATAAAGTTTCCAGCCTCTTAAGCCGACAGGAGCTTGCTGGCGTTGGGACTTTTCCCCAGCAACAGGAATCCAGCCTCTAATGAACCTCCGATTGCCGAGGCTTGTTTTGCAGATCCCATGTCAATTTGTGGCGTCCAGAAGCGGAATGCACGAACTGGACACTCATGTTTTGGGGATGGCGTATGCGCCAGACATCCTGCCAAAAATGGGAATGTTGTCTGAAGGGCCCAGGCCTCCTCCGCCAAGGACTCCTGTCCGTTCCCCCTACCCCTAGTGCCGAAGTGCTGAACCCTCAAACTTCCCCCATATAGACCCTGTGATGCTTTGCCCCCCTCCTTGAATTTTGGGGGGATCCTGTGCATTTAATCGGATCGCTCCCCGCGAGGCGCCAGAACTCAGCTGTTTCCGAAGCGTAGCTGGTAACCGGAGCCGAGAGCGAGGTGCCACTAAGGTTACACGGAGACGCTCCTTATACGTACGTGGACTGATCGTTCCTCAATGTAGGAAATCCATCATTGCTCTTACTCCTCCAATGAGGACATGCACCCCTGAATTGGTCACGGGGGTGGTAGGGAGAATATCAGACCTCTCTCATTCTGCAAAACTCCAGGTTGGAAAAAATTCTACCTGCCTCCTGTAGTTTGTTTTGCAAAGAGGTCAAAAGGAAAACCAAGAAGCCAGAGCATTGAAATATTAAATATCCCCATCTTTTCTTTCATCTTTCCTTTCCTCTCCTCACCCCCCTGCCTTCGTGCCTCTCATTTTCTGATGAAGCTACTTAGCAAACTCTCACTCTCCCCGACGGCTTGATAAGTGCCTGTCCGTTGCCTCTTGAGAGGCACTTAATGGAAAACGAGAATTCATTTCTCAGCGGACAGAAAGTAGCAGGAAGAGAATTTGGTAGCGGTCAGGATGGAATTTCGGTGTACTCCAGGGGTGGGTTTCTTTTGCCATTTGTCTGTCTGTCTGTCTGTCTCTCTCTCTCTCTGTATCTATCTATCTATCTATCTATCTATCTATCTATCTATCTATCTCTATCCATCCATCCATCCATCCATCCAGTCAAGTACGTATTGGTAGTATGCAAAGATATAACAATGTTTATATACATGATACTAGTAAAAAAGAAACATTAGGATGGGATGGTAAGCACACTGATGCACTTATGCATGCCCCTTACTGACCTCTTATGAGTTGGGAGAGGTCAACAGTGGACAGTCTAAGGGTAAAGTTTGGGAGGTTAGGTGATGATACTACAGAGTCTGGTAGTGAATTCCATGCATCAACTACTCTGTTACTAAAGTCATATTTCCTGCAGTCGAGTTTGCAGCGTTTTACTTTAAGTTTGTATCTATTGTGTGCTTGTGTGTTGCTGTGGTTGAAGCTGAAGTAGTTATTGACAGGAAGGACGTTGTAGAAGATGATTTTATGGGCGACATAGTTCTAAGCTTTCTAAACCTAGGATTGTAAGATTGTAAGTTGTGTAGGGTATTCTGTTGCGAGTGAAGGAGGGGAGGGCTCTTATGGTAAAGTATCTCTGGATGTTTTCTAAAGTGTTTCTGTCCGAAATGGCATAATTGATATAATTGCTTCCAGTGATTCGTGACATTTTGCACACGTCCATTTGCTATGCTCGGAGTGTGTGCGCATCCCCATGTGCAATTTTATTTCCACACATGCTAAGCAAGCTGAAATATTGCCAAAAATTATGAAATAAATATGGCGGCCCACACGAGCCAGCACAGATAAACCCGAAATTACATCATCATCAATCCGCTACCGGAGTACCCACACTGGACCGCAGCAATAGGAATATGGCGCTCCTTTGGCCAAGGACTTTTTGCAATTATTTCCTCCCCACTTTTTAAACCCCGGTCCTGAGGGGCATATCGGGTGAGGCAGCTCGGCAGCCAACTTGGGGATATTTGCCTCATGAGCAAAACACGCTGTTAAAGCCATGTAGACACCTCGGAGGCTTCTGTGTAAGTGCCTGGAGGGATTGCCAAATGCTGGTTGTTAATCCCGGGGAATTTGAAGAAAGCTATAAAAAAAACAAATAGGGCAGCTACTTTGAAAGAAGTCCTCTTTTCTTTCTAAACCTCTGAGAATTAAATGGCCTTTTTAAACTTTAGCAGAATAGTATAGAGCACTGGTGAGACCATATTTAGAATACTGTATCCAGTTCTGGAGACCTCACCTACAAGAAGATATGGATAAACTTGAGCGGGTCCAAAGACGGGCTACAAAAATGGTGGAAGGTCTTAAGCATAAAACTTCATGAACTCAATCTGTCTAATGTGGAGGACAGAACGGAAAGGGGGGACATGATCGAAACATTTGAATATGTTAAAGGGTTAAATAAGGTTCAGGTGGGAAGTGTTTTTAATAGGAAAGTGAACACAAGAACAAGGGGGCACAATCTGAATTAGTTGGGGGAAAGGTCAGAAGCAACGTGAGGGCAGCCCAGAGCAAATGGAGTGTTTTCCTTTCTCTGGGCGCTTGGAGAGGAAATAAACCACTTCTCTGTGGTGACTCCCTCACACTGCCTCCCACACACACCGTGCGAAGTTGCCTCCCGGAGTGCCTGGACACGGAAAGGCAAAAGGGGGCACTTCGCCCTAGCCAGATCAACTTGGCTTCAACCAAACCAAGGAGTCACCACAGTGAAGGAAAGGCGCCGGCTACAAAGCGAGTAAGCAAGTGAGAGAAGAGGGGAGCCCTTCAGCATGGGAAGGAAGAGGAAGCAGGTAGCAACAGCACCCGCCTTTTGGTCAAAGGAATGGGAGGTTCCTCCCTCTTGCCCGCCTGGGTGCAGTGTATGGGAGGTAGCCTCGCGCCAGGTGTATGGGAGGCGCATGCTCCTCCTTGCCGCTTCAGAGTCTCTCTTCTTTTTTTTAGCCTTAAAGTTTTAGATTTTTTTTATTCCCCTCACCTCATTTTCTTCCTTCGTCAGAGACTGTCCTTCTCCTCTTTTTCCTCCTCCTCCTCTCACCCAAATCTCCCACCTAAATTCTGAGTTTTTATTTCTTTCCTAATGGATTTGCATGCATTATTTGCTTTTACATTGATTCGTATGTGAAAAATTGCTTCTACTTACAAACTTTTCTACTTAAGAACCTGGTCACAGAATAAATTAAGTTCTTAAGTAGAGGTACCAGTGTATTTGGCATTGTACTAAAGTGTATGAAGGGAAAAAAATTAAAATTTTATACTTGAGGATGCTCGTGCATGTGAGATTTCACCATTTTTTTTTGCTTTCACGCATGCGCAGAAGCCAAATGTCGCACCTGTGTGTGTGCACGCTGCTTACCATGAGCGCACCGGCAAGGCCGGCGATGGGCAGCCTTTCCGTGGTATGCACCAGTATGCACACATGGGTACATATATGTGTGCCACCATGCGCAGAAGCAAAAAAAGTGCCAAAAATTAGTAAAAAACAAAATGGTGCCACAAAATGGACCGGCAAAGGCAGCACTGGCGCTGTCACATGCAAATTGTGCAATCGGCAGGCTACTGCCGGACTAACGCACCAGGGCACACCACTAGGCTTGCGCCTCCCCTGTGCCAACCCTAGGCGTCTGCACAGGCTTGGAGATTTCTTCCTGCCTCGGCTGAGAGAGATGAAGACGTCGGTCACTTGCTGCCAATCTCCCGGAGGGCCCCCATGCCCCCCCCACCCGTGGTTGGCACAGGATTCTAACAAGCATACCTGGCAGGACGGGCTGCCCTTCCCTCTTGTCTGTCCCAGCGATCCAGCAGCAGTCCCGGCGGATGGAATTACAGCCGTGTCGCCTGGATTTGCAAGCCGCCTAATTCGCAGCAAAGCCTTCCTGGCACGCTCCCCTGGGCCTGAGTGGGGGGGGGGCTCCATTTCGAAGGCCTTTTCTGCCCCTCTCCCTTCTCCTTCCTTCTTGCCCCCAGCGAGGTTTCTTGGCTAAGAAAGAAAGCCCTCCTTTGGGGCCCTTAGTCCTTCTTAATTTGGGGCTCAATTTATTTCATTTATTTATTTATTGGACTTGTATGCCACCCCTCTCTGCGGACTCGGGGCAGCTCACAGCATATACCAAAAACACAACAATACAGTTTATCCAATTAATATACTAAAAAGATTCTTTAAAATTCTAACTTTAAAACATTCATTTACATTCATTCAATAATCGCACTAACGACATTAGGCCTGGCGGCAAAGATGTGTTTTTAAACTCTTTTGTGGTCGTAATTCGAGGATGACTGTATTCCAAAATTGGTATTTTGGTAATAAAGGGTTGAAGCATCAGTGCCTGTTTAGTGGGGGTTTCCGTTCCGTTCCCATGCTCAAAATCTTAGTTCTGGATTGGCATCTCCGGAGTTCCTGTCCTCCTCCCTCCCTCCTACATTCCCTTCCTTCCCCCTTTACTACATTTTAGAGCAGAGTCGAACAAAATAGAATAGAATTTCTGATTGTTCAAGTGTGATTAGACACAAGAGGAATTTGTCTTTGGTGCAGATGTTCTCAGTGTACATAAAAGAAAAAGAGACATTTGTCAAGAATCATGAGGTACCACACTTCATGACTGTCATATGCATTGTTGGGTTCCTACTGGTACGGCCAACTCTGCCGTTCTGGTAATGGCCTGCCAATTGCTCTGGTACCGTCTATGCCGGGCCATCGCGTGCACCGTTGCTGTTTTTTTGCTTCCTGTGTATGGCAGAAGCAAAACCTCATAGGAGGGGACGCTCGCGTGTGCAAGATTTTGGCGATTTTTTGCTTTCGTGCGCATGGAAGCAAAAATTTCTCATGCATGAGAATTCTTGTGTGCACGAGCATCCCCGTGTCATATTTTACTTCTGCGCATGTGAGAGGATGTGCGTGGACATAGCAAGCGCATGTGTGCGGGTAAACAAAGCGATGCATGCACAGTGCACTGGTATCAAGGTAAGAGGAACCCGCTCACAGGGTACAAATAAGCAATCAGGAAACAATCAATCGTAAGGATAGAAGCAACAAATTACAGTCATGAGTGGGAGGAGGTGGGTGATAGGAACGATGAGAAGACTAATAGGAATTGTAATGCAGCTTTAGTGAATAGTATGACAGTGTTGAGGGAATTATTGGTTTAGCAGAGTGATGGCGTTCTTGTGTCTTGTTCCTGTCTTGGTGTGCAGTGCTCTGTAGCGACGTTTTGAGGGTAGGAGTTGAAGCAGTTTGTATCCAAGATGTGAGGGGTCAGTAAATATTTTCACTGCCCTCTTTTTGACTCGTGCAGTATCCAGGTCCTCAATGGAAGGCAGGTTGACATCAATAGTTTTTTCTGCCGTTCTGATTCTCCTCTAAAGTCTGTGTCGGTCCTATTGGGTTGCAGAACCAAACCAGACAGTTATAGAGGTGCAGGTGACAGACTCAGTGATTCCTCTGTTGAACTGGATCAGCAGCTCCTTGGGCAGTTTGAGCTTGCTAAGTTTTTTTACGGCAGGATGCCAGCAACAGTGTTTACGATGGCAGACCCACCTGACCCCGAGCTCGGTCCCTTGGCATTCTGGCATGAAACTTCCCTCCTGGCTTTCCCTCCACAGGGCCCGGATTTCGGCTACGTGACACAGGAGCCTCTCTTTGAAGTCGTCACCAGCTTGGACTCCTTTGGGAACCTGGAGGTCAGCCCCCCTGTGTCGGTCCACGGGAAGGAGTATCCTTTGGGCAGGATCCTGATTGGAAGCAGCTTCCCCACGTAAGCGGGAAAAAGTTTGCGGAAGCTGCAAAGTGCAGCTTATTTGTTTTTAGGGATATTATTTCGGCCTGCTCATAGTTTCCTTCCTTGTCTCATTTCTTTCCTCTCTCCCTCTTTTTTCTTTCCTTCCTTCCACTCAACTATTCTCCTCTCATCTCTCCTTTTCTCCCTCCCTCCCTCCCTTCCTTCCATTTCTCTCTCATCCTTTCTACCTTCTTTCCTTCCTCCTTTTTCATTTTTTCCATCCACCCAATCGTTCTTCTCTCATCTCCCTTCCTCCCTCCCTCCCTTCTATTCTTCTCTCATCCTTTCTACCTTCCTTCCTCCCTCCCTCCTTTTTCATTCCTTCTATCCACCCAATATTCTCATCTCTTCCTTCCTTCCCTCCCTTCCTGCCTCCCTATCATTCTTCTCATTTCTCCCTTTCTCCCTTCTTCTTTCTTCCCAACCATACTTCTCATCTCTTCCTTCCTTCCCTCCCTCCTTCCCTTCCAACCATTCTTTTCTCATTTCTCCCCTTCTCCCTCCCTCTCTCCCTCCCATTCTTCTCTCTTTCTTTCCTTCCTTCCTTCCTTCTAGCTCTGGGGGACGCCGAATGACCAAGGTGGTGCGCAACTTCCTTCAGGCCCAGCGGGTCCAGTCCCCAGTGGAGCTGTATTCAGACTGGCTGACCGTCGGCCACGTGGACGAGTTTTTGACCTTCGTTCCCATCCCTGGCAAGAAGGCGAGAATGGCTCAGTTTCCCTTTAAAATGTCTCCCTGCATTTTCCCAGTTGGAGCAGCTTCCAAAGAGTTCCTCAACCCCCAGTGATAAATAATAGCATCCTGTTTCCCCCCCAAAATAAGACCTCCCCTGATAATAAGCTCAATCGGGCTTTTGAATGCATGACAATAAGGCCAAGTGCTTATTTCAGGGTTCAAAAAATATAAGACAAAGTCTTATGTTGGGGAAAACATGATAAAGAGAAGAAAGAGAGATGATAAATAGATAGATAGATGATAGATAGATAGATGATAGATACAGAAAGATAAATAGATAGATGATAGATAGATAGATAGATAGATAGATGATAGATAGATGATAGATAGATAGATAGATAGATAGATAGATAGATAGATAGATAGATAGATAGATAGATAGATAACCTATTTCCCCGAAATTAAGACATCCTCCCTGGCAATAAGCCCAATGGGCCTTTTGAGCGTATGGCAATAAGGCCAAGTGCTTATTTCAGGGTTCAAACAAATGTAAGACAGGGTCTTATTTTCGGAGAAATATGATAGCAATAATAATTTGTTAAATTCTTATGCCACCTGATGCAGGGATGGGTTCTACTTACCTTCCCTATATGTCTGCATTGTGTCAGACGTGTGCATTTTGCTCGCACGGGCTCATCTTGCTCGCGCACCACTCCCTTCACATCACACAAAGCACCCTCTGCGCATGAGCAGAGGCTCCTTTGCAAACCAATTACCTGGAGCGACAACTGGAGAACCGGTTCAGGGGTGTGGCCTACCGCCCATCGCTGCCAGTTCAGTGAATGGATAACTGGTTCGAACTGGCAGAAACCCCCTGCTGATCTGATGCCCAGTGTCTGGGAATCAGAGAGGGTCTCATTCCATCTGATGTGGCCTAGAGTCGTTGCTCCCACCTCACAATCAGGAAGTTGTGAGTTCGATCCTAGGTAGAGGCAGATGTAGGGTCTCCTGCTTGGGGCAGAGGGTCGGACTAGATGACCTCCCAGGTCCCCTTCCCACTCTGTTAATCTGAAACTTTACCCTCTGCCCGAATCTGACCTGGCGCTTCCTTCTTTCTCACAGCAATTCCGGATGCTCATGGCCAGCCCCTCTGCCTGTTACAAGTTTTTCCGAGAGAAGCAGAAAGAAGGCCATGGGGAAGCCATCATGTTTAAAGGTGAGTGGCCTTCCCAGGGAAGAGCTGCAAATCGTTTTACTGCTACACTGTGGGCGTGGCTTGTTTTGTAGGTGTGGCTTGATGATCATGTGACTGGGTAGGAGTGGCTTGGCAATCATGTGACCAGGGAGTGGCTTAAAGGTCATGTGATTGGCTGAGAGGGGCTTACCCACCAAGATAAGTTTTCAAATAGGTACTTGGACTCTTTTTCATTTGATCAAGTCCCATTCCTTGAATAGCCAAAAAAGGACAAATGATAGACAGCATCATTTGTTCAGGAGCACAGTAACATTTTAAGGTTTTGTACCGAGCCCACAAGGTTCAGTATGATAACAGATTAGGTAAGTAGCTCAATTTTCTTTCACTGCTATAAAAGTTTGATTCTAGATAGTGATTAAAATGATTAAAGCCTTTATGGGTAAAAACATATTATTGAATTATTTCCTATTTTAAAAGTAGTTAAGGATCATACTAAGGTAGTAGAGAAACATAGAAACATAGAAGACTCACTGGCTGGGGAATTCTGGGAGTTGAAGTCCACCCATCTTCAAACCGCCAAGGTTGAGAAACATTTGGTTTTATAGAACATATTGGGGTGGCATGCAAAGGAGATGAATTCACTTAGGAATATTTTATACCAGTATCTTACATTTGTTTAATGTAAACCTTTGCATGTCATGGTTTCATGTTTTACTACTTAATTTTAGCTTATTATTCTGCATTTTAACTCATTTATTTAAATTTCCTTTATTTTATTGTATTGTATTTTAACCAGTTTATACTGCTGTAGAGTGTTTATGATGAGACGCAGTTTTATGATGACTGATGTGGTTGCTATTTTTGCTTTGACGTGGTCGATTGGTTGATCAAATAAAATTGAATTGAATTGTAAAATTGAATTGCCTCTTGGGGGGAGAAAAACAGGTGAGAGATGGGCCATTTTTTGCAAAAACTGAGGCATTTTGCCTTCCCCCCGCCCCATTTTTTACCCAATTTTGCGACTGAAAATGGCCCGTTTTCCCCCCTCACCTCTTTGAAATCTTGGTGCATTTAATAAGTCTGAAAAAATGCAGTAATTTGTTTGCCGGTGGGAGGATTTCCAAAGCATCCATATGTGCTTTTGCATAACTATAACTGTACCATCTGCTACAAACAGTTCCAGAAGTTGAAAACCAGGCATCTGGATAGGAAACGATTTTGATGCCTGGGCATTTTCTAAAGCAGATGTGCAGGAGGGGCAACGTTTTGTGCTGCGAGGGCGTTTAGCGGGCGGGCAAGGCTGCAATCCTAGCGGAGGCGGGTGACACCATCAGGAGAGCTAGCGAGACCCGCTTGATGCCAGGCAGAGCAGCGCCCGGAAACAGGTGGGATGGGATCCCAGGCAGGTGACATTTTATTGCCCGACAGCTGGGCCTTCCGAGTGGGGCCATTCCTCTTCGTTTGGAAAGGAGCTGACGGGATGTAAATCACCGCACTTCCCAGTTCCCAAATGGAGGGGTGTCGTCTCTGACAGAGATCAATGGCCAGGCTGGCTGGTCCCTCGGCATTGCCTGGCTGCAGCCTCTGTTTCACCGGCTCAGACTTCCTGGCCTGGAGCAGGTGGAGTTTGAAGGGGGCTGAAAGGTGGAGGGTTTTTCTCATGGGAGAAGGAAGAGAATGCAGCGCTTCACGTCTGCTCTCTCTCTCTCTCTCCCTCTTTCTCTCCTTCCTTCCCCCTCTCTGTTTCTCTCCCGCTCTATTTCTCTTTCTCTCCTTCTCTCTCCTTCCCTCTCTCCATCCTTCCTTTCTCTCCTTCCCTCTCCCTCCCTATTTCTCTCCCTCACTGTCTCCTTCCCTCTTTCTCTCCTTCCCTCTCCCCCTTCTTTCATTTTCTTCTTCCCTCTCCCTTCCTCCCTATTTCTCTCCATCTCTCCTTCCCTATTTCTCTTTTTCCTTCTCTCCCTTTTTCTTTCTTTCTCTCCTTCCTTCTCCATCTCCCTCCCTATTTGTCTCCTTCTTTCTCCTTCCCCCTTACTTTTTCTCTCCCTCTCTCCTTCCATCTCTTTCCCTCTTCCTCTCCCTCTCCTTCCTTCTACTTCTCTCCCTCCCTCTCCCTCTTTATCTCCCCCCCTCTCTCTCCTTCCCTTTCTCACCTTCTCCAAATTCATGGATGCCAAGTGCATCGGTGGTTATTGAAATGGATGTCCAAGTGCCACCTCTATGTTGGCTGAGGCAGGCAGGGTTCCCTTGGGTACCATTTGTGGGGGGTCGAAGGAAGGCAGGGTTTTGCCTTCTCCTTCCGCTCAAGATCCCCATGGACAATGGGTGGGCCACTGTGAGACACAGAATGCTGGACAATTGGCTTTGGCCTGATTCAGCAGGGCTCTTCTTATGTTATTATGTTCTCCTTCCCGCTCTTTCTCTCCTTCCCTCCCTACTTCTCTCCCTCGTTCTCTCCTTCCTCATTTCTTTTTCTTCCCTCTATCCTTCCCCCCCTCTCCCTTTTTCTTTCCCTTTCTTTCTCCCCCCTCTCTCTCCTTCCCTCCCTCTCCCTCCCTCTCTATCTCCTCCCCTCTCTTTTTCTCTCCCTTTCTTTCTTTCTCCCTCCCTCCCTCTCCCTCCCTCTCTCTCTCTCCAGGATACTCCGGCACAGACACTAAACGAGTCACCATCAACAAGGTCCTTTCAAATGACATTATGGTGCAGGAGAACCAATACGTACAGGTGAGGCCGTGCAGGTGTGGGGAACCTTGCTTTCCATTTGCCTCTCTAAACCCCTTTATGAGTTATTTCTGGTCACCTTCTAACTTTGGTAAGGTAAAGATTCTCCTCGCACGTACGTGCTAGTCGTTCCTGACCAAAGATGGAGGCCGTCTCCAGAGTTCATTTCAATAAGTTTAATTTTAGCAACCAACTAACAAAATAACGGAAGGGAGTGCCAAAGAAGGGGGTGGCTGTTTGGGGAGGCTCCTAATGCTGGGCCTGACCTCTGCTTCCCCTCCTCAGAGGTGCATCGACTGGAACCGCGACATCCTCAAGAAGGAACTGGGCCTGACCGAGAAGGACATTATTGACCTGCCTGCCCTCTTCAAGATTGACAAAGGAGGAAAAGCCATGGCCTACTTTCCAAATATGGTGAGCGTGTGTTGTGAGTGGTCCTCGACCAACTCTGGTAATGAGAGATTCTGAGGAGGATGAGCCAGGCCCATCTTTGTACCCTGGGCCAGTGGTGTTGCCAGCTGATGCATAGAGTGAGAGTGAGGGAGAGACAGACCTGGATGAAACCGAAAGACCACTAGTGGTGGCAGATATGCCAATGAGAGTAGAGTCTGACTTAGAGGAGGAGGAGGAAGATCGGGAGCCTTTGCTAGATGCCCGCTTTAGAAGACTAAAAAAAAAGACAAGAATACTTGTATGGGAAAAGGAAATAGTCTGTAGTTTGTAACTCTAGGGAATTGTTGACCCCTGGCTTGTTTTTTTCCTTTAGCGCAGGCAGTGCACCCCTCAATTTAAGCCCATTGTTTTGCAAGAAAAACAACTGCCCGACCGCGAGCACAGAGACCTCCCTCTTGTTCTTCTCTTCCCAGGTGAACATGATCGTACTCGCCAGGGATCTGGGCATCCCCAAACCGTTCGGGCCCATCATCGAGAACGAGTGTTGCTTGGAGCAGCAGGTCCTTTCCTTGCTGGAGCCCCTCGGGCTGGCCTGCACCTTCATCGACGACATCTCCTCCTACCACAAGCAGCTGGGAGAGGTGCACTGCGGCACCAACGTCCAGCGGAAGCCGTTCGCCTTCAAGTGGTGGAACATGGTCCCCTGAACACCCAGAAGTCGAGAGAGAGGGGGAAGCCGGTTTCAGACACACACTTTGACCCTCCTGTGCACCTGTCTGACCTGCGAGAGTGGTGATCCGGGTGTCTTTTCTCAAGCGCACCCACTTGAGAAGCTGTGCGAGTCAGCCGGTGCTGCAGGGGGAGCAAAAAACTGTCTGTCTGAACTCTGGATGGAAGCATGTTGTCGATCGGACCCAGCGTCTAAGCTCTCATAAGGAGCGTTGCAGGGCCCAAACGGGTGTCCTGACAACTGTGTGTGGTGTGGGGTTTCTTTGCCCTCCCTAAATTAATCTTCAGCATCCTTCCTTCCTCCCCTCCTTCCTTCCTTTCTCCCTTTTTTCTTTCCTTCCTTCCCCTTCTCTCCCTTTCCTCCTTCCCTGTTTCTCTTCCTACTCCTTCCTTCTTCCCTATTCCTCCGATCCTTTCCTTTTTCCTTGTTTCCTTGCTTCCATTCACCCACTCGTCTTCTCTCCCTTTCCTCCTTCCATTTCTCTCTTCCTCCTTCTTCCTACCTCCCCATTCCTCCCGTCCTTTTCCTTTCTTTTCCCTTCCTCCCTTCTCCTTCCTTCCTTCCTTCCATTCACCCATTCTTGTCTTCTCTCCCTTTCCACCTTCCCTTTCTTCCTACTCCTTCCTTACTTCCTCCCCATTCCTCTTATTCTTTTCCTTCCTTCCTTCCTTTTTTCTTCCTCCCTTTTTTCCTTTTTTCTTCTCTTCTATCCACCCATTCTTCTCTCCTCTCTTCCTTTCTTCCTTCCCTTTCTGTCTTCCTTCTCCTTCCTTTCTTCCATTCCTACCTCACTTCCTCCTTCCCTCCCTCTCTTCCTTCCCCTAATGTAGCCAAGACGAAACCCCTTCTGCTTTGGGGAGGGAGGCGTGCTATAGCTCTCGGCCTTTGTTAAGGTGTGTGTGCGGGCTCACTGGAACAACAGGAATAAAAAATGAGGCGACAACAGTTGTGGTGTGGTCATCTTTACACTGTGCATGTGCAAGGGTTTTTGCAGTTTGATGTCCTTTCTGAAGGGGGGGGCATGTGAACCATAATTTTGTATTTTTATTATTCCTTCAATTTTATGATTCCCTGAGTACTATTACTTCTTGAAAAGAATTTTATTGGCCAAGTGTGATTGGATACACAAGGAATTTGTCTTGGTGCATACTGAGCGCATCTGCACCAAAGACAAATTCCTTGTGTATCCAATCACACTTGGCCAATCAAATTCTATTCTATTCTCTTTTCTATTCTCTATTCTATTATTCTCTTCTCTTTTTTTATTCTAAATTTTCTATTCTATTCTATTTTTTCTTTTCTATTCTAAATTTTCTATTCTATTTTATTCTGTTTTCTATTCTATTTTCTTTTCTATTCTCTATTCCATTTTCTTTTCTATTCTAAATTTTCTATTCTATTTTATTCTATTTTCTATTCTATTTTCTATTATTTTCTGTTTTCTTTTCTATTTTCTATTCTATTCTATATTATATTATATTATATTTCTATTAACATATTTTGCCAGTTATCAGGACTCTTTGCCTGCCTACCCCTGCCCTCAAATTCATGCCCCATTCATACAGCCAGAATAACAATGGGGAAATTTTGAATGGTGGGGGTTTGGGGTTGAATTGAAAGCTTTTCAGCTTACATTGGAAGGACACGTGGCTGTTTCTGGAAAGATGTTTTTTCTGGTGTTGGGAAAGAGTCGAGGGCATTGGGAGGAAGTGACAGAGACCAAAGACCCAGATACTTTCAGCAGAGGGGAAAATCTTTGTCACTCCCCCACTTAAATCCTCTAAACTCAGTTAATTTAATGTGGGGTTCTTTTTTGTGTGACTCTCTTAAGCTGTGCAAATCCATCCCATTTGAGGGTTTTGAAGTTTAGCGTGATTGTACAAAATGTGATTTAACAGCCAGGCGTAAACGCCTT
Organism: Erythrolamprus reginae; assembly: GCF_031021105.1. Classification (NCBI taxonomy): domain Eukaryota; kingdom Metazoa; phylum Chordata; class Lepidosauria; order Squamata; family Dipsadidae; genus Erythrolamprus; species Erythrolamprus reginae. The sequence continues at coordinate 26,111,401 of NC_091957.1, read as the reverse complement.
GTGTGAATGAAGCCAACCTTGCAGATCTTGAACCAAAAGCAAGAGTGTTGGGTAGATAACCCCAAGTAGAATTTCCTTGAGTTCCAACAGCCAACATCTCAGCCAGGTTTGGGGCACCCAAGTGTTTAATTTTGGGGTGCCAGCAGAACAAAAGTAACAGACAAGGGACAAAGTGCAGCACAGAGATGGAGCCTAAAATCATTTGGTTCTGGCTGAGCCTTCCAGCCTCCCCCACCCGGTCAGTTTCTCACAGCCTCCCAAATTCATAAAACAACATTAACTTTCAAAGAAAGCAACATCCACTGGCCAAACTTTTACTGACAAGACTTTAACAGAGGTTCCGCCATAAAGGTTTACATAACATGATCACTTCTGGCAAGGGAGCCCCCCCCCATGAACTCCCTCGCCACCCCCTTTGCCCAAACCCAACACACAATATTTTTCCTCCCCAGACATCCCCTTTAAAATTCCCACCCTGGCCTGCGTTAAGCCAACACTGCCCTCTTGTGGACAACTCCTGAGTGTCACTTGTAATAGGATTGACAAGATGGCGGATAAAGCACCAAAGTCCCTTTTTGAGTCCGAGCTTCCTAACTCTTGTATTCTGAAATCAGGGCGCGTTTTGCACCCGAGACAGCTTTGCTTAACGGGCTTTTGACTGGTCCTGTGCACCTCCTGCTGGTTTTCGCAGGCTTCCCCATTGTGGAAGATTCCCAGAACAGGGACAAATGAATTCAACAGTTCGGGTGCAAACAGGTTGCATTTAATGCAACCTCAACCCTCACTCTTTGTGGCAGCTGGCAAATATGAAACCAAGCCTCCCATTTAGGATTGCAAGCAGCCGATAATTCTACCCCCGCTCCCCCCATCCACCTTTTATAAATAACAAACACATCCTGCGCAAGTCACGACACTAAACCTTCCTTTGAGAATTAAGACCTGTTTAACCCAGTTTTATTTTCGGATTGGTCCGTTAGTTCCCCTCTTGCTTCCCACCCAGCTTAAAAGCAGGAATTAAAACCCGCTAAGATCCGTAGTGTTGACCCTCCCTCTCTCTCTCTCCCCAATTTTGCAAAAAAAAAGTCAGGAATTTGGGGGAAAGCATGCAATAAAATAAAATACAGTGGTACCTCTACCTAAGAACGCCTCTAGATAAGAACCAGGGGTTCAAGATTTTTTTGCCTCTTCTCAAGAACCATTTTCCACTTACAAACCCGAGCCTCCAAAACTAACCGGAAAAGGCAGGGAGAAGCCTCCTTGGGGCCTCTCTAGGAATCTCCTGGAAGGAAACAAGGCCGGAAAAGGCGGGGAGAAGTCTCCATGAGGCCTCTCTAGGAATCTCCTGGGAGGAAACAGGGCCTCCACCGTCCCTGTGGTTTCCCCAATTGCACACCTTATTTGCTCTTACATTGATTCCTATGGAAAATTGCTTCTTCTTACAAACTTTTCTACTTAAGAACCTGGTCATGGAACAAATTAAGTTCGTAAATAGAGTCACCACTGTAACAATGAGGTCACCTGAACAAGGCTGACGAGAAGAACACCAGATATCCCTGTACCTTAAAAGACTCCCCCCTCCCCATTTACATCCTTCCTCGCTGTGTCTGAAAGTAGCCAATGTCATAGATCCCGAGGAGTGAGTCCCAAGGGCCATTGTTCAGAGCCGCTTCCCATGCTTTGCCCTGGAGGGGGAATTCTCATACCAACCTGGTTTCCCCCTTGCTTTGTTCAGTCCTAGATGCTTAGAATTCTAATCCAGAGCAGCTCTCATTTTCTCCGCATTGGGACCAATTTCGCTGTGGAAGATCCGGGGACCGGTAGATCCCTCAGATGCGGATAGTGTTAATCCGGAGCGGCTGCACGTTCTTCCCGTTGGCGTGGCTCTGTCCGGGGCTGAAGTAGGAGCAGAGTTTCCCCGGGAACTTCTCCCGGAAAGTGTAAAGCCAGGACATGTCATCAGCGTTGTAGAAAATGAGCAGCCCCTTGGCGTAATCCAGGAAGACCCCGACCTTCTCCAGCTTGCTCTTGACGTTCAGCCGCGTCCAGGGCTCGGTGCAGGCGCTGTACTGGTTCCCGTCATGCATGACGATGCAGTAGAAGCCGCGGCTGGGCTGGATCTGGATGTTGCCCTTGCGGGTGACGGCCTCATGGGCCAACCCGATCATCCACTGGGTCTTTTCCAAGACCACCACCTCCCAGTAGTGGATGCCACTGTTGAAGGCCTCCGAGCCCAGCACCGAGACCTCCACGTCGAAGCGCTTGGGAGAGTCCTGCAGTGGCTGCGGGTGCAGGTTGCCGTAGGAGACGAGGGTGCAGTCGTCGGAGAGGATCAGGCGCTGGTGAGCGGTGGCCGGGTCCAGGGTCAGCGTGGCGGGCACTGGGGAGGGAGGGGGGAGAGAGAGAAGCTGTAGTGAGGTCACCTGGTTGGGAGGGAGCCAGGGCTATCTGTTTTTTTATTTTAATAAATATTTTTATTGATTTTTAACAATAACAATAAAACATTCACACAACATATAACAGTGTGCCCAGTGTTCTTAGTGCAACATTCACATCCCTCCACCAAAATGGGGGCATATTTTGTATATAACATTTTAACTCAAGAGCAATTTATCTATTTACATATTATAGATTCCAATTTATTCCTCGTAGTTTAGTCTCAAATTCTACTGACCACATATCCTCTTATCTTGTCCCATCAGTTCACGCTGGTCAGTTTAATTGGCCAAATTCATCTTCTTATCCATAATCTCAAATTGTATATGATCTACCATATGCCGATACCAATTTTGTATTGTCCATTTTGTCGCATCCTTCCAGCCTAGGACTATTACCCCCTGAGAGCTTTCTATCGCTGCTTCTTTTATTTCTCTAAATTCTCCCATCTCGTTGCTTTTAACTAATACTGCCATTTCCTTTGTAATTGTCCATCATATATTTAACATCCTATTAATATCCTCTTACACTTTTTTCCAAAAGTTCTGCACTACCGGGCATTCTCAAAACATATGCATAAACACTCCTTTATCTTGACACCCGTGCCAACAAGTATTCTTAGCATTCTGCTGAAAGTATGCAAGTTGAATGGGTGTGTGATACCACTTATGTAGTATTTTCCTTCTCATTTCTCTGACTCCAGTATTCATGATTTTTCTTGTATTCTCCACTATATTCTTCATCGCTTGCATATCTACTTGTAATTCACTTTGCAACCATTTAGTCAGTCCTTGGAAGCCAAGGCTATCTCTAGGGCCATGATGGCATATCGGAAGGCATGCGAGGTGTTGCCCTATGTCAGCTCCAGGGCACATCACGGGCCTCCGGAGCGAATTCCAATCTCAGAAATCACTTATTTCTTGATAAAACCCCACTCTTTGTTCAAAAGCAAGCATACATAAATGAAAACACAGGGTTAAAACAGCACAGAAGCAGATACTATCTCTTTAGAGCCAGCTATAGAATAGAATAGAATAGAACTGGAAGGGACTTTAGAGGTCTTCTAGTCCCACCCCCTGCTTAGGCAGGAAACATTATATCATTTCAGAAAAATGGTTTTAGAATCTCTGCTTAAAAACTTCCAGTGTTGGAGCATTTACAACTTCTGGAGGCAAGCTGTTCCACTGATTAATTGTTCTGTCAGGAAATTTCTCCTTAGTTCTTCTGCCGCATGAGTCCCAGCGACCGGTTAGGTCCCACAGAGTCGGCCTTCTCCAGGCCTAGACGATGTTGCCTGGCAGGGCCTAGGGGAAGAGCCTTCTCTGTGGAGGCCCCGGCCCTTTGGAATCAGCTCCCCCCCCCCCCCCCCCCGGAGATTCGCACTGCCTATTTATCTATGTCTGGAAAGAGCACCAGAAACCCATTACTTTCGGCATACAAATTATTATTATTATTATTGTTGTTGTTGTTATCATCATCATCATCATCATCATCATCATCATCATCATTATTATTATTCCTGAGATAAAACTCAATTCAGTTACTTGAACATGTGTGTCTGCTCACCAGATTTGTTCCCTAGCACAGCGCCCAACAAGGATTGTCTTTTTGAAGCAGAAATCATGGTTTTAAAGTTTCATTGCAGCACACCCCCAGTTTCATGTCTCTTCCAAAGAACGGGATAAGTCTCCGTGCCCCAGTTCCCACAATCCCATTCCTTTATAATGTCTAGAAGTGACATCACACCTTAAAGAGGCTAAGGCTGTAAATTAATACCTTCTACTCTGTATCTCCTCTCGCCGTCTAAGCATTCTTCTATAGCGAGGATTTATCCAATGGCTTTCCTCTCTCATGTCTTCCTCACTCTCTGACTGGGACCACTCTCCCAATGTCACATCAGCCCCTTCTAGTGGTTCCTCAGGCTCACTCAAGCCTCTTGCTGCCTCACTCTCGCTCTCTGCTTCCTCTGGCAACCCCCCCAGGCTCAGGGTACCCAGAGGGGCCTGGCTCATCCTTCTCAGAATCTGACATGACCTGAGGTGGATAAGTAGCTAGCTGATTTTCAGCCTTGGGGAAGGCCGTTTCGCCCACCGACCTTCCGGTTTGCCTTTTGGGCGGGTTTGGTTTTTGTTTTTTTGCACTCTGGGGATTCAAGGAGGGTCAGAAAACGGACTTCTGTTTTGCCTGAAGCCCAGGAGTGCGTAAAACAGTGCAAAGGGCAAACCGCAAGTCCGTTTTTTCCAGTTTGGATGTTTTTCCCACTATCGCAGGCTTCAGTGAGGCCTATGCACATGCGCAGGGATGGGGGGGAGGGAATGGGTGTGGGCATATGCGCATATGCTAGCACATGCACATACTTTTGGCACGCAAAAATAATAATAAAAAGGTTCACCCTCACTGCTCTAGGGAGTATGGTAGCTCAGTGTTCTGGAAGGGAGTCACCACAAAGAAGGCCATGGCATATGGGATAAATATGGGGATTGAAGTCCTTTGGGAAGGGGGGGGTTATTTAATAATTGGATTTGTATGCCGCCGCTCTCAGGGACTCGGGGCGGCTCACAACATTTCAACAATAAAACAGTGTACAAAATACAATTGGATTGAAATAATTAAATAGTTAATCTAAAACATTATAAAAGTTAAATATCAAAAATCATTCACTCAAAGACAAACCAAGCATACTAGGGATCTAGTGGTTCTTCCCCCAGGTTCCTTCAAGTGACATTGTCTAGTTGATGCGACCTGGAGAAACCCGACTGTGGGACCTAACCGGACGCTGGGATTTATGTGGCAGAAGGCGGTCCTGGAGGTATTCTGGTCCAATGACATGTAGGGCTTTATAGGTCATAACCAACACTTTGAACTGTGTTCGGAAACCAATTGTCAACCAATGCAGTTCGCAGAGTGCTGGGTATACCTTGGAAGGCCCAAGACTGCTCACAAATTTTTGTTATGTTGCCCTTTGGAGGTTTGAAGGCCTTGGAGTGGGTCTCCCCGCCCACTACCTGGGCCAGGAGCTGACTCACCTGGCTGGATGTCCTGGAAGAGGGATTTCCAGATGGTGTACTGCAGAGGCCCCATGTACTTCGACGTGGGGAAATCCTCGTAGGTGAGACTCGTTTCGTGGATCTTCCCCTTCAGCCTTGGAGGAAGGGAGGAGACTGAGGTTAGCCACAGCTGTGCCCCTTGCCCCACACCCTGGCACTGCCCACCAGTTCCACCCACCTCTCCGAGAGGGAGGCGATGCCCGCCAGGAAGTTGTGCTTGTCGGTTTCCGCCAGCCTCTCCTGCAGGATCTGGCTTCCCTCCTGCACCTTGCGCAGCTGCTGGCTGTAGCGCTGGATCTTCTGCTCGATGTCGGTTAGCGTCCGGGCCGTGTCGGCCTCCAGCTCCTCCAGCATGGCCTTCTGGCGCTCACGGAGAAGCCGGTGCAGCCGCTCAAAGGCCTCACCGATGGTGGCCCGCAAGCTCTTGGCCGAGGACTGGAAGACAGGCAGGAGGCATTGAGTGGGTCCCAGTCCCCAGGGGATGGGAATGCCAAGGGAAGAGCCCATGCCCGGCCTTTATAATAATAATAAGATACTTGCCTAATCTGTTATCATACTGAACCTTTACAATAACAATAACAATAACAACAGACTTGGAAGGGACCTTGGAGGTCTTCTAATCTTAGGCAGGAAACCCTACATTACTTCAGACAGATGGTTATCCAACATCTGCCTAAAAACTTTCAGTGTTGGAGCATTCACAAGTTCTGGAGGCAAGCTGTTCCACTGGTTAATTGATCTAACTCTCAGGAAATTCCTCCTTAGTTCTAAGTTACTTCTCTCCTTGTTTAGTTTCCACCCATTGCTTCTTGCTCTAACCTCAGATGCTTTGGGGAATAGCTTGACTCCCTCTTTGTGGCAGCCCCTGAGATATTGGAAGACTGCTATTCATGTCTCCCCTGGTCCTTCTTTTCATTAAACTAGCCATGCCCAGTTCCTGCAAACGTTCTTCATATTTTAGCCTCCAGTACTCTAATCATCTTTATCACACTTCTCTACACTCTTTCTAGAGTCTCAACATTCTTTTTGTATCGTGGTAACCAAAACCAAATGCAGTATTCCAAGTGTGGCCTTACCAAGGCCTAATAAAGTGGTATTAACACTTCACATGATCTTGATTCTATCCCTCTGTTAATGCAGCCTAGAACTGTGTTGGCTTCTTTGGCAGCTGCTGCACATGGCTGGCTCATATTTAAATGGTTGTCCACTAGGACTCAAAGATCCTTTAAGGAATCCTTGCGACCTTACCTTGGTTTCGGCCAGCTGGTGCTTCAGCAGAGCCAGGGCCTCCGTGTGCCCACGCTCACTGTCCTGGAGGGTCTGCAGCTGTTCCTTCAGCTCTCTCTGGAATGAGACCAGCATTGGGGTGAGGGTCTTTTGGCAGTGTGTGGGCAGCCCCCAACTTGATATAGACAGGATAGGGTGGAGAGAGCGGGCCAGCTGTAGTGGGCATTTTAGATTATCCATCATGGAGAAGCAGGAAGCTCACCACCCTGCTCCATGGGCTACTCTGCAACAGGGCAGAGCAGAGTCCCATTGGCCCACACTCAGGGAAGCAGGAGTTCCCCTCAGCCAGCCTGTCAACGATCCCAGAGACATAATAGACCAGAGGTAGGCAAAGTTGGCTCTTCCATGATATGTGGACTTCAATTCCCAAAATTCCTGAGCCAATCAGGCTAGCTCAGGAATTCTGGGAGTTGAAGTCCTCGTGTCATTGAAGAGCCAACTTTGCCCATCCCCTGTAATAGACCTGAGGTTCCCCCATGCCAGCTTGGCATCCATGCTGAGGAAGAAAGGAGCCCAGCTGGCCACCACTCAGGGAAGCTCGTTGGCCAGTCAGGCACCCATCCTGAATGAGAAGCAAGGAGTCCTTGCGGCCTGGAACAGGGTGCAAAGCAGGTCTCAAGCTAGCCTGCACCCAAGGGAGTGTCCCTTGCATAGACTGGCATCCACCCCGGAGACGTAGTAGACCCCAGCTGCCCTCATGCCAGCTTGGTACTCATCCTAAAGAGGCAAGGAGACCCTTTGTATGCAAAGGTGTATGTGTGCGTGGGGGGGGGGGGGTGTCAAACCAGGGCCCCAGCTGACCACCATCCACAGAATGAGCGCTCCATGGCCAGCCTGACACTCATCCTGGAGAGGCAGAGAGTGCCCAAGGTCTAACCTGGGGGTAGGGGGCAAAGCAGGATCCGAAGTGCCCCTTGCTGAGGAAGGCAGGAGTGTCCCGTGACCAGCCTGGCCCCCATCTTGGGAAGTCAGAGCTGCCCCCATGCCAGCCTGGCCCCCATCTTGAAAAGTTAGAGGAGGCGCCTCCCCAGCTGCCCCCATGCCAGTCTGGCACCCATTCTAGGGAGGCACTCTTCCCCCAGCTGCCCCCATCTTGGGAAGCCAGAGGTGACCCCCCCCCAACTCCTCCCAGCCTGTCCCAGAGGTGGGTGAGTGAGAAGCCCCACACATCCCCACACCGCTGCCCCAGACCTGCATCTCCTCGAAGGCCTCGTCCAGGCCGGTGACCTGGTGCTGCTCGTGCAGGGCGGGCCGGTCGCAGAAGAAGCAGACGACGGCGCGGTCTGTCAGGCAGAAGAGGCGGACTTTGGCGTGGGCTTTCCCGCAGGGCGTCCCTCCGCCTCGGCCTCCCCGGCCGGCGCCCAGGGCGGCCTCGGGAGGGAAAGCGGCGAAGCGCTCGACGATGTTGGCCAGCTTGAGGCTGGGCGCCAAGGCCGGCGCCGAGAAAGCCCGGCGGCACTCGGGGCAATCGCGGGCGGGCGCCGCCTGCGCTTCCTGTCGGCTCCAGTGCTCGGAGATGCAGCGGCGGCAGAAGTAATGCTCGCAGCCGAAGCTGACGGGCTCCTGGTAGAGGCCCAGGCAGATCGGGCACAGCAGCTCGTCTTTCAGGCTGCAGCCCGGAGCCGGCACCGCCATGGCCGCCCCAAGCTCCCCGGAGGCCCCGGCTGAGGCCCCCAGCAGCCCCGAGGAGGAGAAAGAGGGGAAAAGGACCCGCTCGGGGGCGATGCTCAGGAATAATGTAAAGGCTTCCGCTCCTGTCCGGAAGTGGCGCTTGGACTTCCGGTCTCTTTTTATCTGTCTGTCGGGAAGGCCGCTCTAGGCCGCACGCGCCCTCGATGCTGGATTCGTGACGTCAGAGAGAGAAAGCGAGCGAGCGAGAAGGCGCTCGTCGGACTTTCCTGTCTCTATGGGGGTGGCCTCGCTAGGTCGCGCGCGTCTTCGATGGTGGTTGTGACGTCATAAGAGAGATTCATTAATTTTATATATTTACTTTATTCGATTTATATGCCGCCCTTCTCCTCGCGGACTCAGATCCCCACTCCCCGCGCGCGCCCGGCCCCCAGTGGTCTTTAGAATAGAATTGAACAGAAATAGAAATACAATAAAATAAGGAATAGAAATAGAATAAGGATTACGATTAGGAATAGGATTAGAAATAGAATTAGAATAGAATAATAGACTAGAGTAGAATAAGAAAGAAATAGAATAAGAAATAGGAAAAGGAATAAGAGTAGAATAGAATAAGAATAAGAATTAAATATAAGATTAGGATTAAGAATAGAATAGAATTAGGAATAGAATAAGAATTAGGAATAGAATAAAATTCTTTATTGGCCAAGTATGATTGAACACATAAAGGAATTTCTCTGACCTAGCGAGAGAGGCGCCCGTCTGACTTTCCTGGCTCTACATGGAGGGCGCTCTAGGCCGCGCGCGTCCTCGATGGTGGGTTCATGACGTCATAGAGACACACACACAAACACAGACAGACAAACAAAACACCCCGCGAAGCCGGCCCGTCAATGGCCTTTGACGCGGCGAGAGTGGCGCTCGTCGGACTTCTTCTGACTTTGCGGGGAGGCCGCTCTAGGCCGCGCCGTCCTCGATGGTGGATTTGTGACGTCCTAGTGTCGGCCGCGCGGCCAGCCGTGGCGCCTGCGCGGTGAGGCGCTCCTCGGCCTGACGCCTTTGTTAGGTCTGAGGGGAATGGAGCCCGGCGGGGGCCGACGCGAGAAGCCACCGCCGCCGCCGTTAGTGCTGCCTCCCGCCAAAGGCAAGGAGGGCCCCGGGTCCAGCGGCGGCGGCGGCAACGCCCGCCTGGAGAAGGCCAAGCAACGCTCGGCTCAGCAGGAGCTGAAGCAGCGGCAGCGCGCCGAGGTGGGCGGAGGTCTCTTTTGAGGAGACCCCTGAGGCGAGGGGCCTGGGGGGGCTTACGAAACGCCTCCTCCCTGGTCTCTGAGGTCCCCCACACGGAATGAATTAAGCCTCCTTAATGGCGGGGTGAAGTGGGGGTGAGAAGCAACCGCGCCTGGGGAACTCCCCGCCACTGCTGCGTCTAACAGTGGTCTCCTGAGGAGAAATTTGGGGTTGGGGGAAAAGCTTGGTTGCTACGTGTCAAGCCCCTCCCTCCGTTTTGACTTTTCCATTGTTCTTCAGGTAGTTGATTCTCAAGTGTGTCCTGAATACAGTTAGTCCTCGACTTACAATCATTGTGGAGCTTGCCCTTTCCGTTGCTAAGCGAGGCATTGAAGTGAATTTTGCCACCCTTTGACGACCTTTCTTGCCATATTTGTTAAAGGGAATCCCTACATTTGATAATTTAGCCCAGTGATGGTGAACCTTGGGTGCTGAAAGAGCATGGGCGTTCACTGTCGCACATGCACGAGTGCCCACACCCATAATTCAATGCCTGGAGAAGGTGAAAACAGTTTATCTTGCCCCCCCCCCCACCAGAGGCCGTTTGGTGGTCGGAAACGGCCTGTTTCCCAACTTCTTGTGGGCCCAATAGTCTCGTGTTCTGCCCTCCTCAGGCTTGAAAGGCTTCCCTGGAGCTGGGGGAAAGGTAAAAACACCCTCCCTCATCCCCCCAGAGGCTCTCCAGAAACCAAAAATGTCCTCTCAAAGCCTCTCAAGTGAGCCAAAAATCAGCTGGCTGGCATGCACATGCATGTTGGAGCTGAGCTAGGGCAACAGCTCGTGTGTCAGCAGACATGGCTCCCTGTGCCACCTTTGCCACCCGTGCCTTAGGTGCACCATCACTGAGTTAGTTGAATAGTTGTTGAATCCGGCTTCCCCATTGACTTTGCTTGTTGGAAGGTCGCAAAACAGGATCATGTCACACATGCACACACACATACACACCCTAAGATGATGCTGCAACCTCATAAATATGAACAGGTTGCAAAGCATCTGAATTTTGATCACGTTACCACAGGGATGCTGCAAAGGTCATAAGTGTGAAAAACGGTGGTAAGCCCCTTTTTTCCACTGCCATTGTAACTGAATGGTCACTAAATGAATAGTTGTAAGTCGAGAACTACTTGTATTAGGTAAGAAAGGTGGGATGAAGATGAAATATAAATTTTTTTGTAGGCAAGGGGGAAGTGGAGGCTGCCCTTTCTCTAGCCCCTAAAACAGTTGGCAAGAATTTTGTGGGAGGGAGTCCTATGGACAGCTTTCCATTTGTCTGCCCCTGAGGATCCAAACCAGAGTTTTCCAAAAATGTCAATAATCTCTCTCTCCATGGGACTATCTAAGTTTACCTCCTGGACTGCCTTCTGCCGCATGAGTCCCAGTGACCAGTTAGGTCCCACAGAGTCGGCCTTCTCCAGGTCCCATCAACTAGACAATGGGACCTAGGGGAAGAGCCTTCTCTGTGGGGGTCTCAGCCCTCTGGAATCAGTTCACCACAGAGACTCGCACTGCCCCCACCCTCCGCACCTTCCGTAAAGGTTTAAAGATCTATCTGTGCCACCAGGGTTGGGGCCATTAGACCCTAGCCCCCTGGCCAACAATTGTAGTATGTCTTGCTGTGTGAATGGGAATGAATGCTTTTAAATGTTATTAGAGTTTTTAAAGTTTTTTAATGATATTAATTGGATTTTTTAGATATGTACATTGTATATTGTTTGCTATATTGTGAGCCGCCCCGAGTTCTCGGAGAGAGGTGGCATACAAATACAATTAATAAATAATAAATAAATGAGTTAACATTCATTGCATAGTCAGGCAAATGTTTAGATTGGATTTAGCAATTTCCCATGTATTTCCCAAGGGCATAGGTAGGTTTTGTTGTTTGGATTATTATTGTTTTTATTTAAGTTTTAATCTTCAATTCACAGCCTGGAACTGGCAAAAATTTAACAGTCCAAGTCCTAACCCCAAGTATATAGGCAGTTCCAAGAAAGGTGGTGGTGTGGTTTTGTTGTTCTTGTTGTTTGCAAAGTTCTGATATTTAGATCTAATAAGTTCAAAATTTCCATACGTTTCCATACATACCCTTTGGCTATTGTTCCAAGGCCATGATGGTGAACCTATGGCACACGTGCCGGGGTGGCACGCTGACCCCTCTGTGGGCAAGCATGCTATCGCTAGCTGCTCTTCCAGCATGCACATCGACCAACTGGAAATTGGCCATGTTCCGTCATGCGCTGGAACCCAAAAGAGAGCAGCTAGTCGGAGCGCATGCACCGGACCAACTGGCTGGCATGCATGCACACGACAGAACCCGGAAGAGCAGCTGGCCACCATGAGCATGCACACTGGCAAGCTACTCTCTCCCAGGTTTCAGTGCTCTGGCACTATCACTGCTCCAAAGGTCTCCTATTACTATTTGTACAACCATTTATTTCTTCTTCCACAATCGTTCAACTTCAATTTGCTTGTTGTGGTATTTCATTATTTTTTTTCTAGCTGTTTCTCTTCAATTTCTACATCACCCGGTTTACCAATATCAAAGAACCGGGCTTTTTTCTTTTCCACAATAGAGATGTCAGGAGTGTTGTGGGCCAAGTTTCTGTATTTGGATCCATAAGATCTTGACCTATTCATTTTCAAGAACTTTATTATTGTTGTTATTGTTGTATTTATGAGACTATTTTCCTGAAATAAATGTTGGGGGTGGATGAACAATTTCAGGAAGTGATCGATGATTGAAGAGTTTAGGGATGTTGGTTTAACCTCTGCTTTGGTCCACAGATCTATGCCCTCAACCGAGTGATGACAGAGCTGGAGCAGCAACAATTTGATGCCTTCTGCAAGCAGATGAGGGCTTCCAGTGAGTGAGCCCTGCAAACAGCCAGATCTTTGCTCTCCACACAAGACTTCACTCAAGGTCTGGACGCTGGACCATGGTCAGTGGTCTGTAAAAACCACAATGGGAAGTCCCCAGATCCCTTTTCCTTTGGGCTACGGCAGTGCCTCTCAGCCACTTCCAAATCCACCAAAAGTCCAAGTCCTTGCCAAAATGGAGTTTCTCATTGTTTGAACTGTGTTTTTTAATCCTATTTATTAAATAAATGTGTGTTTTATATCTGTGCAAATAAATATCTGTCTGTGAGACCAATGCAGATATGGTCAGGACCATTATGATAGTTCCATGAAACCCAAAAGGCAAAGAAAAAAATTACCCCCTCCTCCCTCCCCCACAACAGAGTTTCGGGGTACACTGCCTCTTCGTATGGAGTCATTGCTTGTAAGTCACTGATGGGTGAAAAGTACTTAAGGCTCTTGATTGTTTGGTGTGGCATAACGTCGTTCAAGTGGTTCCTTGTTGCACAGGAATGTCCTTTTGTATATCTGAAGCCTGATAGTATAGCCTTTATTGTCATTGTACATCATGAATACAACAAAATTGGTTTTAGCCACATCGGTACAATCCATGACAAAAAATACAACATAAATAGTAATATGGGGTGGGTGGGACTAGTCATATATTTCTGCATGTGCGTGGAGTAATTATGGTTGTTTTCAAGAGTCTGACACAGCCCAAGGATAGAAACTATTTTTAAACCTAGTTGTCTGGCTGGCTATGTTTTGATGTCTTCTGCCCAATGGAAGGAGTTTGAAGAGAGATTGACCAGAGTGTAAATCATCTCTGAGTATCTTCCTTACTCTGCTAAAGCAGTGAGATCTGGCAATGTCATCCAGTGGTGTTAGAGGGCAACCAATGGTTTCTTGTGCCTCCTGTCTGAAACAGTTAAACCAGTGTACCATACTGAAATCCAGTACGTGAGGACACTTTCTATCGTGGACCGATAGAAAGAGGTCATCAGCCATTGTTCCACCTGATTTTTTTCTGCAGGACTCTAAGGAAATGAAGTCTCTGTTGGGCTTTGCCAATTACTAGGGGCATGTTGTTGTTTTTCAGGTGAGATCTTGACTAATGAGCATTACCAAGAACTTAAAAGAAGAAACCCTCTTTGCACAGCCACCATGCCCCCCCCCCTTAATATACAGTGGAGCAGGTTCCTCTCTGCGTTTCCGGAAATCTAGCACCATCTCCTTTGTCTTCCTAGTATTTAGATATAAGTTGTATTTTGAGCACCATGTGGATACCTTCTGGAATACTTCACCTTATGTTGATTTGTCCCCTCCAGTTGTGAGATCCAGCACCGTTGTGTTGTCTGCAAACTTTTATTATGATGTTGGATGGTTCAGAAGATATGCAGTCATGTATATACAGCAAGTATAGGTAGGGGCTGAGGGGAGCCTGCGCTGGGAGATGTAAAGGACCCAGCCCTTACTGTTTGTGGACATCCTGTCAGGAAGTCGAGATTGCGCATGTGCCGAATTGCTTTCTAGGCATTTCACCTCTGGCTCCGAACAAAGATAAAATGTAAAGAGTTTTCTCCCTCTTAAAAAGACTATAAATCTTCCTTAGAAAAATATAGGAAGAAACAAGAATCTGTCGGCATCAAAGTGAGTTTGAAGATTTATCATTTCAAGCAAAGACGGAGGTGCTTTCGCTGTAACAAGGAAGTGATAAGTGAGTACAATAAATCTTAAAATGGCGGAGGGAGGGAAAGACCTCTCGAGTCTGGCTAAAATTGAGCAGAAGTTAGATAAGCTGCTGGAGATTTGTAGCGGGTTCGAACAAAGATTCAACAAAGTTGAGAATAAAATGGAACAGATGGATTTAGAAGTTAAACAAATTAAAAAGGAAGGCGATTCTTCTGCTGATAAGATACTGAAAGTGGAGAAACAAGTGATGGATTACGATGGAAAAATAAGACAAATAAATGACAGAATCGCAAATTTGGAGGACAGACAGAGAAGGAGGAATTTGCGTTTACGAGGGTTCAGAATGGATTTGCCCTCTGAATTTAAGTTAATAGAAGCTGTCTGTGCTTGGTTAAATAAACAGACAGGCGTGGAGGTCAGTGTGGAGGAGCTGTTGCGTGTTCATTGGGCAGCCCCCAGGAGAGACGGCAGACAGAGAGATGTGATCATCGCTTTCCTTAGTGAAAAAAAAGCAGAGATGATTTATAAAACTTTGAAGACTTCTACGAGCCTTAAACAAGACGGAAATGAGATAAGGGTTCTGAGGGATCTTTCCTGGGAAACCCTGAGAGCGAGAGCTGTGTTGAAACCAATTGCAAACCGGCTATATCAAAGTGGAACCAGATTTAGCTGGGGCTATCCAGTGGCCATCTTGGTGTTCCAGGACAATAAAATGTACAGAGCACGTTCATTGGAGGAGGGAAAGACTTTGCTGGATCAACTGGGGATTAAGTTTGATGAAACTGGAGCACTAGCATATGAAGGAGAAGAGGCTTTTGACGGTCGGAGTACCCCAGATGAGGAGGAAAGACGAAGGGAAGAGCAGCTGAAGGAGTTAAGCGGGCAGGTGGAGGCCATCAGAAAGGAGCAGAGAAGAACACGGGCTCAGCGTGAGAAGAGAGCCAGAAAGTGATGGTGTTTGGTCCCTTGTCTTGTTGTGGGGGGGGGAAAGGCAAAGGAAAAGAATTATTACTATTACAATTACTATTAATGTTGTTATTATTATTATTTTTCTTGGAGATGCTTTGGGATTCCTGTATATCTGTCATTCAGTGGGGGAAGTCTAAGGGGGAGAAAAAGGGGGTTTAAGAATTTAAAATTAAAGAAGAAATTAAAGAAGGAATTATTTAAAGGAGAAAGGAGGGAGGGAGAAATTTTCTCTTTTATAAAATTAAAAAGGGTTGAAAGAGGAGCTAGTTTGAGTGGGAACGCAATCCAGAAAATGTGCCTCAGGTATGGGCAAGGTTTTTTCTTGTCTTCTCCCCTCTCAGTGGGGGGAGCACAGGGGGAGGCACGTTGGGGGGGGGTAATAGGGGTAAAGAAAAGGGAAAAATATAAACCAAGGGCAAAACAAGAGGGGAAAAGGGTGTTTTTGGTATATTATGACGGAGTGTAAGATAATGGTTTTAAATGTGAATGGTTTGGGATCGGATTTGAAACGTTTTAGGATATTAAGGATGGCTAAGCAATATAAGGTGGATATTATGATTTTGACAGAAACACATAAAAGAAGGGGAGGAAGGGATAACTTGATTAATGATAGAAATTGGAAATGGGTGTTTGAGTCAAGAGGAACGCAAAATAGTCGAGGCACAGCGATTCTGATTCATCAGAGAGTTAATTTTGAAGAGGTGGGAATTCAGAAAGACAGAGAAGGAAGGTGGATATTTGTTAAAGGGAAAATAAATCAAAAGAAGTTGACATTAGCAGCAATTTATGCCCCAAATGGGAAAACAAAACAATTTATAATAAATACTAAGAAGAAGTTAGACAATTTTAAGGAGGGCTCAACTTTTTTGGCAGGAGATTTTAATATGCAATTAACAAATGGGAATGCAAATAGCAGGATGCTACATTTAAATAGACTTAATATGGTGGATTTACATGCAGATATTTTAAACAGAGCTACATATTATTCAGCAAGACATCACACATTTAGCTGCATAGACTACATATTAATGAACAGGGGAGGTAATATACAAGTTAAAAAAGTAGACATTAAAAGTATATGGATATCAGATCATGCCCCACTATTGGCAGAATTGGAAATAGGTCAGGAACGAAATCAAAAAATTTGGAGATATAATGCAGTTGTAACTGCTAGGGAACAAGATAAAGAGAAATTGCAAACAGAGTTATCAGAATATTTTAGAATTAATGATGTGGGTGGTATTAAACAATCAATTGTATGGGATGCATGTAAGGCCTTCATGAGGGGACAATGTATATGTATGGAAGCAGATATTAGGAAGAGGTGGGGTAGAGAGAGGGAAAGGAAGATAAGGGAAATAGATTTGATACAAGAGCAGTTAAGAATGACGAAAAGTAGAGATTGGAATAGTTTACTGAAATTGAAAAAGAAACAGTTGATGGTGTATGATGAGATTAAATGGAATAAGATGAGAATGGCGATGCGACAAAAAATACAGAGTTGGGGGACAAGATCAATGCAGCAAATGGCGAGATATCTGAAGAAGAGGAAAGAAAAATCATGTATTTTAGCATTGAGGGACACCAGTGGAGTGGTTAGATATGGTAATGACCAGTTAGAGGAGATAATGAGGAAATATTATGAAGATTTGTATAAAGAGGAGCAAGTGAAGATAGAAGTCCTCAAGGTTGGGAAAATAGTAAGTGAAGAAGACAAACAAATTTTGAATGCAGAAATTACACAAGATGAAATTGCTAGAGTAATTAAAGGGTTAAAACAAGCCAAAGCACCGGGCCCAGATGGGTTTACAGGGGAATTTTATAAAACTTATGTGAATGTTTTGCTTCCGCATTTGGGGAAATTGTTTAATAATATATTGTCAAATCGTGATATCCCGCAGACATGGAAGCTTTCAGAAATTGTTACCATTCCGAAGATGGGTCGAGATTTAAGGGAGCCTGGGTCTTACCGTCCGATCAGTTTGGCAAATCAGGATTATAAAATATTTATGAAAATACTGGCAAATAGATTAGAAAATATTTTACCAAAAATAATTGAAGAGGATCAATATGGATTCGTGAAGGGAAGGAAAATAAGTGAACCAATTAGAAATGTAATGAATGTGATGCACCATGCTACCGTTACTAAAAGGAAATTGGGAATTTTGAAATTAGATGTTTATAAAGCTTTCGATAAAGTTAACCATAGTTACTTATATAAATTATGTAACAAATTAAATATGGGGGAAAAATTTTGTGAAACTATAAAAGAGATTTATAAAGGAAATGAAGCATATATAAGAGTGAATGGACAAAGAACGCAGAGTATTAAAATATTAAATGGCACCAAGCAGGGATGCCCTCTGTCTCCAAAATTATTCGTAATAGCAATAGAGATCTTAGCTAATAAGATAAGACAAGATAACACTTGGGCAGGATATAGAATAGGGAAATTAGAAATGAAAATAAATTTATTTGCAGATGATGCAATTATATTGACCCAGACCCCGATGGAGATGATTAAAGGTATAATAAATATTTTACAAGAGTTTAAGCAGGAATCGGGACTGTCGGTTAATATGGAAAAATCAGAGATTATGTGTTTAAATACAGATCCGAGAGAACAGATAGAAATTAGGAAAGAATCAGGGTTGAAATTAGGACTTAAAAAAATAAAATATTTGGGAATTTGGTTATTAAAAAACCCAGTGAAAATGGAAGAGATTAATTATAGAATAACATGGAGGAAAATGTTGAAACAGATGAGGAGCTGGAAAGATAAAAAGCTAAGGAGACTCTCTAAAATAAGAGCTTTAAAAATGATGATAGCTCCCAAGATGATGTACCTATTTCAGGTGCTGTCGGGGGGGTTATCGGTATGTAAGGTTAAAGAGTGGGACAAAAAATTAAATTATTGGATTGAAGAAGATAAGAGACCAAGAATAAGAAAAAAGTGGTTAATTGCGAATGAAAAAGAGGGGGGATGGGGTGTTCCATGTTTGGAGCTGTATAGGGAAGCCTTTCAAATGGAAAGGTTAATGGAGTTGCAATTAAGTGAAAATAAATGGGCGAAATTGGAAAAACAGATAAACGGGATGAATAATAGAGAATTGATTTTTAGGAAGTGGAATAGGAGAGATATAGGAAAATTAATAGGCCCAATGAAAGGGACTATGGAAATTTGGAAAAAATGGCAAGGGAAAATAGGATCATATAAATCTAAACTGTCATCGCTTTATGTAATAAATAGAGAAAACGAAATTAACTTAAATAGGGTTATAGGAGAGTTGAAGGGAAGAGGGATAACTAAGATAGAACAGTTATACGAGAAGGATGGCAGGCCAAGCAGAAATCGCATAGAATGGTGGTTAGGTAAGGGAAGGTGGCTACAAATAAATGCAATATGTAAATATCTAAATGAAAGGGAGAATAAAGAAGTATTATGGCGGGAGGAGACAGGGTTAGAGAAAATAATAAGAGAAAAAAGCGAGGGGATAAAGGCGCAAGCAACTAATATATACAAACTGCTAGTGCAGTCAGATGGGGACACGATTGATGGATTGACTAAATGGTGGCAAAATGAGATATCAGTAGAGGTACAAGAAATGGAAAATATAGTAGAAGATATAAGGAAAATTAAAAATACAAGAATTAGGGAAATGAGAAGGAAAATATTACATAAGTGGTATTTTACTCCCGTTCAATTTGCACATTTTCAGCAGAATGTTAGGGGGAATTGTTGGCATGGTTGTCAAGATAAAGGAGTGTTTATGCATATGTTTTGGGAATGCCCAATAGTGCAGGAATTTTGGCAAAAAGTGAAAGAGGATATTAATGGAATGTTAAATATACAATGGACAATCACTAAGGAAATGGCAGTACTAGTAAAAAGCAATGCGATGGGAGAATTTAGAGAAATAAAAAAAGCAGCAATAGAAAGTGCTCAGGCAGTAATAGTTTTGGGTTGGAAGGATGCGACAAAATGGACAATGCAAAATTGGTATAGGTACATGGTGGATCATATTCAATTTGAAATTATGGAAAAAAGGATAAATTTGGATAATGAAACTGATTTGGGACAGCTGATGGGACGGTGGGACAAGGTAAGACGATATATGACGAGCAGAATCCGAGACCAAGCTACAAGAAATAAACTAGAATCACTCTATAATATGTAGACAGATATATTGCTCTTGGGTTAAGTGGATTAAAAAAGAAATACCCCCAATTTGGTGGTGGGGAATGTGTGTATGTCGGGGTGATGGGCACAATTCACTTTTCACTATGCACTGTTTTATGTTGTGTGATTTAAATTGTTAAAAATCAATAAATAAAAAATTTAAAAAAAAAAAAAAAAGACATCCTGTCAGGAAGTCTTTGATCTAGTCACAAGTGAAGGGAGGGAAATTCAGGTCAGTCAGCTTTTCATGAGAATGTCTGTAGCCCAGCTACAATCTATAATGGGTCTGCAACCCACAGCTCTGGAGCTGCATGTGGTTCCCTGTCACTCAAAACGTGTCACAACCTCCAATGTCGGCATGCGATTTATTGAGCTTTTCATCCATCTTTTTTTTCGGAGTCCAAAATGTTTTTGCTACATGCAGAAATAAAAATTTGTTTTCTCTGCAGCAGTTCATTGATTATATAAATGCAACACGCTATAGTTTTTTTAAATTTAAAAAGGCATTTTAGATTTATATACCGCTTCACAGTGCTTTACAGCTCTCTCTAAGCAGTTTATAGAGAGTCAGCATACTGCTCCCCCCCACCAACAATCTGGGTCCTCATTTTACCGACCTTGGAAGTATGGAAGGCTGAGCCAACCTTGACCCTACTGAGATTCAACCTGCCAAACTTGGCAGCCAGTGATCAGCAGAAGTAGCTTGCAGTACTGCACTCTAACCACTGCACCACTGAGGCTCTTATGAAAGGCATTCTGACATAATTCCCAGATTTCTCAAGGTGGCTCAGTGCGAAATATAGAGCAGTGGTGATGGTGTCCCCCGTCAACCTGTTGCTTCTATTAGCAAACTGGTGTTGATTGATCCTCCTTGCTCAAGGTTTATAAGAAAGGGAACAAAAAAAAACCCCAAATCCTTCTCCCATCTTGTTGACACACAGCTGACTTTTTCTGTCTCCCTCCTCTTTTTGTCTGCTTCCGTTTGGCCTTTCTAGACTTAGTAGGGGCAGGCTGTGGGTAGCGAACAATGTAAGATTTGTGTGGTAATGGAAGAGGATGGTGAATTAGATTAGATAAGAATTCTTTATTGGCCAAGTGTGATTGGACACACAAGGAATTTGTCTTTGGTGCATATACTCTCAGATTGTAACCTCACAGTGTCCACCCTCCTGCTCCAGACATAAATGTCTGCCTCATTTGTCACAGTTCCCAAGCACACACACAGTACAAAACCCAAGAAAGTCTTCAATATTTTCTGAATTTAATTTTTCCTCCAAATACGAGAACATTAGTTTCAAGTATAATTTTTCCAATGACACAACGTCCTCTTCCTGCCTTCTTTTTGTGTTTTTATCTTAACAGCTCTTGGGAAGAGACCGTTTCCCCAATTATTTATTAGATAATTTTTTTTAAAAAAAAACTATTAAAAGTGCTACTTGCCACACAAGCATTTGCAGTTCCTCTCTTTCCAACACAAATCTAGAATGTCTGCCATGACAATGGCTGGAATTGAAGTCGGTGTGGAATTCTAGATCGGAGATCTACCAGAAAGAGGTACAAAGGATTCCTTTGGCAAAGCTGGGCAGCTCACAGAGGTTGGCAGAGGTTTTCTCCTCCTTTAGTCCTCTGGTGGGAGAGGGATGTGTGGGAAGGCCACCATGTACTGGCAAAGGGGGATCCTTCATTATACCTGTAGAGGTCTTAATTTGCAGGCCCAGCTGGAGGGAATAATCCCCAAACTGTCTCCAGTTTCTGCCCATGTTGATGGATGCTGGCTTAGATTCTGCATGGAACATCGAGGTTTATCAAATGCCATGCTTCCTATCTACTCCGTGCACACATTCTACACTCGTAGAGCGCAGAATGTATCCACAGACCCTCTCCTGGCAAGTATTGGAGACTTAAAAGACACAGAAAGAGCTCGACTCTCAATTTTGGGTCAAAGATAAGCTTAATAACTTGCCCATTAAGAGTCAGACTTTGCTATCTTACT
Source organism: Erythrolamprus reginae (assembly GCF_031021105.1). NCBI lineage: Eukaryota > Metazoa > Chordata > Lepidosauria > Squamata > Dipsadidae > Erythrolamprus > Erythrolamprus reginae. The sequence continues at coordinate 26,090,031 of NC_091957.1, read as the reverse complement.
CATGTGGGCCTGAGTAACAAGAGGACAGTCATGGGAGAGATAAAACTTCCTCTAAGGGCCAAATCTGTCTCCGAAAGCAGTGGGATTCCCTTCTGCCTCAGCGTAAAGGGTGCAAATTCTGCTAGCTCACCTGTTGCAAAACCCTAGTTAAAAAAAGAAGGATCCACCTCTGATACATCAAGAGTGAGGACACCACAAGAGTGGAAAGTAGCAAGAAAAAAGGTCTGTATTCAAGTTTTCCCCATGTCCCTAAATGCTATCAGCAAGTAAATTACTGGCATTAAAAAAAAAAATCTAAGCAAGCATTTTGCCTCTTAAACCTATATTGCACTTTATATACATACATACATATATATATACATACATATAGACATTCTATACGCATACATACATACCCTGTTTCTCCTAAGAAATCCCCTCATAAGCCCAATCGGGGCTTTTAAGTGCATGGCAATAACGCCAAGCGCTTGTTTCAGGGTTCTAGATATTTTTATGGAATATATATGTCAACATATTTTTCTTGAATCCTGAAATAAGTGGTTGGCCTTATTGCCAAGTGCTTAATAAGACAGGGGTCTTATTTTCGGTGAAACATGGTAATATATACAGTATATAATATATTTTACTGTACATATCTACACTGACCAAAGGCTCAGTTTGTTAGCCAGCTGTTGACTTCAGGCCACAGGAAGCCCAGCAAGGATAACACTGCTGGAAGCAATGGAAAAATCAGAAGCTTATCACCTCAGGTGGATGAAAAACTTTAGGTAAAATGCGGAATTTTAATGCTGGATCCGTCGTCGCAGTCACTGAAGACTTGCCTGGGCAGGGTGCGGTGCTGGCGTCGCCCTCTGACGAGGTTAGACTTTGTAGCTCCACAAAGTGTTGGGGAAAAAAATGTATGATACGGACCAAATCAGGAAGTAGAGAGAGGCCAAGAAGGAGGCGTGAAACAGCAGCATCAGGATACCTGCAAGCGGGCAGGAGAGAAAGTTAAGCCTCTTGAGGCGGGCCAGATGGGATTCCGAATTCCCTCCCTGGCAGCACATGACATTTTTGAAGAAGACCCGTCGGCTTTGTTTTTAGGCCATCGGACACAACAGTCTCGTGCCTCCAGATCACAGGTGGATTCCCGCTGCAGATCACCTGGTTTCTGAGGCTCAAAGTCCCGTCAGTCCTGCTCTCTGGAATGTCACAGCACCTTTGCTTTAATCCCTACCCGTTAAGGGTTTTCCCCCCCAGGAGGAGTTCAGTTCTATTTACCATAAAGTCTTGCAAGGAAAAGGATCGGCTGGAACAACCGGGAATTGCGGAGTTTGGTATTCAGAAGACGTGAGACAACATCAGTAAAAGATCTCACTGTCCCCTGAATCCAGGTTTGGTTTGGACAGTTAAGCACGAAGGGCACTTGAAACATTTTTTTATTCCCCCCCCCCCAAATGGAACCCTTTTAGCTTCTCACACCATATAATCTCTGTTTTTTATTTTATTTTTTAGCTAGCCCTTCTCTAATGAGGCAGCAGTATCCTGGAGCAATCAAAATGTTCCTCTGGACAGATGACCTTTTTTTCCCCTCAAGTGCCATGCTCACACCCATAATGCAGTGCCCTCCCCTGCACATCTGCATACACTTCTCCCTTCCACTGTCCCCCTCCTCTGCATACACGCAGGCCTCGCTGAAACCTCTGGATTTTCATTAGGCCCGTTGGGCCACTTTTGGCCCTGCCCAGGCTTCAGGCGGCTTTCCTGAAGCCTAGGGAGGGCAAAAAATGGGCCTACCAAACGTTCATTTCCAAACTTCCAGTAGGCCTGTTGCATTTGTTTTTTTGCCATCCACGGGCTCCAGAGGCTTTCCTGAAGCCTGGGGAGGGCGAAAACAGCCTCTCCCACACTCCGTATGGCTGAAAATTAGCTGGCTTGCTGGGGCTGACAGGGCAACGCGTCGCAGGCCCTCAGATAAGGCTTCACATGCCACAGGTTCGCCATCATGGTTCTGGATTAGTGATGGCGAACCTTTTTTTCCTTGGGTGCCAAAAGAGCTTGGGCATGTGCTATCATGCATGCACGAGTGCCCACACCCATAATTTAATGCCTAAGGAGGCATTAACAGCTTCCCACGCCCCCCCCCCAGAGCCTCTGTGCAAGCCAAAAATCAGCTGGCCAGCACACACATGCATGTTGAAGCTGAGCTAGGGTAGGAGCACGCATGCCAGCATATATGGCTCTGTGTACCACCTGTGGCACCCGTGCCACAGGTTCGCCATCATTTCTCTAAACTCTTAGCCAAACAACTTCCGAGCTACTGAAAACCAGCACAAACTTTTAGAGGTTCTTAGATGGGTTCAAACTATGTGTGAATCACCAAACTGGTTGCAAATAAGCCTAACCCCATGTAACGGGAACTCCAGACTGGGCAAGCCCTGGACGTACCTCCTCCGAAAATGGCCTTCTTCCAAGCCTGGGACTCCAGCACCTTGTCATGAGGATAGAAACCCTGGTCCACCATGAAGAGGACCATCACTATGGCCATCAAGCGCATGGCCACCAGGTGACCTCCGGTCAGGAAGTAGGTGGCGGCTATCATGGAAGCGCCATAGGGGCATGGCAAACCCCGGTACATAAAGGGCATCCCTGCGGATGACGAGAAGGGAGGAGAAAAGATATACATAAATTCATTGAGGGGCAGACTAGTCCCGGGTCCCCTAGCCACACACACAAAAAACCCCAGGGTATATTGTGTCTTCACAAAGATCTAAAATGTCAGCTCAGCATGTTTGAAAAGTGCCCCAATTCCTTTAATGGAATGGCAGCATCCAGAACCTTTGACAAAACTCCGAATCGAAATGCCACTTTTCCCATTGAAAAGTGCGCTCTTAAACCCAAAGAGAGCTGGCAATGGCTGCCATGTTTCCCCGGAAATAACATACGTTGGGTCATTACAAAGATCTAAAATGGCAGCCTCCGTTTTGCCATCAGAGGCCTTCCGGAAAGCCCTCTGCAGTGGATAACAGAGCTCTAGGATCAATCTGAAGCTCTGTTATCGGCTACACAGGGCCTCTGACGGTGAAAATGGAGGTGACATGTGTGAGCGGCGGCAGGCAGCCACAGAATGGGCCTACAAATCAAGCCAGGTGTCAAAGTATGGGAGGCCTGGTAAGTAGGGCAGCTCCATCACTCCCCATCCCCACCCTAGCTTAATTTTTACTTCACCCCCCTGGAATGGGCGGAATCTTAAATTAGGGCTTATTTTGGGGGTGGGGCTTACATTGGGCAGCCATGTAAAAAATCAAGCTAGCATTTACTTTTGGGGTAGGTCGTATTTTCGAGGAAAGATGTTACTTGTGGCATCAAAAGGCAAGACAACTTTTTACAAGCCACTCCCCTACCACCACCATCCCACCAATGAGATCTTTTCCATCCAGACTCACCGCTGGAGAAGAAGCACAGCCGGATGAACACCGCCAGCACGTAGACAATCACCAGCAATCCTTCGAGGATCCCATGGGCCTGCAGGAGGAGCCCCGTGGCCAGGCCGAAGGAGGTGAAGTCTGCAAAGTCATCCAGTTTAGCCCCTGCAGGCAATGCAAAAAGGGGACCTGGTTAGTGACCGTCGAAGCCACGATCTGCCCACTTGTCGCTAGCCATGGACGGAGCCCTCTGCTTCCATTCATTGGGTGATGCCCCAAACTAAATAAATAACAACCTCAGAGTTCCTTCTGCTTGGGATGATCCAGGGGTGAAAACAGTACAGTGGTACCTCTACCTCAGAACACTTCTACTTATGAAATTTTCTAGATAAGAACCGGGGGTTCAAGATTTTTTTGCCTCTTCTTAAGAACCATTTTCCACTTACAAACCTGAGCCTCCGAAACTGTAACTGGAAAAGGTGGAGAGAAACCTCTGTGGGGCCTCTCTAGGAATCTCCTGGGAGGAAACAGGGCCGGAAAAGGCAGGGAGAAGCCTCCGTGGTGCCTCTTTAGGAATCTCCTGGAAGGAAACAGGGCCGGAATAGGTGGGGAGAAGCCTCTGTGGGGCCTCTCTAGGAATCTCCTGGGAGGAAACAGGGCTGAAAAAGGCCAGGAGAAGCCTCCATGGAGCCTCTCTAGGAATCTCCTGGGCAGAAACAGGGCCGGAAAAGGTGGGGAGAAGCCTCCGTGGGGCCTCTCTAGGAATCTCCTGGGAGGAAATAGGACTGGAATAGGTGGGGAGAAGCCTCTGTGGGGCCTCTCTAGGAATCTCCTGGGAAGAAACAGGGCTGGAAAAGGCCAGGAGAAGCCTCCATGGAGCCTCTCTAGGAATCTCGTGGGAGGAAACAGGGCCTCCATCCTCCCGGTGGTTTCCCCAATCGCACGCTTTATTTGCTTTTACATTGATTCCTATGGGGAAAATTGCTACTTCTTACAAACTTTTCTACTTAAGAACCTGGTCATAGAACGAATTAAGTTCATAAGTAGAGGTACCACTGTAGCAGGTTCCTACCAGAATGGATAAGGACACCACACCGGTACCAAAAGTTGCGTTGCGCGCACAGCTTCGGGTTTCTTGTGTGTGTGCACGTGCCTCCCAGCATGTTTTTGCTTTTGTGCATGTGCAGGAAGCAAAATCTTGAGGGGGGCATGTGGCGCATTAGATTGTGGCATTTTTTTGTTTCTGCGCATGCACAAAAACAAAAAATGGCTGAGACATCTCTCGCACGTCCTTCCCCTCGCAAAATTTTGCTTCATCTGCAGAAGCAAAACCAGGCAGACACGCACATACGCAAGACACTTGAAGCTGTGCATGCAGTGCACCCGTAGCAGCGGTACAAGCAGTCTTCCCTTGGGTGAAATCCAGCAGGTTCTGGACGAACCAGTAGCGGCAGGTTTGAGTAGTTTAGAGAACCGGCAAATCCCACCTCTGGCTGGTCCCAGGGTGAGGAGGAAATGGAGATTTTACGGTATCCTTTCCCGTCCCACACCCACCAAGTTCAGGTCCACAAAACCAGTAGGGAAAATTTTTGAATTTCACCCATGGGATGACACCCCCTTTCTCTCCACATGGAGTGGAGGCTTCCAGAAAAGAGGACTTAAATGGGGAGGGGGAGAGAAATCAATACCTCCCTAACCTGGCGTCCTCCAGATGCTAATCAAGGATATTTATTTATTGATTGATTGATTGATTTTGCCGCCCTTCTCCTTAGACTCAGGGCAGCTTACGACATGTTAGCAATAGCACTTTTTAACAGAATCATCATATTTTCCCCCACAATCCGGGTCCTCATTTTACCCACCTCGGAAGGATGGAAGGCTGAGTCAACCTTGAGCCGGTGATGAGATTTGAACCACTGACCTACAGATCTACAGTCAGCTTCAGTGGCCTCCAGTACAGCAATCTAGCTGCTGCATCACCCCGGCTCTTATTGGTATCCAGTTCGCAAAACTGCAGTCTCTAAACAGACTCTCCACATTGAGCGGCCAATTAAGGCAATTAAGACACTTAAGGCAATGAAATGGGACCTTGCCCAGCTCCAGGGCTTCTTCGGTTCAAATGAAGTGGCCCCTGTGGCTCCCTAGAGAGCAGCCACAAACTTTTCGGAAGGAACTGAGGCCTCTCCGGTCCTTCCATAGGTTAGTCAGCAACGACCTCTTTCTTGGATTCCCACTGCAGTGCCTGGTTTTCTCCTCGGCAGAGCTCCTCTCTTCAAGAACTGCCTACCGCGTAGCTTGGCTGTTTCTACAATGTCTGCAGGTTGCCCAGATTTTGGTGATCACCAACTAAAGTGAGTTGGAAGGGAAGGCCCCAAGGGAGGGTGAGATGGAAAGGAGACTCACCCAAGGCAGAGCAGGCATTGAGTTGCCGCGCAACGGCTCCATCAGCAAGGTCCAGCACGAAGCCAGTCAGGACTAGCCAGCACGCGTAGTGGTACTGCCTGGAGGAGAAGAAGAAGGGGAAGTAAAAAAAGAGGCAAGATTGCTTCCTGTGTCCATGGATGCTGTCCCTGTCTCCCACCCAGTCCTGCCATCCCTCTTCATCTCTGGCCCACGGGATCCAGAAAAGCCCAGTGGGCAATACGAATTCTTTCTGTCTTGAATCCAGGGCAGATTCCACTTAACGGCTGCTACTGGTGCGCTTCCCACGGAGTTTCGTGACCCCCGCCCAGGCATGTTCGAGCAACATTTTGATTCTCTGCATAGGCAGGAAGCAAAATTTCACGAGGGGACACGCGTGAGAGCAAGATTATGGCGATTTTTTTGGCTTCTGCACATACCCGGAAGCAAAAAATTGACAAAAAGAAGCAAAATCTCGCTTGGGCGCATGCATGTGAACACCAGGGACATGGAGCTCTGTGCGCAGCTCCATTTTTCCCACTGGATCTACAGCGTGGCCCGTACTGGTAGAAACCCATTACTGCTTGAATCCAGCTAGATCAATGGTCATCAATGGATGGTCCATGGACCACTAGTAGTCTGCGAGAAAATTTTGCTGGCCCGCAGAAAAATTATTTGCATTTATTTATATAGTACTAAATTGGGGGTCCTCAGATGACGGCCTCTGGGCCAGATAAGTGCCATGAACGCTTGCATTGCTGCAGAATCTTCCCCTTCAGGGAGCCGGCTGTTTTGCCAACCCTTTTTCATGGTGGCTGTTTAGCTCCAGCAACCCCTTCCTGTTGAGGCCTTAGGGAGCCTAGGCGAGCAGGAAAGGAGTGGTGAGTAGGAGCCCATCAGCGTGAGTGACACCACGCCCACCCAGTCACATTACCACATTGCCACACCCACCTAGCCGTTCATTAGGCCAGTGTTTCCCAACCTTGGCAACTTGAAGAGATCTGGACATCAACCAGAATTCCCCAGCCAGCAGCCAGGAGGCCAACCTTCCACCTACCCGTTCAGGCTGCAGAGGACGGAGGAGAGGCCCATGAGAAGGTTGGCCAGGGAGATCGAGTTGGCTGCATTCTTGCGCAGGAACTCGACAGCTTGCACCCGACCAGCTTGCTCGCTCAAGAAAAGCTTCTTGGTGTATTGGAAGATTCCTGGAAGAGGACAACAGAAAGGTCGGAGTGAGAAGCCGAGAGGATCCACGGGCCAGCATGCGAACAAAATCCCTCCGTACCGTCCAGGGGCAGATTGCTCCTGCGATGTGCACGCAGCTTTGGGCGTCTTACGTGCGCATCCATTTCCCAGTGTGTCTTTGCTTCTACACATGCGCAGGAAGCAAAATCTTGTGAGGGGACGCACACACGCGATTTCAGTGGGTTTTTTGCTTCTGCACATGTGTGGAAGCAAAAAAAATAAATCACCGAAATCTTACACACATGAATGTCCCCTTGCAAGATTTTCCTTCCTGTGCATGCACAGAAGCAAAAACACGCTGGGGGCATGCATGCATGCAAAACACCTGACGCTGTGTGTGCAGCTCAATTTTTACTACCGGTGTGGCATCCTTTACTGTTCTGGTAGGAACCCACTACTGGTACCGTCATTTCTTTTGAGCCCGGCCTTGAAGGCAGCTCCTTCTTGGTTCCAAAACGGGAGAAATTCAAGCTGACGAGATCGACGAGGCCAGCTGTGTTCAGCCCGCACTTCCTGGCCATCGGAAGCCCGCATATATATGGCAAGAGGCATGCAGAGGGAGAAAGGCAGGCCCTGCATGCAACGGCCCAGCTCTTCCCCAAGTGCTACAGCCTTCCTCCCATACACACACACACCGCAGTGCAGTATTCCCTCTAATTTTTTTTTGGGGGGGGCGAAAAAGTATAGTGTCTGAGCGGCAGTCCCTTCGGGGGACAGAAATAATAAATAAATAAATAAACAAACAAACAAACAAATAAAAAACCCACCTTGTTTTGCCTCAGAGAATTTCAAAATAAAATACTGTACTGTGTGTCTATAACAGTGAGCTCATAATAGGGCAACTCTATCAATATCAAAATGCCACTTAAATAGTTGAGCTAGTTTCAAACTAGATTTTGATTTTCTTTCTCTCTTCCTTACTCCCATTCTTTTTCTTTCTCTTTTCCTTCCTCTTTTTTTTCTATCTGTTTCTCTCTCTTCCTCTCTTCCTCTCTCTCTCCTTCCCTCTCACTCTTTCCCTCTCGGCTTCTGGGCAGGTTTGGAAAACTCTGAGTTGATGATGATTTTTAAGTGAGCGATTGCTCACTGCTCAGCTTAGAGGGAGCTATGCCGCAGTGGTTAGTTCATCCTGTCTGTGTGTGCATTATATCCATGCCCGCCACAAGGTTGCACACACAGGCAGGCAGCCGCATCACCAGCCTTTGACACCTTCACTCTAGTGGGGGGACTAACACAGCAAGCCAGGGTGGCTGAGAGGATTATTAAGTGCTGGAACAAGACTAATATAGAATAGAGTAGAGTAGAGTAGAGTAGAGTAGAGTAGAGTAGAGTAGAGTAGAGTAGAGTAGAATAGAATAGAATAGAATAGAATAGAATTCTTTATTGGCCAAGTGTGATTGGACACACAAGGAATTTGTCTTGGTGCAGATGCTCTCAGTGTACATAAAAGAAAAAGATACATTTGTCAGGAATCAAATAAGCAATGAAGAAACATTCAATATTAATAAAAATCTTAGGATACAAGCAACAAGTTACACTCATACAGTCCTAAGTGGGAGGAAATGGGTGATAGGAATGATGAGAAAAAATTAGTAGAAATAGAAGTGCAGACTTAGTAAAAAGTTTTATTTATTTAGCAGAGTGATGGCATTTGTGAAAAAAACTGTCCTTGTGTCTAGTTGTCTTGGTGTGCAGTGCTCTATAGTGACGTTTTGAGGGTAGGAGGTGAAACAGTTTGTGTCCAGGATGCAAAGGGTCAGTAAATATTTTCACCGCCCTCTTTTTGACTCATGCAGTATAGAGGTCCTCAGTGGAAGGCAGGTTGGCTGCAATTTCATAAACTACTCAAGACGCATCTATACTGCCAGGCATGGGGGAGTTGAAACACCTTTCCCCCAGGCTCTTTATATTTTATGTTTGGTATGTATGTGTTGTTTGGTTTTTAAATATAATAGGGCATACAAATCTAATAAATTGAATTGAATTGAATTTATACGCTTCTTTTTTAATATTAGATTTGTTTCACTATAATATTGTTTTTTATTATTGTTGTGAGCCGCCCCGAGTCTTCGGAGAGGGGCGGCATACAAATCTAATAAATTATTATTAATTATTGTTAATTGTTTTTTCTGCAGTTGGGCATATGGGCCCCTCCCGCTGCTTTTTTCCTCCTCCTCCTCCCCCACCTAGTCAGCGTTGACTTTTCTGTCCAGTTGGGACTTCTGAGCCTTGGTGGCACAGTGGTTAGAGTGCAGTACTGCCAGCTACTTCTGTGGATCACTGGCTGCCAGCAGTTTGGCGGATCGTATCTCAGTAGGCTCAAGGTTAGCTCAGCCTCCTTCCATCCTTCTGAGGTGGGTAAAATGAGGACCCAGATTGTTTGGGGCAAATATGCTTACTCTCTGTAAACCGCTTAGAGAGGGCTGTAAAGCATTGTGAAGCGGTATATAAGTCTAAATCATATTGCTATTCTGTCCCTCTGGCAATTCCACCAGTGGCCGTTCGGCCTCCGAGTTGCTGCTATTGCTGCTCCCTCCTCTGCGGCCTCGGGGCCCTTCTACGTTGGCAGAAAAGTTGTTGTAAGGGTAGGTCACCGCCACCACCAGGCCCTCCTCGGTCTCTTGCATGGGAAACTCAGGGGGGGGCTTTCCTGCTCACCTCACGCACGCCGCTTGGAGAGGCCTTGACCAAAAAGGAGGGGAACATGCATGTGCACAGACACGCATGTATATTTAGGGGATGCATCCCCCACCTGCCCCTGTTTGTCGCCCCTTTTTTTAAAAAAATAATCTCACATTTGTTTTTCCTTGCAATTTTTGACATTTCACAACAATTCTGAAATGAAGTAGACTCATCCATAAAGAAACTGCTTTCCTTTTGAAAAAAAAAAGGTTTTGTAAAAAAAATTAAATTAAATTTCCCTTCATGGGCCTCCCCTTTGAGTTCCAGGGCCCCCAGAACAATGTATCGGCTGCATCCCACCTCCTTCTCCTCAGGCCTGTGGCAATCCCGCCTGGCACAAGAGGGGGCCGCTTTTCAACCAGGAGGGCAGGTGCTGACTCAACCCTGGAAGTCGAGGAGGCAACGGATGACCCCCTGCCCGCATTGCCAGCGACCTGGATTCTCCGCCTCATTGGACAGCTGCGGGCAGCTGCGGGCGTTGGATGGCCAGAGTATTTCATGCGATTCCAGGTGGCAGGTGATAATAATCACTTGGGAAGGAGCAAAGTTCAAATCACACATCTGTTCCTGGTGGTTTAAGCTTGCAAGAACAATTTGCATCCAAATCTAAATTTCAGGCAAACTGTGGAAAGCCTAAGCTGGATGTCCCTGGCTGAATGCTGAGGTTTTTCTCTTCCTGTTCCTATGATGGACTTTGCCCTAGGGGCCAAACATCCAGCTTTCCAAGCAAAATTGCCACAAAACAACAAACCATCACATTACTGTATTTTTCAGCCTATAAGACACACCTCCCCCCCCCCCCGGGCAAAGAGTCTGGAAAATTGGGTGCATGTTATACTCTGCATGTAGCTTTTTCGAAGCTTCTTTTTTCCAGCCCTAATGAGGCTTCCCAGCTTTTACCTGCTTGCGGCTTTTCCATTGTTACTCCCTCGGAAGAAGGGTTTTTCTAAACAAATAATTCCCTCAACACTGTCAAACTATTTACTAAGTCTGCACTACTATTACTGGTACTTTTTTCTCATCATTCCTATCACCCATTTCCTCCCACTTACGACTTTATGACTGTAACTCCTTGCTTGTATCCTTACGATATTTATTAATATTGATTCTTTCCTGATTGCTTATTTGACTCCTGAGACAATCATTAAGTGTTGTACCTCATGATTCTTGAGAAATGTATCTTTTTCTTTTATGTACACTGAGAGCATCTGCACCAAAGACAAATTCCTTGTGTGTCCAATCACACTTGGCCAATAAAGAATTTTATTCTACTCTATTCTAAGAGAGGAATGTCCACCTGTTGCTTCTATAAGCATGACTATAGAAGAGGCTATGTCTCTGACTTACCAGAAGGAGGCGATACTATCCACATTGTGGCTGTCGAATCAGCTGGGAATCCCTGCGGGCTGATGTCCCTGGAAATGAAGGGGGTGTGGGAGTTAGAGGCCAGCCTGTCAGTTGGCAGAGGCAGTCATAAAAACAAAGCACAGCCTGCTTGTAAACAATGAGCAAGATCCACCTCCGGGGCCAAGCCAGTCGTTCTAGCATTTTCCCCCTTGCAATAATTGGTCAGTGGCGTTTGGGGGGCAGCGAGGTTTTAGAGGAGGCAGAGGGGTCAAGAGAGGGGGGCAAAGGAAGCCCAGAAGGGACATCCTTCCCCCTTCCCACAAATGTGATGGATCATTTTTAAGGGGGCTGAAAGCGGTTTTGTCTAATGAGGTTAAAAAAAACAACAACCCCAAAGCAGGTGATGGTGAGTGCTAGTCTAATTTTCGCCATAAAAGCCCACCGGGTGACTTTGGGTCAGTCTGTAGCCTTTTAGCCCAACTTACCTCACAAGAAAGATGCCTTCGGGTGAAAACTGAAAAAGGGTAGAAGACAAGGTATCTTTTCTGCCTTGAGTTATTTCTAAAAAAGAAAAAATAAAGGCAGCATAAAAATATCTTCTATCTATCTATCTATCTATCTATCTATCTATCTGTTATCTATTTCTATCCATCCATCCATCAATACTATCCCTAAAACATGTCAATAATGTACTTAATTATAGATTTTTATCCCATCGATCATAAATCAATATCCTATTTTTGCACCTATTTCTACTGCTATTTATTAGTCTGGTTTTTTTCCTGATTTCATTAAACTCCCCACCCTCTATCTCGCTCTCCTCCTACTACCTTCTTTCTCCTTCTCTCCCTCTTCCTACGTCCCTCCACTCCTTCTCTCCTCCCTTTGCCTTTCTACTTCCTTGTAACCTTCCCGTGAATGATCCTAATCCTAATTCATCTTACATTTCACAGACTGGTAGTGTATTTCCATACATCTTCAAACTATAGGCTGCATAGTTAGAGGGTTGTGAGAGACTGGGCAGAGTTGCCCGCTGCCCGTCACTCCTGTTGGGAGGACAACTGGCACATGGCTAGGAGGGCAGGTTAAGCGTGCAAGGTTCCTGGGCATTGACACAGAAATGGCTTTTTGGGGGAGGGGGGAGATGGAGGAACTGGTTGCGGATTTGACTTAGGCACGCCATGCTCTGCGCTCCTGCTGGATTTTGCCCAAGGTGAAACCTGTAATTTCTTTCCCAAATTTATCTATATCTATTGTATATCCTATATTCTTCATCCACTTTATCCTTGTATCTTAAAGTGTTCAAATTCTAAATCGATAGACAAAAAATAGCTATAAAACTTTTTAATCATATGTTCATCTGGGCCAAATAAAAGTTCATCTAGTTTAGGTTTTTTTCGAGATTTACACTTTCTTCTTTATTATCTCCATTATATCTTGCCTGCAATTGTATATACGTAAACCAATCAAGGTTTATAACTTGTTTTTCTAATTATATCATTGTTTTCAACCTTTTTGATTGTCCTATTAAATTTTTATATCATGATATTTTATTCCACTGTACTCTGCTGGGGTAAGTCTGAGCTTCCAAAGGGAAACCTGTAGGGCAGAGCTCTTCAAACTCGACAATTTTTAAGACTTGTGGGGGAACTTCAACTCCCAGAATTCTCCAGCTGGAGAGGGATTTCATTCCCAGAATTCCCTGACCAACCTGGCAACCGGCGAATCCTAGGCAGATGAAGCCCATGCAGTTCTGAGTGGAGAATTCTGGGTGTTGGAAGTCTCCCAAGTCTTAAAAGTTGCCAAGTTTGGGGACCCCCTGCTGTAGGGTGAAGACTAGCCCTGTTTTTAGTTTCTAAACGCAGTTTCTAACTACCTTAGCTTGGTGAGTTAGTTAAACATACTGCACAGGGTCCGATGGGGGTGCAGTTCATTTCAACGTGCCTGAGAAATGGATGGTGGGGTTCATTGGAGGCGGGATTCCCCCTGGAATGCTGGGCATAACCGAGCTCTAGTTGGCCTGTCAGTTCCCACGAGAGGGAGGGGGGCAGGAGGGTAGGGTAGGCAGACGGCTTGCAAAGCACCAATGCAAGCTGGGATGCCATGAGATGGGGTTGGATTTAAGTCCCCAGACACCACCCCTCAAATGGGGGGGGGCATGCATCCCGGGATTAGAAGCTGGGCATCGGGCACACATGTTTTTCACATACTGAGACTTCCCCGTGGCCAAATTCCTGGCAATTGGCACCTCTCGCAATGCTACCGTCTTTCCTGGGTCAGTGGGTTGAGGGAGAGAGGGTTCAAACAGGTGGGGAGAGGGAGGTACCCTGCCCTTTCAGTTCTAGATTTAGATCACTAGAGTTGGAAGGGACCTTACAGGTCATCTAGTCCAACCCCTATCCCAAGCAAGAGTTCCTACACCGTTTTAGACAGATTAGGAGGCTCAGTGGCTAAGACACCGAAGTGTCAGTCAGAAAGGTGGGGCAGTTCAGCAGTTCAAATTCCTAGTGTAGATCTCTTAGAGGGTTCGACTGGATGACCTCCAAGGTCCCTCCCAACTCTGTTAAAATGTAGGTCCAATCTCCTCTTGAAAGTCTCAAACATTGGAGCACCATTTTAGACAGAGCAGGTGGCTCCGTGGCTGAGACACTGAAGGTGTCAGTCAGAAAGGTGGGCAGTTCAGCGGCTCAAATCCCTAGCGAAGGTCTCCTAGCGAGTTGGACTGGACGACCTCCAAGGTCCCTCCCAACTCTGTTTAACTGTTAAGACGGGGGTCCAATCTCCTCTCTTGAAAGTCTCAAGCGTTGGAAAGTGTCAACTTCCACTCCAGGGATCTAAGGGGATGGAGGGGGGGGAGTTTCCAATTTCCTAGGGGGTCACCGGACCCAGCCCACCCCCGTTGGCTGATCAGAGTCAGAAGGAGCCACCTGCGGCCAGCAGGGGTGGGCTAGATGACCTCTAGGCCCCCTCCCAACATCACTCTCTGCTGTAGAGTCAGTGAGCCCAGCAGGTTGGACTGGATGACCTCTAAGGTCTCTTCCAACTCTGTTTAACTGTTAAAACAGCGGTCCAATCTCCTCTTGAAAGTCTCAAGCGTTGGAGCTCTCGACTCCAGGGATCCAAGGGGATGGGGGGGGGAGGCTCTTCTTGGTCCTCGGAAGCGGGGCTGGGTTAAGGAGGGGGCCTCCTCTTCTAGGGGGTCGCCGGGTCCAGCCCACCCACGTCGGTTCATCCAAGCAGCCCCGCAGGAATCAACGGAGGGCTCCTGGAGCGCCTGGAGATGCCCTCCATCCCACCCTGCGCATCCCTCCCATCCTTGGCGGGGCAAAGGGCTCCGGGACAGCTAGACTGCCCCCGAAGGTGGAAGCTCCTCCGCCGGTCGCCGCTCTCTGCTTCGACGCTTGTCCAGAGCACCCGCTCTCGCTCTCTCCCACAGCTCGCCCGCTTACCTTCCGCGCCGCGTTCCGTAGCTGTCCCGCTTGCAGCGCCGTTGCGCGCCCGCTTTTATGCTGTGCATCTCGGCACCACCGCCGCTGGGGAAAATTCCACTAGAAAGGGGAAGGGGCGGGGGCCGGCCGCAGACCCCTCCTCCGGGGCCGCCCCGCCCCGCCCGGAGGGTGCCTCCCCGCCCGCGGAAAAGTCTTGCCCCATTTTCAGCACCCGCTGTTCCCTTCTGCCTCCTGGCACCGGCCTGCTTGCAAAGCATGAGCAACAGCAATAGCATATACTGTATAGACTTTATATACCGCTTCGCAGTGCTTTGATAGCCCTCTCTAAGCTCTTTGCAGAATCAGGCTCTTATCCCCCAACAATCTGGGTCCTCCTTTGACCCACTTTGGAAGGACACGGACTTCAGAGGAGAATCAGAACTGCGGAAAAAACAATTGCTGCCAACCTGCCTTCCACTGAGGACCTGTATACTGCAGGAGTAAAAAAAGAGGACTGTGAAAATATTGACAATATTAAATATATTAATATATTTTAATTTTTTTTTATTTTTTAATTTATTTTATTTATTAAATATATTAATATTAATATATTTAAAATATTGTCAAAAAGAGGGCTGTGGAAATATTGACTGATCCCCCTCGCATTCTGGACATAAACTGTTTCAACTCCCACCCTCAAAATGTCGCTACAGAGTACACCAAGATAACTAGACACAAGAACAATTTTTTTACAAACGCCATCACTCTGCTAAACAAATAATTCCCTCAACACTGTCAAACTTTTTACTAAGTCTGCACTTCTATTACTAGTAGTTTTTTCTCATCCTTCCTATCACCCATTTCCTCCCACTTAGGACTGTATGACTGTAACTTGTGGCTTGTATCCTTAAGATTTTTATTAATATTGATTGTCTCTTCATTGCTTATTTGACCCCTATGACAATCATTAAGTGTTGAACCACATGATTCTTGACAAATCTATATTTTCTTTTATGTACACTGAGAACATATGCACCAAAGACAAATTCCTTGTGTGTCCAATCACACACTATTCTATTCTATTCTATTCTATTCTATTCTATTATACTCTACTCTACTCTACTCTATTCGAACATAAGAAGAGCCATGCTGAATCAGGCCAAAGCCCATCGAGTCCAGCATTCTGTGTCACACAGTGGCCCACCAATTGTACATGGGAATCGAGCAGAAAGAGAAGGCAAAACCCTCCCTTTCCCTTGACCCCCAACAAATGGCACTCAAGGGAATCCTGCCTGCCTCAACCAACATAGAGGCAGCACATGGACATCCATTTCAATAACCACCGATACACTTGGCATCCATGAATCTGTCTAATCCTGCCTTGAAGCTCTCCAGGCTGACAGCTGTCACGACCTCTTCTGGAAGGGAATTCCATAAACCAAGGACCCTCTGGATGAAGAAATATTTCCCTTTATTTGTCCTCACTTTCTTACCTAGGAGCTTTAGGGAGGGCCTCCTCATCCTAGTATTGTGTGATAGAGAAAATATTTTTTTCTCTACCTGCCTTTTCTGTCCCATGCATGATTTTAGACACTTCAATCACTTCTATGCACCCAGCCACGGCACCAGTGCCTGGGCAGATTTGCCCCCGACCCCCTTCTCCCTCTTCACTCCAGAATCAGATCTCTCCTCTTCTTGAAGACCTCTCAACCCCAAGAACCACAAATTGAAGCATGGCTCAACCATTTTTCAAATTGGTGCCTTTATCCGCCCGGGGCTGGCTTCCATCATTTTTTGAGCTTTTTTCCTTACACCCAATGGGTGCCTTAAGCATCACTCCTGCAAGAGTCAAAAAGAGGGCCGTGAAAATATTGATGGACCCCTGGCATCCTGGACATAAATTGTTTCAACTCCTACCCTCAAAACGACACTATAGAACACTGCACACCAAGACAACTAGACACAGGACAGTTTTTCCCCCCAAATGCCATTGCTTTGCTAAATCAATAATTCCCTCAATACTGTCAAACTATTCAGTAAGGCTGCATTAATATTACTATTAGTTTTTCTCATTGTTCCATCTCCTCCCACTTATGACTACATGGCTATAATTTGTTGCTTGCATCCTTAAGATTTATATTAGTATTGTTTCCTGATTGCTTATTTGTACCCTATAATAATCATTAAGTGTTGTACCTCATGATTCTTGACAAATTGTTCTGCAAAGCACCTAAACGTAGAATGAGAAGCAATGGGTGGAAACTAAATCAAGGAGAGAAGCAACTTAGAACTTTAAAAAAATCCTGACGGTTAGAACAATTAACCAGTGAAACACAAGTTGCCTCCAGAAGTTGTGAATGCTCCAACACTGGAAGTTTTTAAGAAGATGTTGGATAACCATTTGTCTGAAGTAGTGTAGGGCTTCCTGCCTAAGCAGGGAATTGGGCTAGAAGACCCCCAAGGTCCCATCCATCTCTGTTTATTATGTTTATTATTATTATTATTATTATTATTATTATTATTATTATTATTATTATTATTATTATTATTATTATTATCATTATCATTAATAATAATAATAATAATAATAATAATAATAATAATAATAATAATGTGTGTTTTGTTTTATGTACACTGAGAGCATCTGCACCAAACACTCAAAAAGGAGACAGAAGGACTAATACTGGCGGCACAAGAACAGGCCATTAGAATAAATCCTGTCAAAGCCAGAATTGAAAAAATCAACAGACGATCCAAAGTGCAGACTCTGTAAAGAAACAGATGAAACAATCGATCACATACTCAGCTGCTGCAAAAAGATCACACAGACTGACTACAAGCATAGACATGATGCTGTGGCACAGATGATCCACTGGAACTTGTGCCGGAACTACCATTTACCAGTGGCAAAGGACTGGTGGGATCATAAGCTCGAAAAAGTGGTCGAAAATGAGCAAGCAAAACTACTGTGGGACTTCCGACTTCAGACTGACCGAATTCTGAAGCATAACACACCAGACATTGTGATCGTGGAGAAAAAGAAAGCATGGATCATCGACATCGCAATCCCAGGGGACAGCAGAATTGAGGAGAAGCAGCTAGAGAAATTAGTGAAATACGAAGATCTAAAAATTGAGCTGCAACAACTCTGGCATAAGCCAGTGAAAGTGGTCCCAGTAGTACTTGGCACGCTGGGTGCAGTGTCAAAGGATCTCAGCAGACATTTGAAAACCATCGGAATTGACAAAATCTCCATCTATCAATTGCAAAAGGCCGCTTTACTGGGATTGGCAAACATAATTCGCCGCTACATCATGCAGTCCTAGGTGCCTGGGAAGCGCCCGACTGGTGATGAAATGCGAAATCCAGCATAGTTGTCTCGTTTGCTGTGTTGTATTGAAATAATAATAATAATAATAATAATAATAATAATAATAATAATAATAATAATAATGTGTCTTTTCTTTTATGTACACTGAGAGCATCTGCACCAAAGACAAATTCCTTGTGTGTCCAATCACACTTGGCCCGTAAAGAATTCTATTCTATTCTATTCTATTCTATTCTACTCTTATTCCTACTCCTATTTCTATATTTCTATTTCTATTTCTGTTCTTTTATTATTCTTATTCTATTTCTATTCTATTCTATTTCTGTTCTATTTCTATTCTATTCTTTTATTCCATTCTTATGCAATTCTATTCTTATTCTATTCTATTCTCTAAGAGACATGGAGGGTAGACATTCAAAGACGCGTCCCCTGAATTCCCACTGATGTGGCACGCTCTGCCCCACGGCCCCTCTCCGGGCATTTTGCTGACTTTTTGCTAAAGTCAGATCTTTTCTTTGCCGCTTCATAGCATTGCCCAGTTCCTTGATTAGGTGGCCAGCTGAACAGTTGTGTGGTTCAGTTGTGGCCGACTGCTCTGCCGGCCACTCTTCAAAAACCCATTTTTGCCACGAGAGGAGGAGTGCTCTGAAACGGGGGTCTCCAAACTTGGCAACTTTTAAGACTTGCAGACTTCAACTCCCAGAATTCACAAGCCAGCACTTTGTTTCACTCTGCTGAAGTCAAGATATATTACGCTTACTGCATACCTACCATCTATGGTGAAAGTTACCCTATGTGGCTGGCTGGAGAATTCTGGGAATTGAAGTCCACAAGTCTTCAAGTTGCCAAGTTTAAAGACCTCTGCTCTAAATTATACTTCTCCCCTCACACCTGGGACTATCTTGCCCCCTTCTGAGAGGAGAGTGATGGGCAGGCAAGATGGCACCTCCTTCCCCTTCGCAAAGGCTCTCCTGGTGGGCAGGTTGGTGGAGAGCAGGACCACGGCCAGCTCCGCAGGCTTCCATTGAGAGGCCTCCAGCCAGGCCCTTGCAAGGAACTCCCCATCCACAAGGCCCAAAAGAAGGCAAGGTGAGGCCAAGCTTGGGGTGCTGACAGGGGAGAGATGCAGGAGGGGCAGGGGTGGGTGGGCGGGCAGGCTGGGAGTCGTGCCACCTTGCCAAGGAACCCAAGAGAAGCAAAGTTGCAGCCAGGTGGACCAAAGCTGCTCTAAGCCTGTAGGAACGGTTACAGGCATTAGGAATGTCTATAGTGGAAAAAAGGACTAGAGATTATTTGAGAGAGGCATTCCAGTATTGGAGGGGCTGCTCCAAAGAAGAGGAGATTGTCCACCTATTCTCCCAAGCACCGGAGGGCAGGACAAGAAGCAATGGATGGAAACTAATCAAGGAGAGAAGCAACTTAGAACTAAGAAGGAGTTTCCTGACAGTGAGAATAATCAGTTAATGGAACGGCGTGCCTCCATAAAGTTGTGGGAACTCCATCATGGAGATTTTAAAGAAAAGACTGGACAGTCACTTGTCTGAAATGGTATATAGGTTCTCCTCTATTGAGCAGGGGTCTGGAATAGAAGTCCCCCAAGGTCCCTTACAGCTTTGATTCTATTCCGTTCCGTTCTATTCTATTCTTATTTTTTATATTCTATATTCTATATTGTGTATTCTATATTCTATAGAATTCTATATTCTATAGAATGTGTGGGCATGAATGGTATTTTAAAAGTCTTTTAGTTTTTATAGTAATTTTTAAGATTAGATTTCTATAAATGTATACTGAACTGTATTTATTATGTTGCGCGCTGCCGTGAGTTGTCTGAGAAGGGTGGCATAGAAATCTAATAAATAAATAAAAAAGAAATATTCTATATTCTATGTTCTGTGTTCCACATTCTACATTCTATATCCCAAGATCAGGTGGGCTTCAGATCCTTTAGCATTGGGTTTGCTGCCCCATTGCTGGGTGAGAGGACTGTAAAGCACTGTGAAGTGATATATAAATCTTCCTTCCTTCCTTCCCAGGGTTTAGAATGTGGTATTGCAAGCTAACTCTGCCCACTGCCAACAGTTCAATCCCAATTGGCTCAAGGTTGACTCAGCCTTTCCTGATTCCGAGGTGAGTAAAATGACCCAGATTGTTTGGGGGGGAGGGCAATATGCTGACTCTGTAAACCGCTTAGAGAGGGCTGTATAAAACACCAGGAAGTGGTATATAAATCTAAATGCTATTGCTAAGGGCTATCCTAGGAGAACCAAGGCAGGTTTAGTGCAAAGTTGCAGAGGTCGAAGGATCTTGTTTGCCAAGCACCTTGCCTCCCAAACAACTCACCTGTGAGAACAAGGAAGCAAAACAAGACTGCTTTGGACTCTTCTGACCCTGGGGGCCAATATATATTTAATCGTTAATGGGTTTTAATTCTGTCTGATGTCTGGCTGCGCGGTGACAGTGACCTCTGACAAGTCATCCTATCGTGGCCATAAACTGGGAATGAGGGCTCTTAAGCCGCCCCAGCAGACGCATTCTAAGCCGCTTGCCATAAAAAGCGGTTGTAAAACCCGAGTAATCATTGCAGAGAAGCCCGTCTTTTTACTACTGCCCGGGTTCTCGGAAATGAAATGATCTTTGGAGCGCTAGTTAAATGGTGACCTTGGCTTTGATCCAGGAAAGGTAGAGGGATTCTCCTTTGACCTCCTTTCAGTGGTTGCCACAGGAGAAGGAGGGAACAAAGGTGCGGAGATTTGGCTTGAGCAGAGGTCTTCAAACTTGGGGACTTTAAGACCTGTGGACTTCAACTCCCAGAATTCTCCAGCCAGCGTAATCCACAAGTCTTCAGATACTTTAGCAACAGGTTTGCTGCCCCATTGCTCGGCAAGAGGGCTGCAAAGCACTGTGAAGTGGTATAAAAGTCTTCCTTCCTTTCCTTCCTTCTTTCCTCCCTTCCTTCCCAGGTTTTAGAATGTGGTATTGCAGGCTAACTCTCTGCCCACTGCCAACAGTTCAATCCCAAGTTGACTCAGCCTTCCATCCTTCCGAGGTGGGGTAAAATGGGGACCCAGATTGTTTGTGGGTCAATATGCTGACAAAGGAGAGGGGTTCTCCTTTGACCTCCTTTCAGCGGTTGCCACAGGAGAAGGAGGGAACATAGGTGCAGAGATCTGGCTTAAGCAGAACTTGGGAACTTTAAGACTCATGGTCTTCAACTCCCAGAATTCTCCAGCCAGCATAGTCCACAAGTCTTCAGATCCTTTGAGCAATGGGTTTGCTGCCCCATTGCTAGGTAAGAGGTATATAAGCCTTCCTTTCCTTTCCTTTCCTTCCTTCCTTCCTTCCTTCCTTCCAATATCTATCTATTTTCATCTTACTTTCTTCTTCTTCTTCTCATTTCCATCTCCTTCTTTATTCCATTCTGTCCTTGTTTCCATCTTCCTTCCCAGGTTTTAGAATGTGGTATGGCAGGCTAACTCTCTGCCCACTGCCAACAGTTTGATCATGAGTTGACTCAGCCTTCCATCCTTCCGAGGTGGGTAAAATGGGGACCCAGATTGTTTGTGGGTTGATATGCTGACAAAGGAGAGGGATTCTCCTTTGACCTCCTTTCAGCGGTTGCCACAGGCCTGCCCAGGAGAAGGAGGAGTGGATACCTGGCTTAAACAGAGGTCTTCAAACTTGGGAACTTTAAGACTCGTGGACTTAAGCTCCCAGAATTCTCCAGCCAGTATAGTCTACAAGTCTTAAAGTTCCCAAGTTTGAGGACCCCCTGGGCTTGAGGCTAGTTCCTACTTACCCAGGTCGGTGGGCTTCAACTCTTGGGAATGGGGGGGAGATGTCGCCCTGCATGTTGAAAGCAGTGGGGTCAATGAAGGGCTGCAAAACTTTTTACTACCACACTGTGGGCGTGGTTTATTTGTGGGTGTGGCTTGCTGGCCATGTGACCAGGTGGGAGTGGCTTGGTGATCATGTGACCAAGGGTGCCTTAAAGGTCATGTGACTGGCTTAAAGGTGGCCAATTTGACGTCACTCACATCAAGGGTTTGACTGCCTGGCCTCTCCTCACTTCAAAGAGATACAATTTCCCTCTCTATTTACTATTACTGAACATCAAAAATATACTCTTTAATTCTATGTATATGTGCCATATGTGTACATACATATTACACACAGACACACAAAAATATACATTATCTTCTATATAAATGTATGTACACACACACATGCACAGCTCTTCTAAAATTATACACATTCAACGTCATTTACTGTGAAAGAAAAAACATAGCCAGAGCCCAGAAGGGCAAAAAGAAAAACATTCAAAATTTTACTACCTCTTCTGCGTACCTGACCGTACCCGTAGGAGCCCATCACTGAATGGGGTGGCTCTGGCATATGTTGGGTTTAGCTTCTTTGTTACCCAAAGTTCTGTCCTGCCACTCTTCAGCCTGTTGTGGCCCGGCAACAGCCTGCACAACTGATAGAGGATCCCGTTCGAGAGGAGACCGACTTGGTGATGCGCCCATGACCGTTGCAGCTGGCACCCAAGTCGGATAGTGAGGGGGCTGGTGAGGACTCAGTGCCAGAGGCAGAGGTTCAGCCAAGGCCTTCAAAACCTTCCCCAATTAGGAGGTTCCGCCCCAGACGCCTGATGGATCCAGAAGGCTTCCAGATGGCGCTTGGGGTTATTCCAGATACACTTGTCCACAGTTCGGCAGAGTCTCTTGCTGAGGCCTGGAACAAGGCTGCAGGGGAGGCTCTTGACCGGATTGCGCCGTTGCGACCTCTCCGCGGCACTAGACCCCGTAGAGCTCCATGGTTCAATGAGGAGCTCCGGGTGTTGAAGCGCCAGAAGAGACGTCTGGAGAAGCGAAGGAGGAAGAGTAAGTCCGAATCCGATCGAACACTTGTAAGAGCTCATATTAAGACTTACAAAGTGGCGCTCAAGGCGGCAAGATGCGCGTATCATGCCGCCTTGATTGCATCAGCGGAATCCCGCCCGGCCACTCTGTTTAGGGTAACCCGCTCCCTTCTTAATCAGAGGGGAGTTGGGGAGCCCTTGCAGAGTAGTGCCGAGGATTTTAACACGTTTTTCGCTGATAAAATCGCCCGGATCCGAGCGGACCTCGCCTCCAATTGTGAAACAGAGTCGACTGACAATGAGTCAGTCGAGGTGACTGGGGCTAAACATCTTTGTCCATCTGTCTGGGAGGAGTTTGACTTGGTGACACCTGATGAAGTGGACAAGGCCATTGGAGCTGTGAGTTCTGCCACCTGTTTACTGGATCCGTGTCCCTCTTGGCTGGTTTCGGCCAGTCGAGGGGTGACACGGAGCTGGGTCCAGGAGATTGTCAACGCCTCCTTGGGGAGGGGGTCCTTTCTGCCCCTTTATAAGGAGGCGGTTGTGCGCCCCCTCCTCAAGAAGCCTTGCCTGGACCCAGCCGTGCTTAATAACTACCGTCCAGTCTCCAACCTTCCCTTCATGGGGAAGGTTGTCGAGAAGGTGGTGGCACTTCAACTCCAGCGGTCCTTGGATGAAGCCGATTATCTAGGTCCTCAGCAGTCTGGATTCAGGCCCGGTTACAGCATGGAAACTGCTTTGGTCGCGTTGATGGATGATCTCTGGCGGGCCCGGGACAGGGGCTTGTCCTCTGTCCTGGTGCTCCTTGACCTCTCAGCAGCTTTCGATACCATTGACCATGGTATCCTTCTGTGCCGGCTGGAGGGGTTGGGAGTGGGAGGCACTGTTCTTCAGTGGTTCTCCTCCTACCTCTCCGGTCGGTCGCAGTCTGTGCTAGTGGGGGGTCAGAGGTCGACCCCGAGGTTTCTCCCTTGTGGGGTGCCTCAAGGGTCGGTCCTCTCCCCCCTGCTATTTAATATCTACATGAAACCTCTGGGTGAGATCATCCAAGGGCATGTGGTGAGGTATCATCAATATGCCGATGATACCCAGTTGTACATCTCCACCCCATGTCCAGTCAACGAAGCAGTGGAAGTGATGTGCCGGTGCCTGGAGGCTGTTGGGGCCTGGATGGGTGTCAACAAGCTCAAACTCAACCCAGACAAGACGGAGTGGCTGTGGGTTTTGCCTCCCAAGGACAATTCTATCTGTCCGTCCATTACCCTGGGGGGGGGGAATTATTGACCCCCTCAGAGAGGGTCCGCAACTTGGGCGTCCTCCTCGATCCACAGCTCACATTAGAAAAACACCCTTTCGACTTCCGGGTGGAGCTCGACCACGTCGGAGGTGCGGAAGCCAAGCTCCGGCTCCGCAACCTTCCTTTCCCTCCTGTAGGATGCAGATTCGCGTTGTGCCGGCACCGGAGGGGTCGGCACAGGACAGGGGGTCTCCTGGACACCCCGAGACCGATCGCTGAGGTCTCGGGGGTTAGGGATTACCCCGCAGCTGCAGGAATGGAGAGCTGTGCCCAGGCGGCTGCCTGGACACAGCCATAGCGGTCGCCGAAAGCGGAAGGTTTAAAAAACAGAATTGAAGTCTACAAAAAACAGATCGGCAGATAAAGGAGATCGTTAGCACCACACGGAATTCTTTTGGTATCGGGACGACTTTGGAAGAAGAAGCTTTTAAACTTTAAGGCGAATCCACAAAAGAAGAAAACTGAAAGTGATATCCATTCGCTGAAGAGAAGACCAGCCGGAACTACTTGTCTTTGTTACAATTAAGTATAACTTTCACTTTTTTCTAAACTTAAGATTATAGTGTGGTGTGTACACTTTCCCTTTTTACTTTTTTCCTATATTTTTGATATATAAATTTTCTTTTTCTTCCTTTTAAATAAAGTTAAATAATGTTAAACTTTGATTTGCTAAACATTGAGTGGATGAAGTAAAATATACCAATGAACTGAATACATGAACCTATGAACTGAATTAAATTGAAGCTACGTTATTTGAATGAAATCCTACTGAAGCTATAATTATTTGAAATGAAATTTGGATTACTTACTCTATTTTTCTATTTTTAAAACTGTTCATATTATTTTTATTTCTCTTCTACCGTTGTTTTTGGACCTGATGGGACTATTTTTCTGTGTTATAATAGAGGCGTAAGGATATTTTTTGTATTTTTACTTTTTCTACTTTTTTTATAAAATAAAGAGACTCAGATTGTTTTATAAGTACTTGAATTTGGAAAGGTTCACTTTAATTGGATTTATTGCCAGAAATATTTTTCCTATGGACTAAGTGGGACTATTCTCTTTTTCTCAACACAAATTTGGAGGTGTAAGGATATTTTTCGTGCTTCTCTCTTCTCTCCTTGTTTTTCCATACAATAAGAAGACATTTATTTTAATTGGACATTACATTGGATATTACAGTGGACATTTGCTTGGAGTATCTTCTTTTTTGAGATTTTTATCAAAGCATAACCTATATTTGGCATTTTTGGACTTAATAGTTTCTCTCTTTTTTTGCTCCTTTCCTCACCTTTTGGACCTTTCCTTTAGATTTTTTGGATTTTTTTTTCTTTCAATTAATTTTCTCCCCTTTTTTCCCTTTTAAAATCATATTTATACTTTTTTTTTCTCTTTTTTGGTATCAAATAGCTATGTGCTAGAATATTGGCTTTTTCCTTTCCCCCACCTGATCCCCCCTTTAAGGAGCCTAGGAACTTATTGAAATATTTTTCTACCTTTCCACCTTTCCTTTCTTTTCCCTTTTTCTTTTTCATTTCTTTCTAATTAAACCAAAATAATTAATTATAACATAAATTGAATTGAATTGATATACTTAACTTCCTTTTTTCTCTCTCCTTTGTTTTACTTTCCTATTAAGAATACGTAAGATTTAGATTAAAATAATTTTTAAAATAAAATAACAACAGTGATTTTGGATTATGAAAGGTTTCCACAGGGCACAGAGTGTGACATCAGTGACTACCATAACAACGCGAAAACAATCAACTACTCCCGTCCCAACCTCTACACCCAGGGTCTCCCCAACTTCATCACCGCTACAACAAAGGACCATACCTACAATGTTGGCCAAAGAGAAAGAAAAAGATAAGCCTACGATGGACCCTAGTTTCCAAATTATCCAAGAAGCACTAGCAGACATTAAGGCATTACAAACCCAGGCAAAAACTCAAAGTGACACTGACAAGGAAGAAATGAAAACTTACTTACAAGAACTGAGGCAAGAGATGAAGGAGATGAAAGACGAAATCAAAAAAGAAATTGCGGAACTTAGAACCGAATTAACTGAAGTAAAAGGGAACGTTGTCGAAATGGATGGAAACATAAAAGTCATTCAACAAAAATTACAAGACAGCGAAAAGAGAATACAAGTGACAGAAGGGAAAATCCAAGATGTGGGACAGAGAGTAGAAGAATATGAAGATCGTAACTATGCAGCCCGCAGAGATTTTGATATAGCAATAACTAATCTTGAACTTCACTCCGCACAACATGGTTTGAGGTTCCAAAATATTGAAGAAGAAAAAGACGAAGATCTGCCTGCAAAAATGGCAGAAGTTATGGGCGCTATTTTGCAGTTAGACCCAACAGACCTGGTAAAAGAAATTGACGAAGTCTACCGAGTCCAGACTGGATATGTAAGGCACCATAATTTACCTAGAGAAGTCCATATCAAGTTTACAAGAAGAATCGTCAAAGACGCGATACTGAGATACACAAAAAATGAGTCCATTAAACGGGATGGGAAAGAAATCACGATTCTGAAACAAGTTCCGAGGAGAATCCGAGAGAGTAGAAGACAATATTATTTTCTTACAAGCATTTTAATCAGAAAGAACATTGTTTTCAGATGGCTGATCCCAGAAGGCTTGACCTTAACATGGCAATCAACGAGAGTGAAAATAGAAAGCGTAGAACAAGCAAGATCTTTCCTGGCACGCAGTGGACTTGATAGCACCGAACAAATCCAGATTCAACCAAAGCCTAGCGACGAAACGATGGGGGCTACGGGTGGTGGAGGGGAAGAAGCGTTGGTGGTGAGGCAGAAACAACTACAGATTTCACAGGACTTAATTTTGGATACCCGACTTCGAGAACCAAAAGAACCGAAAAGGTACTATAAATAAAGATGACACATGATCTGAAAATATTTTCAGTCAATGTAAATGGATTGAATAACCCAAGGAAGAGAAACCAAGTATTAACTAAACTTACGAAACAAAAAGCCCAGATAAACATCCTGCAAGAAGTCCATATCAAAAAATCAAAAAGAAGTCTCCTTAAAAACTCAAAATTGGGGAAATTATATACAAGTTTGGCTAATCAAAAGAAAAGAGGTGTAGCAATGTATATTGATGATCTAATTGAATCCAAAGAAATATACAATGATGGGGATGGAAGGATTTTGATAGTACAATTAGATTTAGAAATAAAACCTTTAACAATTATCTCAATTTATGCACCAAATGATAATCAAAAACAATTTTATAAAGATTTACATGAAAAAATTAATGAGTTATCAATTGAAAATATGATAATAATAGGAGACTTTAATGCAATTTCAGATGACCAAATGGATTATAACGGGAAAAGAAAAGAAAAAAAAGGTAATATTACCGGCCTCATTTTGGAAAATGAGTTCAGAATTAGCATTAAAAGACGTATGGCGAGAACAGCATTTAAAAGATAAACAGTATACTTTTTATTCCAACCCACATAAGACATGGTCTAGAATTGATATGGCTTGGGCCCCTATTCACATAATGGAACAAATAAGTGAAATAGAAATAGAGACAAACACTTGGGCGGACCATAACCCTCTACCCATATATTGGAAAGGTAAAAGGATAATAAAGAACTGGTCAATGAATAGAACAATAATAAAAGACCCTGAATATAAGAAATGGATAGAGAAGGAATTAGAGATTTTTCTAAAAATAAATAAAAACACAGATACCACCCCTCAAAATTTATGGGATACAACCAAAGCATATATACGCGGATTAACAATATCATTCATAGCAAAAAAAAATAAAGAAAAGAAAGAATATCAAGGAACATTAGTAGAAGAATTAAGAAAATTAGAAATCTTAATGCAAAAAGAGGATAAGGACGACAAATTAAAAAATCAGAGAGAATTAATAAGACATAAACTGAGATTAATAGAACAAGAATTAATTGTAGAAAAGATAAAGAGAGTAAAACAAGATTATTTTGAACATGCGAATAAACCTGGAAGATGGCTGGCATACAAACTAAGAAAAGAGAGAGAAAATAAAATTATAAAAAATCTGACAGATTCAAAAGGTACAATAAAACATAGAATAGAAGATAAAAAGGAAATAGTATCGGAATTCTATAAACAATTATATAAGAAAGAAGAGATAAGTGAGGATTTAATTTTTAAATATCTGGAAAAAATAGAACTTCCAGTTTTAACGGAAGCTCAACAGCAAAGATTAAATAGACCTGTTACAGATATAGAATTAAAACAATCTATAAAGAATTTAAAAAATAATAAAGCGACCGGTCCAGACGCAATACCAGCTGAATTTTATAAACTAGAACTAGAAATATTTTTTTCCAACATGCTTGAGATATATAATCAAATATTGACAACAGGTAAATTACCAAAAACCTGGTCAGAAACTTTAATAACCTTAATACATAAGGCAGATACCAAGAAAGAAAAAATTGAAAATTACAGACCTATATCATTGTTGAACGTCGACTACAAAATCTTTATATCAATATTTGCCAATAGATTTAAAAGTATTATAAATAATATGATACATAGTGATCAAAATGGATTTCTACCAGGAAGACAAATTAAAAATAATTTAAGAATAATAGTTAATACTTTGGAATACTATGAGCAGCATCCTGAAAAGCAAATGGCACTTATATTTCTAGATGCTCAAAAAGCATTTGATAACGTGGATTGGAATTTTATCAAAATACAATTAAATAAGATGGAAGTAGGAACAAAGTTTTTTAATATAGTAGATGCTCTATATTCTGAACAAACTGCTAAAATTATAATAAATAGTGAACAAACAGAAAAAGTAATTATACAAAGAGGAGTAAGACAAGGTTGTCCAATATCACCATTGTTATTTATTTTAACTTTAGAAGCATTGTTGATAAAAATAAGAGCAGACAAGAAAATAAAAGGATTGAAAATTAGAAAAGAAATTTATAAAACACAAGCATTCGCTGATGACGTAGTGTTTATTTTGGATGACCCAATAGAATCTATTTTAAATTTAATAAATGTGATTGAAGAATATGGGAAAGTTGCAGGATTGAAAATAAATAAGGAAAAGACACAGATATTAACAAAAAAACATGACTGAAATACAGAGAAAATACTTAGGAGACCTATCAAACATGAAGATCACGAAAAAAGTGAAATATTTAGGGATATGGATGACTTCCAAAGCCGTATCTTTAAAAGACGACAATTATTTAAAATTATTAAGTCAGATTAAAAAAGACTTAGAAATATGGAGTAATCTACAATTATCACTTGTAGGAAGAATTTCCACAGTTAAAATGAATATCCTTCCAAAAATATTGTTTCTTTTCCAAGTGATTCCAATAAATCCAGGAACGAAATTCTTTGCCGAATTGAATAAGATAATAAGAAAATTTATTTGGCAAGGTAAAAAATCAAGAATAAAACAAAACTCATTAGAAGATCGTAAGGAAAGAGGAGGCCTGGGTCTCCCAAATTGGAAACTATATTACCATGCCACGGCCCTGACATGGATAAAAGAATGGCTCACACTAGAAAATCAAAGATTGCTTAATCTAGAAGGCCACGACTTGATGGTCGGGTGGCATGCATTTGTATGGTATGATAAGTTAAGAACCCACTCATATTTTAAAAATAATGTTATTAGAAAGGCATTGATAGAAGTGTGGAATGAAATAAAGAAAAATCACTTTTTAGTAATGCCAGAATGGGTTTCACCCCTTGAAGCTATAGTACACCCAAATCTTAAAGGAAAAGGTAAGATTTGGAAATATAGTGATTTGTTAGATAATCAATTAAAATTAAGAACAAAACAAGAGTTACACGAGTTAGGTATAGATTTAGATTGGTGGCATTATATACAGATTAGTTCTAGATATCAAAAAGACGTAAAGACTTATATCTTTAAAAAGGAAAACAATGTATTGAGCAAATTATTATTCCAAAATCAAACAAAGACAATTGGAAATGTTTATAAATATTTACTAAATCATAGAACGATGGGTTGGATATTGAAGGATAATATGATCAGTTGGTGCAAAAATTTTGGCAAAGAGATTGATTTAGATACTTGGGAAAAGATATGGATGTATAATTGGAAAATAACAAAATCTATCTCTTTCAAAGAAAATCAAATTAAGATGTTTTATAGATGGCACCTTCCACCATATAGAATCTCTAAAATGTTTCCTTCAGTATCGCCCATTTGTTGGAAATGCAAAAAAGAAGTTGGCACATATTACCATGCATGGTGGACCTGTCCGGAGACAAAAATATTTTGGAATAAAGTAGAGAATTGGATAAATGAAATAACAAAGGAGAAGATAAAAAAATCTCCTGAATTTTTTCTACTGGGTATTTCAAACATAAAGTATAAAAAAGAAATTTACTATTTAATAATACATATATTGACAGCGGCATGAATAACATTCGCGCAGAAATGGAAAGAAAAGACGATACCGAAAGACACTGAGGTGTTTAAAAAAATTATAGAGTGTGCAGAACTAGATATGATGACTAAACGTTTGAATAATCAAACCGAAACAGAATTTTATAAAATTTGGGATAAAGTATATGATTGGTGGAATGTTAAAAACAGTATAAAAAATTAAATATATAAGAATAAATGACTATTTTAAAATCATAAGATAAAACTATATAGTTTATATTATAACTAACTTAGAAGTGTTTATATTATCTCCTTCTTGTATTACTAATAATTTGTTTATTGCTTTTTGATATATATATATATATATATATATATAAGTATATTATTTTTCATGATTTTTCTTTAAAAAAAACGCATAAAGAAACTTAATTAATAATTTTAATTTTAAAAATTTATAACTAAACTTAACGATAATGTAATCTTCAAGTGTGGTTTTTCTGCTTAGATCTGATAATAGTTAGAGTTTTTTATATTCTGTATTAGTTAGACTTCTACGATAAGCGGATAAGTCTTCGGAGAGGGGCGGCATACAAATCTAAGTAATAAATAATAATAAAATAATAATGGTAGCTCCTTAAATGTTCAATGTTGTATGTCTTTGTTTGTTTTCTTTTGAAAATAATAAAAAATATTTAAATAAGAGAAACACCTTTCAGCTGTGGCGAGGGGGGCATTTGCCCAGGTTTGCCTGGTGCGCCAGTTGCGGCCCTATTTGGACCGGGAGTCATTGCTCACAGTCACTCATGCCCTCATCACCTCGAGGCTCGACTACTGTAACGCGCTCTACATGGGGCTACCTTTGAAAAGTGTTCGGAAACTTCAGATCGTGCAGAATGCAGCTGCGAGAGCAATTATGGGCTTCTCCAACTATGCCCATATCACTCCAACATTCCGCAGTCTGCATTGGCTGCCGATCAGTTTCCGGTCACAATTCAAAGTGTTGGTTATGACCTGTAAAGCCCTTCATGGCACCGGACCAGAATATCTTCGGGACCGCCTCCTGCCGCACGAATCCCAGCGACCGGTTAGGTCCCACAGAGTTGGCCTTCTCCGGGTCCCGTCGACTAAACAATGTCATCTGGCGGGACCCAGGGGAAGAGCCTTCTCTGTGGGGGCCCCGACCCTCTGGAACCAGCTCCCCCCTGAGATTAGGATTGCCCCCACCCTCCCTGGCTTTCGTAAACTCCTTAAGACCCACCTTTGCCGTCAGGCATGGGGGAACTAAAACACCTCCCCCTTGCCCATGTTGTTTTGTTGATTGATTGACTGTGTTCCTGTTTTTTTTTTTTTAAAATATGTACTGTTTTTATGAGATTATTAATTTTAAATTGTAACTAGATGGGTGGGCATTGGATTTGGTATTATGTACTGTATTGTTTTTTATTATTGTTGTGAGCCGCCCCGAGTTTGCGGAGAGGGGCGGCATATAAATCCAATAAACCTAAACCTAAACCTAACCTAAGTAGTTATAAATACTGTTAGTTATAACATTTTCATTATAAATTTGCTATGTGATCGTACTAAGATTTTCTTTATTAGGTTTATTTTTTTACTTATGTCGTATTCTTCCAAATCTGTTTTATATTGAGATATGGCAACCAGTCTATAGTTTTCCTTTCCGCCTCTGGTGTTTGTCTAGTCTTCAGGTTACCTATCTAACAGCTCATCGTAAGTCCTCACTTAAATTTTATCTAATGTACAGTGGTACCTCTACCTAAGAATGCCTCTACTTATGAACTTTTCTAGATAGTAACCGGGTGTTCAAGATTTTTTTGCCTCTTCTCAAGAACCATTTTCCACCTACAAACCCAAGTCTCTGAAACTGTAGCCGGAAAAGGCAGGGAGACGCATCTGTGGGACCTCTCTAGGAATCTCCTGGGAGGAAACAGGGCCGGAAAAGGTGGGGAGAAGCCTCTGTGGGGCCGCTCTAGGAATCTCCTGGGAGGAAACAGGGCCGGAAAAGGTGGGGAGAAGTCTCCATGGGGCCTCTCTAGGAATCTCCTGGGAGGAAACAGGGCCTCCACCCTCCCTGTGGTTTCCCCAATCACACACATTATTTGCTTTTACATTGATTCCTATGGGGAAAATTGCTTCTTACAAATTTTTCTACTTAAGAACCTGGTCACCGAACGAATTAAGTTCCTAAGTAGAGGTACCACTGTATTAGGATAGATCAGGACTTCCATAGTGGATAGCCACTGAAGTATCTCTGCTTATCTGTTTCAGTTTGTTTATTGAAGACAACTCTTGGGCATTTTGCCAAACTTCCTGAGCTATCAAAGACTAATTGCTATTCTATGATTTAAGACTTTGTGAATGTATTTCAACTGTTAATGACGCCTAATTAATAGTTGAACTTTTGTAAGAAAACACTGCCTTTAATTTCGTGTGTGTGTGTGACTTCTACTAAGACAGTTATTAGTAGTCAGTTATTGATTAAAAATAAGTTTGAACAAATTGTGTGTTTTGCTACATTCGTAGCTTGGGCAGAACATGGCTTTTAGGACATAATTGTTGGGTTGGCAATATATTGGCTGCAGGTGTTGTAGACTGCCACAAGAGGGAGCTAGAGGTTATTGCTCTGAGTCACCCTCTCTGTTTCTCTTTGTCTGGCTACTCACTGTTAAATACTAGCTCTGCAACCTCTCTGTATTGTAGTTATGTATATGAGCTAAAATGTGTTTAGGCTTGATATCTTTGTTTGCTGATTTTGACAAAGACAACTGGTAAGAAAGACTATGTACTTGCTAATATTTGGGTTGTTATTCTGATTTATGTTTATGACTTTAGACTGTTTGTCTGAATATGTTATTTCTCAAAGTAAACTTTAATTCAAGTTAGTATATCTGCGTATGGCTCAGTAGTTATTCACAACTAATCTCAATCTAAACATTTCGGTGTGCGCACAACCTTGGTAAACGGGGATTACTCTGCTCATATATTAACAATGCCCTTCCTCCTCCTCCTCCTCTTCCTCCTCCTCCCCTCCGACCCCCAGACTGGCTTCTTTTCTGAGCTGTATTTTGGCTACTTTCTTGAAGCCCATCCAACAGCACTGCCGGAGTCAAGGAAATGGGTGTGAATCATGTCTGCCAGGAGACATCTCCCCAAATAGCCATAACAAACCAATCAGTCCTGGAAAGCGCAGAAGAAGGCGGTGTTCCCAGGTGAAACTCCCTGGGGAAAAAGAGGTGCAGGTGAGGGGTATCCCAGCCCATACAGTCTTCCTTGCCCTCTCCCCACCCAACCCAGTCTGGTTCATTGAAAGAAGCAAATTCAGGCAGCCCAAAAGTCTATTTACAAACCAGAGGGTCTGTTTACAAACACCCCACCCCAAAGCAGTGGTGAAATCTATCGGTTCTGTAGGATGTGGTTTGGGGGGGCTGGTGTGGCTTGGGGGGAGTGACAGGGGGAAGGATACTGCAAAATCCCCATTCCCGGCCCACTTTGGGGTCAGCCAGAGGTGGTATTTGTCGGTTCTCCAAACTACTCAAAATTTTTGCTACTGGTTCTCCGAACTACTCAAAATTTCCACTACCGCTTCTCCAAACTAGTCAAAATTTTTGCTACAGGTTCTCCAAACTACTCAAAATTTCTGCTACAGGTTCTCCAAACTACCAAAATTTTCGCTACAGGTTCTCCAAACTACCAAAATTTTCGCTACAGGTTCTCCAAACTATTCAAAATTTCCACTACAGGTTCTCCAAACTACCAAAATTTCCACTACAGGTTCTCCAAACTACTCAAAATTTCCACTTTAGGTTCTCCAAACTACTCAAAATTTCTGCTACGGGTTCTCCAAACTACTCAAAATTTCCGCTACAGGTTCACCAAACTACTCAAAATTTCTGCTACAGGTTCACCAAACTACTCAAAATTTCTGCTACAGGTTCACCAAACTACTCAAAATTTCCGCTACGGGTTCTCCAAACTACTCAAAATTTCCGCTACAGGTTCTCCAAACTACTCAAAATTTCCGCTACAGGTTCTCCAAACTACTCAAAATTTCTGCTACAGGTTCACCAAACTACTCAAAATTTCTGCTACAGGTTCACCAAACTACTCAAAATTTCTGCTACAGGTTCACCAAACTACTCAAAATTTCTGCTACAGGTTCACCAAACTACTCAAAATTTCTGCTACAGGTTCACCAAACTACTCAAAATTTCTGCTACAGGTTGTTCTGTCTGGGTTTTCCCAGACCTCCACACCCACTGAAAAATAGCCAGACACTCTGGTAAAATCCAAAAGTAATTTATAGCAGGAAAAAATAAGCACAAAGGAAAACCTGTCTTCACAGCAGACAGGTTACAATACTTTACAACAGGGTCCTGATGTCCAGTCAATTCCAAAAGCTTCTTGCTGGCACACCCCCCCAAGGTTTCAAGAGTCCAAGGCACAAACCAGGATTGTAGCCACCAAAGTTCACAAACAGGTCTCACGAATCTCCAAGATAAAACTCCACAAGCCAGGAAGGGTGGGGCCGCCTTTTATCCTTTCCCAAGCACCACACCCAAACCCAGCTGCGACCCCTAATGCTGGAAATATCTGGCCAATTGCGTTCTTCTCTCGTTAGCTCTCCTCTGTCGCATATCTATGAAGTCACTAGCATCTTCCCCCAGGGAATCCAGGCTGCTTGCTGGGGAGAGCTCCCCCTGGTGGAACTCTGGCTGTCCTTCATCTTCAGCCTGGGATTCAGCTTCTTCATCAGTCTGCCCCTCCTGGTCCTCAGCCTCTGAGCCGGACACCGACAGCAAATCAGCCATTCCCGGAGGGGTCCCAGGCTGAACCACAACACAGGTTCACCAAACTACTCAAAATTTCTGCTACAGGTTCACCAAACTACTCAAAATTTCTGCTACTGGTTCTCCAGAACTTGTCAGAACCTGCTGCATTTCACCCCTATCCCAAAGCCTAGTAAAGAGGAAGCTGGGGGCTTTAGCTGTAAGGCATCCGGGTCTTAAAGGGATGGGCCAAGCCCAGCTCCATTTGGGGCACCTGCCTGCTGTAGCTCACTGCCCCAGCCGCCTCCCTGCCACCGAGGAGCCGAGAACAGGCAGTTCTCTGGGCAAAAGGGAGGCTGCAAATGTGTGTGTCACACTTTTTTCCTGCCTCCCTGCCAGGAAGCGATAACAAGAAGGGCCTTTGAAACTGCACACAGCTATAAAAACCTCTCCAGGCCCTGAGCCTCTTTATGAGGGGAAGAAGGAAACTCATCCAGCTCTGCCTGAGTGGGCCTCCTCCTCAGACTAATAATAATAATAATAATAATAATAATAATAATAATAATAATAATGTCATGACCTCCATCCCTGTCTCTCCGCCCAGCCTAACTAACACGGACTGTTTGGGGTGGCGGTCCTCCTTGCTTTTGATCCTGGGAGATGAACCAGGGGTGAAACGTTCGGCCTGGTTCAGGCGTACTGGTAACAGCAGGCATCAGTGGTTTGGAGAACTGGTAGCAGCCACAGCACAAGGCTCCGCCCAGTGGTGGGCAGTAGCAGGTGCACCATCTGAGTAGGAAATTCAGGGATGTACATGCAGCTGCGTATCCCTGATGCGCCCCCGCATGCCCCCGTGCACACTTGTGAGATTTGCTTCTGTATATGTGCCGCAAGCGAAATCTCATGTGAGGATACTCCCACAAGTGAGATTTCAGTGATTTTTGCCGACTTTTTCCTTCTGCTCATGTGCTGCAAGTGAACTCTCACGTGAGGATACTCGCGCGGGTGAGATTTTGGTGATTTTCACCGATTTTTTGCTTCTGTGCATGCACGGAAGCAAAAGTATGGGGGGAAGAATCGCTGAAATCTCACTCGCATGCATGTCCTCACACAAGATTTCGCTTGCTGCACATGTGCAGAAGCCAAATTTTGCTCCAACAGACATGCACGTGTCTGCAACAGCCTTGGAGGGCACACCAAAGACGGCAGTCCTTGGTGGTTTGGTGAACTGGTAGCGCCGGCAATACGAGGCTCCACCCACCCGCAGGTACGTCACCATTTTCCTTCCTTTTTAACCCTCTGCACATGCACAAGTCTTTTTGCGCATGCGCAGAGGGTGAAAAAGTGCACGCTCCCAAACCATCCAAGAAGGTGAGTAGATTTGAACCCTGGATGGTGTAGCTTTGCCTGTGGCCTAGAGGAGGAACCAGGGTGTCCAGCAAACCTGGAAAACAGGGAAATCGGTGGTTCAGGAAATACTTTATCAGGGAATTATCAGGGAATTCATGAAAAAATGGAATAAATCAGAGTGGGGAAAACAAACTGTATTAAAATGTTTAAAAGTCAGGGGGAAATCATGTAAAAAAACCCAAAACAGATTGCGCTGCCTGGCAGAGTCAAGCAAAAATGAGCATAACTTGCTTTCTCAGCTTCCGATATTTCTCCATGGCTTAGCCGTTTGGTATGACGTCACCTACGACCGCATCATCTAACTAGACCGCATGTTACAAGGAAATGTCAGGGAAATTTCAGTCAATTTCAAAATGCTTTCCCCCTGGACACCCTGTGGAACTCTTGCCTCGCAATCAGGAGGTTGTGAGTTCGATCCTAGGTAGAGGCAGATGTAGGATCTCCTGCTTGGGGCTGGGGGTTGGGCTAGATCAGTGTTTTTCAACCAGTGTGCCGTGGCACACTAGTGTGCCGCGAGACATGGTCAGGTGTGCCGCGAAGCTCAGAGAGAGAAAGAAAGGGAGAGAGAAAGAAAGCAAGAGAGAGAGAGAGAGAAAGAAAGCAAGAGAGAAAGAGAACAGAGAGAGAAAGAAAGCAAGAGAGAGAGAAAGAGAGAGCAAGAAAGCAAGAGAGAGAGAGAGAAACAGAGGGAGGGAAGGAGAGAGAGAGAAAGACATAGAGGGAGGTAGGGAGGGAGAGAGAGAGCAAAAAAGAGAGGAAGGAAGGAAGAGAAAGAAAGAGGGAAAGAGGGAGGGAGAGAGAAATAATGCGAAAGGGAGGAAGAGAGATAATTTTTTTGTCCAAACTTTTTTTAGCGCCCCCCCCCCCCCCCCCGCTCAATGTGCCCCAGGGTTTCGTAAATGTAAAAAATGTGCCGCGGTTAAAAAAAGGTTGAAAGTCACTGGGCTAGATGACCTGCAAGGTCCCTTCCAATTCTGTTAATCAGTTAGTATTGTGGCTCTAGTGTGCCTTGGTTTTAGCCATTGGTCTAACCAGCCCTTGCTGGACTGGGCAGGCCTGCGGTCCCATTTCCAGCCTGACCTGCCACAGGCTCCCCCCTCCCACCCCATCTCCCTCTTTCCCCTC
This sequence comes from Erythrolamprus reginae, assembly GCF_031021105.1. NCBI lineage: Eukaryota > Metazoa > Chordata > Lepidosauria > Squamata > Dipsadidae > Erythrolamprus > Erythrolamprus reginae. Next base: position 26,052,289 of record NC_091957.1, on the reverse strand, counting down.
CCAAGCCAGAGGCCTGGACATGTTGCACTGTCAATCAAACTCTGGGCTGGGTGCCAAGAGGGGCTGGGTTCTGAGTTCACAGAGTTTGGTGGTGTCAAAGAGTGTGCGACGCGTGTTCTCAAGTCCAAGCAGGGCGCAGACGATGCCGCGCGCCGGTGGCCGAAGGATCCCAGGGCTGTCAATCTGCCGTGGGAGGCCGTTCGGTTCGGGATGTTCTCAGCCTTGTTATTTGACGCCTGCAGCGATAAACACAGTGCTGTGCCAAAGAGTCTTGGCAGCTGGTGGAATCATGAGAAAGAGGGTGGAGCAGAAAGACACGGTTCCGTCCCGGCCTCTCTCCACCAGCGCCTCTCCTCTCCGGGGCCCACATGCTCAGTTACACCCCATAACCTTTAGTCTAGCTGAGAGAGGCGAGGGTGCTGAGGTTCAGTGGGGGCATCGCTGCCTGGAAGTATGAACAGTTTGTTCTGGGCAGAAGGACTCCGTATTCAGCTGAGAGGCTTCCCTTTCCAAGGTGGACTGGCAGGGCGAGGGTGGGCACTCTGACCCCCACCGACTGCTTCTTTAGGGATCTCGGAGCCTTGAGACATGCAGAGGGACAAGGGGTGGCTTATCTCTCTCCCTCTCTCTCTCTCTCTTTCTCTCTCTCTCTCTCTCTTTTTCTCTCTCTCTCTCTCATCTACCTACCTACCTACCTGAGTTGAATCTATCTGAGTTGAAAGGGACCTTGCAGGTCATCAAGTCCAACCCCCTGCTCAAGCAGGAGACCTACACCACCCCAGCCAGATGGCAGTCCAATTTCCTTCTGAATGTGTCAAGTGATGGGGCATTCACAACCTCTGCTGGCAGGCCGTTCCACTGATTGATCACTCTCACCATCAGAAAGTTCTTCCTTATCTCCAGGTTGAATCTCTCCTTTGTCAGTTTCCATCCATTGCTCTGGCCCTCTGATGCCCTGGAAAATAGTGTGACCCCCTCCTCTCTTTGGCAACCCCTCAAATATCTGTATACTGCTATCGTGTCCCCCCTGGCCCTCCTTTTTGGTAGACTATCCACGCCAAGTTCCAGCAACCTCTCTTCCTATACCTTGGTTTCCAATCCCTGTATCATTTTAGTTGCTCTTTTCTGTACTTTCTCTAGAGTTTCAATGTTCTCTTAGTAATGGGGTGACCAAATTTGAATGCCGTACTCTAGGTGCGGTCTGCTTGCTAGGGCATTGTAGAATAGTATTAGTTCCTATATCTCTTCTTCTATTCTTTCATTGATATGTTCTATTACTATATCTTCTTTTCTATTCTTTCATAGATATATTTTACTATGAGTATCTCCTCTATAACCTTCATCATGTATTTTACTATGTGTGTATGTGTGTGTGTATATATATATATATATGTGTGTGTGTGTGTGTGTGTGTGTGTGTGTGTGTGTGTGTGTGTGAATGATGAGGCAGCAGCCATCTCGATCACCGGAACATAGAAACTTTAATAAAATCACTTAGCTTTCGTTAGCGTGCTGCTAACTTCGTCAGAGTATTAAAAATGCCATGGGAGACAATCACCTTTATAAAGCATTATTCAGTCTGCTCATTGCCCGCGTCATAGGGCCACACCCTTCCCTCCCCTCTGCGGCAAGCCTAATTGTGGGCTTGCTCATGCTGGCTAAAGGGGGGGGATCTACCGCTTTTACTCGTGTCTGTTGCCTCTTTCCCTCGCCAAGGGAGGAGGTGGAGTTACGAGGCCTAATTGTGGGCTTGCTCATGCTGGCTAAAGGGGGGTCTACCGCTTTTACTCGTGTCTGTTGCCTCTTTCCCTCCCCAAGGGAGGAGGTGGAGTTACGAGGCCTAATTGTGGGCTTGCTCATGCTGGCTAAAGGGGGGTCTACCGCTTTTACTCGTGTCTGTTGCCTCTTTCCCTCCCCAAGGGAGGAGGTGGAGTTACGAGGCCTAATTGTGGGCTTGCTCATGCTGGCTAAAGGGGGATCTACCTTAGTGAAGGAGGAGTCCTCCTCGGTAATTTACCGTATAAACTGCAATAATTGTGCACACCACTATGTGGGGGAAACGGCAAAAAGATTGAGAACTCGTATACACGAACACAAATTGGCGGTCCAACGTCATGAACAGCGTTCCCAGATTTGGACACACATGGAGGAGCAGGATCATGGCTTCGATTTCCAGGGAACTGAGATTCTGGCGCGAGATGAAACCAAGGGAGGTCGCCTCCTAAAGGAAGCCTGGTTCTCCAATGAAAATTCTTTAAATAGACATATTGATATGCCATCGGCATACCAGGCTTTAAGGCACCAGCAACGACTTAAAGGGGATAGGTCATTAGGATTGGATAAAGCCCCTAACAGAATTCCCCAGGCCGGGCATAGAAACCAGCTAAATGAGGGTAGAGCAACCCCCAACGGGGAGCAAGGGAACATACTGGAGCAACATGGAGGTAGAGGGGGAGGGGCACAATGCAGTTCCAACACAGGGGACAAGGGAGTATTAGAACAGTGCAGACCTAAGACGAGGGCATGGGCAAAAAAATTGCAAGAGCAGACATGTACCACTATGGAAAGTAACAACGATAATGGGGGGGGGGGAAAAGTAATACCAAACACCTCCGAAGTATTGCCTCGTAACTCCACCTCCTCCCTTGGGGAGGGAAAGAGGCAACAGACACGAGTAAAAGTGGTAGATCCCCCTTTAGCCAGCATGAGCAAGCCCACAATTAGGCCTCGTAACTCCACCTCCTCCCTTGGGGAGGGAAAGAGGCAACAGACACGAGTAAAAGCGGTAGACCCCCCTTTAGCCAGCATGAGCAAGCCCACAATTAGGCCTCGTAACTCCACCTCCTCCCTTGGGGAGGGAAAGAGGCAACAGACACGAGTAAAAGCGGTAGATCCCCCCCCTTTAGCCAGCATGAGCAAGCCCACAATTAGGCTTGCCGCAGAGGGGAGGGAAGGGTGTGGCCCTATGACGCGGGCAATGAGCAGACTGAATAATGCTTTATAAAGGTGATTGTCTCCCATGGCATTTTTAATACTCTGACGAAGTTAGCAGCACGCTAACGAAAGCTAAGTGATTTTATTAAAGTTTCTATGTTCCGGTGATCGAGATGGCTGCTGCCTGATCATTCACACACGTACCTGGAACTCGCATTTTTAGGACTATTCTTGATATATATATATATATGTTGTGGCTGGCACTGGCCCAGCTCCTGCCCCAGGGAATGGGGAGGTGGATGCATGTCACAGGCCTGTGTTATTGCTGAGAGAATCAGGTCAGAGTTTAGTTTCCTCAGACGAAGAAGAAGGTGAGAGTGACTCGGCAGAGGAGGGCTTGGCACACAGCCCAGGCAATCAATCTTTCTTATCTTCTATTGCTTCAGATGATGACATTTTGGACCCACGCAAGCGCAGAATTATGCGTAGAAGAGATTAAGTAAGAACATATTACAGGAAATAAGGGAGGCCACCTGTGTTTGGGTGGGGCTCCAATAATTAGGGCTGCTGCTATAAATAGCACCATGTGGGTTTGGCCATTGTGGAAGAATATCTGTTGCAGTTTCATCAGGAATCTTGTGTGCTGGACTTTGTTGCTTTTTCATCTCTTTGAAACCAAAGCAGAGCAACGTGTTTCCCTTTGTTGGAAGAAGAAGGGGTGTGAAGTTTCTCCACAGCTGCTGGCTAAGTACTTAATGACTGCTTAAGGAACATTGTACAGACTACCTGGTTGTTTTAGGAAGAGTGCTCTTTGCAATACAAAAAGAGTGCTTACTTTATTTTGACTTTTGTGACAAAGAACATTGTTTTGAATTTTCAAACGTGTGTGTGTGTCTGAAATTTGTATCCTTGAATTTTCAGGAGGCTCCTATCAGAGAGCCCAGCAGAACAATATATATACCCACTAAAACTCTCATTGTGTATTAGACAAAATAAATAAATAAAATAAAATAAATAAATAGTATCTCCTTAGTCTTGGAGTTCATTCCTGGAAGATTTTTATTTTATTTTATTTTATTTTATTTTATTTTATATTTTATTTTATTTATTTATTTTTTATTTTATTTTATTTTATTTTATTTTATTTTTATTTTATTTTATTTTATTTTTATTTTATTTTATTTTATTTTATTTATTTTATTCTATTTTATTTTTATTTTTTTATTATTATTATTATTTATACTTATACTTATACTTATACTTATATTTATTTGTTTGTCGTACTTATATGCCCCCCGACTCCCCAAGGGCACTTTCAAGAAGAGACTGGACTGCCATTCGTCACAAACGGTGTAGGGCCGTGATGGTGAACCTATGGCAGGGGTGCCACAGGTGGCACATGGAGCCATATCTGAGGGCCTGTGAGGCGTTGCCCTGTGTCAGCTCCAGCATGTGTGAGCTGCCCGGCTGATTTTCAGCCTTCTGGAGGGCAGGAGGAGGCTCTCTGTTGTCGCCCTCCTCAGTTTCAGGAAAGCCTCCAGGGTCTGTAGATGGTGAAAAACGGGCCTACCAGAAGTTCATTCTGGTAGGCCCGTTGGCAATGAAAGGTTGGTCATCTTCGGCACTACCAGGTGTGCCCTCCGAGGTTGGCACTGGTGCGCGCATATCCATCGGCATGAGATTTGGCTTCTGTGCATGCACAAGTGAAATATTGTGTGAGGATCCGTGTGCGAGCGAGATTTTGGTGATTTTCCCTGATATTTTTGCTTCGGCACATACAAAAATCACCAAAATCTCACTCACGCAAGCTTCCTCACACAAGATTTCGCTTACTGTGCATGCACAGAAGCCAAATCTTTTGTGTGCGCATTAGGGATACAAATCCATTTGTGTGCGCATTAGGGATACACAGCTGCATGTGCATCCCAGAATTTTCTACCGGGATGGAGCACCGGACCGTGTAAGCAGCAGCCTATCACTGCCCGTTGGACCATTTTTTGCCTCTTCCCCAGGCTCCAGAAGGCGAAAAACAGCCCAAACGGAAGTCTGGAGGCATCAGTGAGGTCTGTGCGCATGCGCAGTGGGGCAGCACAGTGGGAGTGGGTTGTGCGGTGGGCATTGCATTATGGTGCATGCCCTTTTGGTAACCGAGCCAAAAAAGGTTCGCCATCACTGGTGCAGAATCTCCTGCTTTGGTGTGGGGGTTGGATTGGATGACCTACAAGGCCCCTGCCATCAGATTAACACTCCATTAATCTGTTAAAAGGGGGCTTCAATACAGGGAGGCTGCTTCACTGAGGAAGAGGCCCAAGAGAGGTATTCGACGGGCGTGAATTAATTGCCATCTGCTGGCGGAAGCCGTTTTAGGTCTGTTGCTATGGGTCAGTAATGGCAAACTTATTGCACGGGTGCCACAGGTGGCTGCAGAGCCATATCTGCTGGCACGCAAGCTGTTGCCCTAGCCCAGCTCCAACGTGTGTGCCAACCAGCTGATTTTTGGCTCGCACAGATGCTCTGGGAGGGCGTTTTTTGCTTCCAAAGAGCTTCTGGAGGAATGGGGGAGGGCATTTTTACCCTCCCCTCCAGCTCCAAGGAAGCCTTTTGAGCCCATAGAAGGCAAAACAGGAGCCTACTGGGCCCACCAGAAGTTGAGAAACAGGCCATTTCCAGCTTCCAGAGAGCCTCCGGGGGAGGGGGAAAGCTGTTTTTTGTCTCCCCGTGTATTGAATCAGGGGTGTGGGCAATCGCACATGCGTGATAGCATGCACACACGCTCTTTCAGCACCCGAGGGGAAAAAAGGGTCGCCATCACTGCTATGGGTCATCTTAAAGCAGGGCTGGTCAACTCCACACTCTTTACAAACTGTGGATTTGAATTCCCAGTGTGGGCGGCTCAGGAATTCTGGGAGTTGAAGTCCACAGGTCATCAATGGATAGTGGTTGCATAATGGTCACCACACTTCAAAAGAGACATGGAATCTCTGGAGAAGGAGCAAAAAAGAGCAACCAAGATGATTAAGGGATTGGAAACCAAGACTTACGAAGAGAGACTGAGGGAACTGGGAATGGATAGCCTAGAGAAAAGGAGGGCCAGAGCGGACATGATAGCCGTCTACAAGTATACGAGGGGATGTCACCGAGAGGAGGGGATCACTTTATTCTTCAGGGCACCAGAGGGCCGGATGAGGAACAACAGCTGGAAGCTGACCAAGGAGAGATTCAACATGGAGATAAGGAGGAACTTCCTGACGGTCAGAGCGATCAACCAATGGAACAACTTACCAGTGGATGTTGTGAACTCCAACACTCTGGACATTTTTAAGAGAAGATTGAACTGCCACTTGACTGGTGTACTATAGGGTTCCTGCTTGGGCAGGGGGTTGAACTCGATGGCCTTCATTGTCCCTTTCAACTTAACAATAAATGAATGAATGAATCAATGAATCAATGAATGAATCAATGAATGAATGAATGAATGAGCCTTGGTGGCGCAGTGGTGAGAGTGCATTACTGCAAGCTGCTTCTTCTGCTGGCTGTGAGTTCACCAGTTCAAATCCCACCAGGCTCAGTCGAATCAGCCTTCCACCCTTCCGAGGTCGGTAAAAGGAGGATATGCTGATTCTGTAAACCCTCTTAGAGGCGGCTGTGAAGCAGTGTATAAGTCTAAATGCTATTGCTATCCTCTATTAAAGGATAGTTCTCCTTCCAAGGGCAGAACGAAAGAGAACAGGGTGGGGGTAGAATTGGGGGGCTTGGTCCCCAAATGGCCTGGCAGAGCTTGGCAGAGGCCTGGCACACACACACACACACACCTTGCCCACCGTAGCTTTGCCTTTGGGTCCAGTGCTTGGGCTGAGCCAAGGCACATAGGACATCGGTTGCATTTGTGGCAGGTTCCTTCCTTTCTTTATGGGCTTGGCAATGGGCGTGAGGTTGTGCATGGCGGAAAGACGGAAAATGGATTCCTTCAGGGCCTCGCACACCCCTTTTGCATGCTGAGGAGCAGGTGGGGATTGCTACTGACGCTCGCTACCAGTGTGACATGCATGTAGCTTCGGATTGCCGGTGTGCACATGTGCATCCCAGTGAGATTTTGTTTCTATACCTGCGCAGGAAGCAAAATCTCGCGAGAGGTTGTGCACAAGAGAGATTTCGGTGATTTTTTTTTCCTTCCACGCATGCGCAGAAGCAAAAAATCACAGAAATCTCACACATGCATGTCCCCTCATGATATCTTTCTTCCTGCACATGTGCAGAAGCCAAATCTCACTGGGAAATATGGGCACACATGCCGGACCTGTGGAGCCGCACGCACAGCTCCATTTTTGGTACCATTGCGCGGTGTGGCACGTATCCAGAAGCAACCCGATACTGCCAAGGAGGCTTTGGGAGATGGGACCACCCCAGAGACCTAGCCAAAACACTTCTTTAGGGTGGACTGTTTTTCCCGTTAAGTTTTGTAGAAAGGCTCCTGTCAGGCCCGGTTGCCCTCTCTTCTCTGCCTACCCGCCCCACAACACGCGGGATGTAAGACTCGAACGCAAGGCCAGATGGCATCTCAAAAGCGACTTTATTCTGGAACTGGAAGGCTGGCCTGCTCTCCTCCTCACAGCCCTTTGAGCGTCTGAAAGGCAAGAAAGGAGGCAAGAATGGGTGTCACTACCGGTTCAGATCGTCTGTGATGATTCCAACCCCTCTGCCGCCACCAGTTCACCCGAACTGGGATGAACCGGTAAACAACCCACCCTTTAGACAGCCGGTGAGTGCAAGGTTGTTTTACAAAGGAGAAATCGAGCGGTGGCCCATTCAGGGTTATCCACCCACTCTTTCTGCAGCTCGATATAGCTGCATGGGAACGACGATGTTGTAGGGATCCTCTCAAGGCAAAGGCAGTGGTGGGCAGCAGGTGGGATGGAGTGGAACGCTGTTCCACCAGCAGAAATGGAGCTGTGCACGCAACTCCATTGCAGCCGTCCATCCACGCACCATGCACGCATGGAAGCAAAGGGACGTTCGCACGAGTCGTCCCATCGCCACACCAAGGGATGGGTGCTGTGGTACAGGAGACTACAGCCGCGGGGCCCAAACTCTGCCATGCAGCTGTGCTCTCCCGAGCGACAGCAGGCATCTCTCAGCATGGCGATGGGGCAGCCGAGCAAGTCATACCATTGCCATGCCGAGAGACGCCTGCTGCGACGCGGGAGAGCACAGCTGCGTGGCCGGAGCTTGGACCGACCACTGCTCTTCAGTCATTCTGCGCATACACAGAATCAAGGAAATATCTGAAATTGGCAAAATGGTACACGCACACGCTTCAGCCTCTGCACACAAGTTCACGCACCCCGCCCAGAGCATTCCAGTAGGGTCACTGCCTCAAGGCCATCAAGAGGTTCCACGTCGCTAAGGGAAAGGAGTGAGGGCCGCATCTCACCTTCAGGATCCAACTGTTGAAGGCAGAAACCCGTGTGAAAACGGTGGGCTTCCTCAGGGTGTTGCAGCCCAAACCGGACACGAAGCTGGTGATCCCATGGACGTACCACCGGCCGTCGCTGCCCCGACAGTTGAGGGGGCCACCAGAGTCACCCTATTGTGTGGCACAGAGAGCATGTTAGCGTTCTGCACTTTGCAAGAGCCTCGGTGGGACGCTGGTTAGAGTGCAGTACTGCAAGCTACTTCTGCTGATCACCAGCTACCAGCCATTTGGCAGATCGAATCTCAGCAGGCTCAAGGTTGACTCAGCCTTCCGTCCTTCTAAGGTGGGTAAAATGAGGACCCAGATTGTTGGGGGCAATAGGCTGACTCTCTGTAAAACCGCTTAGAGAGGGCTGTAAAGCACTGTGAAGCAGTATATAAAGTCTAAATGCTATTGCTATTGCTATTTTTTGCTCTGAGTCCAGCCCAGCCAAGCCCTCTGTGGAAGCTGGAAGGTGATAAGATTTGGTTAGGGCTGATCAGGAAATTGGACAGGAGGGGACAGCAGAAGCCACAACTAAACTGAAAAACAGCCTGGGGTACATCAAGGCTGCGTAAAGGAAGACACCCCTCCCCTGTTCTTCCTAGACATCTTAGACAGACTTCAAAGGATGATCAGAACTGCAGAAAAAACAATGGCTTCCAACCTGCCTTCCATGGAGGACCTATATACCACGAGTCAAAAAGAGGGCTATGGAAATATTTATGGACCCCTAGCATCCTGGACATAAACTGTTTCAACTCCTCAAAACCTTGCTACATAGCACTGCACACCAAGACAACTAGACACAAGAACAGTTTTTTCCCAAACGCCATCACTCTGCTAAACAAATAATTCCCTCGACATTATCAAACTATTTACTAAGTCTGCACTACTATTACTAATAGTTTTTTCTCATCGTTCCTATCAACCATTTCCTCCCACTTACGACTTTATGACTGTAATTTGTTGCTTGTATCCTTAACTTGACCTCTATGACAATCATGAATGTTGTACATTATGATTCTTAACAAATCTATATTTTCCTTTTATGTATACTGAGAGCATCTGTGCCAAAGACAAATTCTTTGCGTGTCCAATCACACTTGGCTAATAAAGAATTCTATTAGAGCTCACAGAGTTGGCCTTCTCTGGGTTCCGTCGACTATGCAGTGTTGGCTGGTGGGGCCATGGGGCAGGGCCTTCTCTGTGGTGGCTCTGGCCCTCTGGAACCAACTACCCCCTGAGATCCATACTTCCCCCACTCTACTGGTTTTCCGGAAAGCCTTGAAAACCTGGCTTTGCCAGCAGGCCTGGGGACCGTGAGCAGTTGACATCTTTCCGACTCCAATAAGATATGTGTGATATGGTATGACTGCATTATTGTGATTTTAAATTGTTTTATGCTACTTTATTGTTGCAAGCAGCCCAGAGTCCTTCGGCATTGGGCAGCATACAAATTTAATTAATCACTAATAAAAAAATAAATAATTCGCGGAAGGGCCTGATGCCTTGATTTTAATCAGATGTTTAAAAAAAAGATGTTGAGATGCTAGAAAGATGGCAGAGAAGAAGATTAGGAGACTAGAACATACAATGAATGGTTGCTGGAAGTGGGCATGGCTAATCTAGTGAAGAGAAGGACCAGGGGAGACAGGATAGCAGTCTTCCAATATTTGAGGGGAGGGAGGAGGGGGGCTTGGGCTGTTTTCCAAAGCCCCTGAAGACTAGACAAGGAATAATGGATGGAAACTCAACAAGCAGAGATTCAACCTGGAAATAAGCAGAAATTTTCTGACAGTGAAAGCAATCAAACCATGGAATAGAAGTTGCCTTCGGAAGCTGCCCTAAGTCCTTCGGGATTGGGCAGCATAGAAGTCGAATGAATGAATGAATGAATGAATGAGGGGCGGCATACAAATCCAAATAATAAATAAATAAATAAATAAATAATAAATAATGAATGAATGGATGAATTAATGAATTAATGAATTAATGAATTAATGAATTAATGAATTAATGAATTAATGAATTAATGAATTAATGAATTAATGAATTAATGAATTAATGAATTAATGAATTAATGAATAAACAAACAAACAAACAAGTTGTGGGAGGGCTTGCAAGAAAAGACTGGACTGACATCTGTCAGAAATGGTGTAGGGTCTTCTGCTTTGGGTGGACTAGATGACCCGCAAGGTCTCTTCCAACTCTTGTTAATCTGTTAAATCTGTTAAAAGGCCCAGCACTTTGAAAGGGCGGTAGAGAACTCTACTCTCTCTGCCCCTTGGACTCAGTCCAATGGGTAAACTTTGCGAAAGGCCTTCTCCACCTGCTTTCTGCTCTCAGGAGCGTTGGGGGGAGGGGAAAGCTCCACAACATAAAAAAAAAGGAGAAAAGCAGGGGTACAGTGCTAACTTCCTCCCCAGAGTGACCGACTGGGGTACAGTAAACGTCTTCAGGTGCTGCCTCCTTGTGGTCACTTTTAGTCGTTAGGCAGAAAAGCTAAGTTCTCTTCTCTGCCGGGTCCTCTCCCTCCTCCCTCCTTGATTTTTCTCTGGCATATCCTGTTTCCCAAATATTCCTATTCCCTTTCACAATTTCCATATTTATGTCCGAGGGAGACTTTGAAACGGAGTTACGCCAGATTTACTCCTGTCCTGTACCACTCTCACGGGGATGGGATTCGGTGGGCGTGGTGTGGGGTGACTTGGTGGGCATGGCAGGGGAAGGTTACTGCAAAATACCTATTTCCTCCCAGTCAGCTGGGATTTGGGGCAGAGGATTGATGGGGGGCGGGGCCAGTCAGGGGTGGTATTTACCATTTCTCCAAACTACTCGAAATTTCCACTACCAGTTCTCTGAAGTACTCAAAATTTCCTCCAGTGGTTCTCCGAACTACTCAAAATTTCCACTACCAGTTATCTGAACTACTCAAAATTTCTGCTATATTTCTCTGCCCTTTGGACTCATACCAGTTCTCCAAATTATTCAAAATTGCTTCTACCGCTTTTCCAAACTACTCAGAATTTCCCCTGCCAGTTCTCCAAACTATTAAAAATTTCCTCTGCCAGTTCTCCAAACTATTAAAAATTTCCTCTGCCAGTTCTCCAAACTATTAAAAATTTCCTCTGCCAGTTCTCCAAACTATTAAAAATTTTCTCCACCGGTTATCCGAACTATTCAAAATTTCCTCTACCAGTTCTCTAAACTACTCAAAATTTCGGCTACCAGCTCTCCGAACTACTCAAAATTTTGTCCCCCAGTTATCCAAACTATTCAAAATTTCTTCTACCGGTTCTTTAAACTACTCAAAATTTCTACTACTGGTTCTCCGAGTTACTCAAAATTTTCACTGCTGGTTCTCCAAACTTTATTATTATTATTATTATTATTATTATCATTTAGATTTGTATGCCGCCCTTCTCCAAAAACTACTCAAAATTTCTACTACCAGTTCTCTGAACTGCTCAAAATTTCCACTAATGGTTCTCCAGAACTGGTCAGAACGTGCTGAAACCCACCTCTGGATTCTCCTACTTGGCCTGTGGAGATCCAGACTTCCCAAGGGCTGTCTGGGAAATTCTGGGAGTTGAAATCTAAACATGTCTTAAAAGCTGCCAAGTTTGGGGGGGGAAACCGATTTAAATACTTCTGTTTGGCTGGATACCTCCACATTTAGAGTCGTATTTTTTCCTAACTGGGGGAAAATAACTCCTCCTGCTTTGCTTCAGGAGTTTCCGAGTGCAAGAGCAACCTCCTGCCCCCACCCCATTATCTTCCTTGGTGACCTCAACCTACCACACATCAACTGGTCACTAAACGAATGCTCCACTGAACCTATACACACCGCCATCTATAACGCCGTCACCAGCCTAGGACTAGAACAATTAGTATCAAACAACACCAGACTCAACAACTGTCTTGATCTCATATTCTGCAACAGCAAAAGTGCTATCTATGGACTGCACACAAAAGAACCCTTCTCCAACAGCGACCACAGTACGATCAAATTCAAATTCATCATCTAAACACTCACCAGAAGTATGCGGCGCCTAAGTACAATTTCAGAAAAGCCAACTATGATCTCATAGACGCCAATCTTTCAATCCTTAACTGGAAAGCCTTATTCTCTAACTGCATCACCACTGATGATCTCTACAATATGTTTTTACTCCAAATCAAAAGGCTTATTGAACTACATGTGCCACTCACTTCTTCCAGAGGTAAACGAAAAAATAACATACCTGTCTCGTTAAAGAAACTACAAACCAAAACAAAATCCCTCTGGCGTAGAAACAAAAAAAGCCCAGTAACCAACTTTAAAGTCTGCTACAAAAGCATATGCCAAAGAATAAGAGCAGAATGCCTCAACTATCACAGCAAACAAGAGGAAAGCCTCCTTCATACCAAGTCTAACTGTGCTTTCTATAACTTCGTCAACAACAAACTCAATGACTCCAGACCTATTCCACCACTCGTAGGACCCAATAACAAAGAATACCATGATGACACATCCAAGGCCAACCTCTTCAATTCTTTTTTCGGCTCTGTTTTTGTCAACAGCAATGGTTCTTCCCCCGTCTTCGCAAATCGTACCTCTAACCCACTAAAAAACCTAACCCAAATCGCCTTCACTGTTGACAATGTAGAAAAAGCAATCCGTGACCTCAAACCCTCCCTATCTGCTGGACCAGACGGTCTCTGTGCATACTTCCTAAGGAAACTTTCTTCTGCTCTTGCTGAACCCCTAAGCATTATCTTTCAAAAATCCTTCAGGACCAGCACGCTCCCCAAGCTGTGGTCAAAAGCAATAGTCATCCCCATTTTCAAAAAAGGAGACCCTTCACTAGTGGACAACTACAGACCAATATCTCTCTGTTGCGTCCCTTGTAAAATCATGTAATCAATTATAAATCGATCAATCACCCTCTACTTAGAATCTAATAACCTACTCTCAAACAAACAATTTGGATTTAGAAGGAAACTATCCTGCAACCTACAACTACTTCACTGCAAAAACATCTGGACTACCCTCCTCGACCAAGGAAAATCCATTGATGCAATTTATATAGACTTTTGCAAAGCCTTCGACTCAGTGGTCCATGACAAACTCAAATCCTATGGCATCCCAGGACTCCTCCACAACTGGATTACTGCATTCCTGTCAAATAGGCAACAAATTGTCAAAATTGGTAGCGCCATCTCCACCCCCGCCTCTGTCATAAGCGGCCTTCCCCAGGGAAGCGTATTAGGTCCTACTCTCTTCATTCTCTACATCAATGATCTCTGTGACCATATCAAAAGCAACTGTGGTTTTTTTGCCGATGATGTGAAACTTTTCAACACCACTGATAACACACTCACTCTCCAAAAAGACCTGGACTTTGTCTCAGACTGGTCTAACACCTGGCAACTTCAAATATCAACCAACAAATGCTCTACCCTCCACATTGGTAAAAAGAATCCTAACCGCACATACGAACTGAATAAACAATCTCTCACTGCTAACCCGCATTCTGTAAAAGACCTTGGAATACTAATATCGAATGACCTAAGTGCTAAAGCCCACTGCAACAATATTGCCCAAAAAGCCTCTAGAGTTGTTAACCTGATCCTACGCAGCTTTTGCTCAGGCAAACTCACTCTACTCACAAGAGCCTACAAAACTTTTGCCAGACCCATCCTAGACTACTGCTCATCTGTCTGGAACCCATATCACATCTCAGACATCAACACCCTTGAAAATGTCCAAAAATATTTCACCAGAAGAGCCCTTCACTCCTCCACTCGAAACAGAATACCCTACGAAAATAGACTAACAATCCTGGGCCTAGAAATCCTAGAACTACGGCTCCTAAAACACGATTTGAGTATTGCCCACAAGATCATATGCTGCAACGTCCTACCGGTCAATGACTACTTCAGCTTCAACCGCAATAACACAAGAGCACGCAACAGATTCAAACTTAATACGAACCGTGCAAAACTTGACTGTAAAAAATATGATTTCAACAATCGAGTTATCGAAGCGAGTTATCAATTGTGTCAACCCCTAACCCCCAACACTTCTTCCTTAGACTCTCCACGATTGACCTCCCCAGGTTCCTAAGAGGCCAGTAAGGGGCGTAAATAAGTGTACTGATGTGCCTTTCGTCCCCTGTCCAATTGTCTTTCCTTTCTTTCACCTATCATATATATTCTCTTCCTTTCATATATCCTCTCCTCTAAGTTCACTTTCACCCTCTTTTATATTATCACATGTCTATTTTTCTTCCTATGTATTTGTGTATTGGACAAATGAATAAATAAATAAATAAATAAATAAATAAATAAATAAATAAATAAATAAATATCAATCAAGCGAACAAATTTATTAAGAATTGGCTCTACAAAATTTGCCCGTTTTTTCTTTATTTGACCATTTCCATTCCCTTTGTTAGTGTAGTGCCTCTCATCAGTCACTAGAGGGCAGCATTCACCATCCCTTTCTGCTTTGAAGGTTCATTCCTAAATTCTGCTCTGTAGTTTTTAATATTCTTTTTTTTTTCTTGTTATGACATGCTGTTAGCTCTCCTGCTGGGCTTACCAGAGCTGCCAGGCATGTCATGTCAATTTAAGGCAGTGTTTCTCAAATAGCGGGGTGGGCTTCCCTGGGGGGGGCGGGGGCGGAGTGATGCCAGGGAGGGGCACATGACCCCGGAGAACATGCCTTTTTTTGTTGTTGTTGCAGGAAGTAGGGTTGTTTTGCACTGAACAATAGCACACATCTTAAAGCAGGAGATATGAAGTGCAGATAACAAACCCTTAAGAGACACCACGGAAAAATATTTAACAGGGATGAAAAGAAAGGAGGAGAAAGACGGAGATCAAGAGACAAACCTAAGTCTCCGAAAAGCTAAGATGAGGAAATATGACAAAATATGGCTTCACTGTGACTACGGTGGGAGACGAGAAAAGACTGGTATGTTTACCATGTCTAAAAATGTTGGCAGCTGAGAGCAGGAAGCACATGACACGCCAATCACGCTGACAAGCCGCTTGAGATTTTTCAGCGAAAACGTGCCAAATATTGCAAACAATCGCCCCAGTGGAGAGTTGGGGGAGGCGCTAAATGTTTACTTCTTCCTAGAGAGGGGCATAACTCAGGTGCTCTGTCCGGTAGGAATTTCTGGGAATGCGTGCACAGCTTCGCGCCCACGACGCACCTTCACGCGAGATTTGGCTTTTGCTCATGGGCAGAAAACAAAATATCACATGAACACGCTCGTGCGAAGGAGATTTCAGCTATTTTCACTGGGTTTTTGCTCCTGTGCATGCACTGCAAAACTAGCAGTGAAAATTGCAGAAATCTCCCTCGCTTGTGCATCCTCATTTCTATCTCCTTCCTTCCTTCTTCTAATTTCTTCATCCCATTCCTTCCTTATTTGCATATTCTTTATTTCCATCTCCCTTATCCCCATCTTCTGTCATTCCTTCTTTCCTTTTCTTCTTCCTTCCTTCCTTCCTTCTTTATTCTTCTCATTATCTTCCTTCCTTGTTTCTTACCTTCCTATCGGTGAAAAGTATCAAAATCTCGCTCGCTCACGCTCCTCATTTCTATCTTCTTCCTTCCTTGTTCTAATTTCTTCCTTGCTTATTCCATTCCTTCCTTATTCCCATCTTCTTTCTTTTCTTCTTTCCTTCTCTCTTTCCTTCCTTCCTTTCTTTTTCTCATTATTTTCCTTCCTAATTTCCTTCCTTCCTTCCTGTGCATGCGCGGAAGCAAAACTAGCTGCGAAAAGTGCAGAAACTTTGCTTGCTCACGCTCCTCATTTCTACCTCCTTCCTTCCTTCTTCTAATTTCTTCCCATTCCTTCCTTATTTCCATATCCTTTATTTCCATCTCGCTTATTCCCATCTTCTATCTTTCTTTCCTTCCTTCCTTCCTTCCTTCCTATGCATGCGCAGAAGCAAAAATATCGGTGAAAATTGCCGAAAACTCGCTCGTGCACTCATCATCACGTGAGATTTCGCTTGCTACACATGTGCAGAAGCCAAATCCTGGAGGGCACCCCGGTAGGAGGTGAGATGAGCGGCCCTTCGCTGGGCGTGACAGCAAATAATTGAGAAACACTGATTTAAGGCAAAGAGACCATGGCTTAGCGGCCTTCCTCCTTCCAACTTACGTTGCAACCTGATTGGATGTCTCCCCCGGCGCACACCATGCTTGGCTTGACGGAACCTCCCCACCAGTCAGGCTTCCTACAGTGGTCGTAGTCCACCACGGGCATGAGTGCCTGCTGCAGTTTGGCGGCCAGAGGCCCTCCAGCTGTGGAGGGGAAACAGGCGTCAGGTCTTCCCGCCAGGCCCCATTGCAACCCCCAGACACACCCCAGTCTCCCTTGCGTAGAGGCCCCCCCCCACACATACTGGAAATACGCCCCCAGCCGGTGATGTAGCAAGAGTATCCGTTAGGCAGGACGGTCTCCGGTTCAGGAATGCAACCCAGGCTGACTTCGTCGTTGAGCTGAGCTGGGCGGGACAGTCTCAGCAGGGCGATGTCGTTGCTGGAGCGGAAGAGGGAGACAGGTGGGTGAGTGGGTGGGTGGGGATGCTGGAGGCTTCCTTTCTCTCCCTTCTCCCCCCCCAAAGATGGACGCCTTCGCCTACCCGCAGGAGACGCAACTGGATTTCCAGCCGGAATGCACAAAAATGTCTTCGGGGTTGATGGGGATGTGCTGCTCGTGCCCTTCCTCCGCTGTGAGGTCGTAATCCCCCAGCACCACTTTATAGGTCCGGGATCGTCTGGGGGAGAAATGGCCCAAGCAGCTTTCAGGGGGCAGGTGAAGGTGCTCGGGAAGAGTCTGTATCCCCTGCAGACCGGAGGGGTGGGTGACCTCGCTCCCTTCTTTGGAAAAAAGAAATAACCTAAACAGGACCCTGGAGGACTGAGAATTTCTATAGTTTTTGTTTAGGATCAGGGGCTTTAACCTCAGCCTGTGGCCAGGCTACAAAGGATGAAATCAGGAAGGACTGACCCTAAACAAAGGGGGAAAGAAGGAAGGAAAGAAAGAAGGGGGGAGGGGGGAGAGAAATGAGTTGGGAAAGAAATGAGAAGAAGGAGCTACAAGGAAGAAGAAAGAAGGAAAGGAAGAAGAAATAGACCGAAAAAGGAAGGAAGGGAAGGAAGAAGATGGAAATAAGGAAGGAAGAAGATAGAAATGAGAAGGAAGGAAGGAAGGAAGGAAGGAAGGAAGGAAGGAAGGAAGGAAGGAAGGAAGATCTGCAAGGAGGAAAGGAAGAGGAGGAGGAGGAGGCTCCCTATGCAAAGCCTCACTGGACTCCAGAGGGAGGCCGATACTCCAGCCGTGGCTGGGACACTTACGAGATGCAGTGGGCAGCTGTCATGACCCAGTCGGGGGTAATGAGAGACCCTCCGCAGGTGTGACGGAAGACGCCATCTCTCTCATACTGGAGGGAGACCTGTGGGAGGCCAGAGAGGGAGACATTGAGAAGGGGAGGGGGTAGACGTCACACTAGCAAAGACCTGGTCCAGTCAGCTCTGCACTCAGCCCAGGCTTTCTCAGCCTCTCCTGGAGATGCTTAGACGGCAGCCCAATTGCCAGCCAGCCAGCCAGCAGGCCGGGCTCAAAATGCCCGACTTCTTTGGCTCAAAATGGCCAAACTCTTTGCCTGCGAGGGCCATTGGGGTGCTGGTGGGGTGCGTCTAATGGGAAGGAACGGGCCGTGCTAGTACCTGCCAGGGCCAGCTGTAAGGCCCAGCGTCATCGCCGTTCACCACTCGGCTGTGGGGAGAGTAGGCAGGCTGCCCACACCCGGAGGCTGCAGAAGAGAAGAGAGGAAAACTGAGACCCCTGGCTAGGGGCTAGGAGACCCCGCAGGTGGAGAGGGAAGGCAGGGGATGCATCTTTACCGCTGGCCACAAACAAGACGGAAATCACCAGCGGCAGCATCTTTTCAGGATGGCTTTCAGACCCCCCTGTGCTTTAAATACTCACCGTGACGGCCACAGAGGCCTTAGACACAGGTGTGACGGTGCTCACGGCCCCGGCAGGGTCAGCCAAGAGGCCTGGAAAGCTGGCCTGCTCCCCAGGGAAAACAGCAGCTGGCTCCTCGGCCAGGTGATGAGCACCCAGAAGCTGCCAAGGCCAGGGGGGGAGTTGACGTGGAGGCAAGAGATGTGGTGGAAGAAGAAGAGGAAGGGGAAGGAGAGAAGAGGAGAGGAGGGAGGAAGAAAAGAAGAAGAAGATGGAGAAGAGGAGGAGAAGGACGGAGGAGGAGGGGAGGAGAAGGAGAAGGAAGAGAAAAAGAGGAGGAAAAAGAGAAAGAGGAGAAGAGGTGGCGGAAGAGAAGAAGAGGAGAAGGAAAAGGAGAAGGGGAAGAGAAGGAGGAGGAGGAGAAGTGGAGGGGTAGGAGGAGGGTTGTTGTTGTTGTTGTTGTTGTTGTTGTTATTTCTGGGTTACCTCCCAGGGGATTTCCTGTCAGAACCATCTGGGGTACAATGCCCCCCCCCAAACTCTTCTCCTGCTTGGAAATTACCCCGTCCTATGATCCAAACAGGGTGGTCAGGAACCATCCTCCCAGAGGGTTATGTAACATGGGTGGTGTGGTTATTATTTTTTTCTTTTTTCTTTTGCCCACAACAGCTTATTTGCCAATCCTTGGCTGAGTGTGGTGTAATCTGGAAAGGGTGCGAAAGCCAGATGTGAATGTGTAGGGGGGTTGAAATGTTATTGGTTCGGCCTGTTTTCTGGGCATAACGTTAGCAGTGGCAGTACGAGACTCAGCCCACCTGGCCAGACACCGCCATTTTCTCACCCGCCCCCATCTCTGCGCATGCGCAAATTGTTCTGCACATGTGCCAACTCCGAGGGAGAAAAATCATGCGCGAAGTGTGCGCTTCCAAACTGAGAAGGGAAGTAGATTTAACCCTGTGTGTCAGCTCACCAATGTACAGGGCCATTCATATTCTCTTCGATACCTTTTGGAGCAAACTAAATGACCTCTGAGAATCTGCCAGTTCTCCACAGCTATATAGGTGTACAATTAGTCCTCGGCTTACAACAGTTTGTTTAACGACGGTTCAAAATTACCATGGCACAGGAGGGGAGGAGACTTATGACCATTTTTTACACGTACAACCACACAATCGCGTGATTTACTTTCCGTTGCTTGGAGACCGACTCATGTTTTATGATGGTTGCAACCTCCTGGGTGGGCCACGCGATCCCCTTTTACGACCATTCTGACAAGCGAGGTCGATGGAGAAGCCGGGTTCACTTAACAACAGTGTCCCCACTTAAGAACCACAGGGGGGGGGTGTCACCAAACGGACATGACAAGAAAAGTTGTGAAATGGGGCAGAGTTCAATGAACAAGTTCTTTGCTTGGCCATGTAAATGTCGGGTCAATTGTGGCCATACATTGAGGACTACAAGTTCTTTGCTTGGCCACATAAATGTCATAGAAACATAGAAAAATAGAAGATTGACGTCAGAAAAAGACCTCATGGTCCATCCAGTCTGCCCTTATACCGTTTCCTGTATTTTATCTTAGGATGGATCTATGTTTATCCCAGGCATGTTTAAATTCAGTTGCTGTGGATTTCCCAACCACGTCTGCTGGAAGTTTGTTCCAAGCACCTACTACTCTTTCAGTCAAATAATATTTTCTCACGTTGCTTCTGATCTTCCCAACTAACCTCAGATTGTGTCCCCTTGTTCTTGTGTTCACTTTCCTATTAAAAACACTTCCATCCTGAACCTTATTTAACCCTTTCACATATTTAAATGTTTTGATCATGCCCCTCCTTTCCCTTCTGTCCTTCGGGCTATACAGGTTGAGTTCATGAAGTCTTTCCTGATACGTTTTATGCTTAAGACCTTCCACCATTTTTGTAGCCCATCTTTGGACCCGTTTCAATTTTATCAATATCTTTCTGTAGGTGAGGTTTCCAGAACTGGACACAGTATTCCAAATGAGGTCTCACCAGCGCTCTATACAGCGGGACCACAATCTCCCTCTTCCTGCTTGTTATACCTCCAGCTATGCAGCCAAACATTCTACTTGCTTTCCCTACTGCCTGACCGCACTGTTCACCCATTTTGAGACTGTCAGAAATCACCACCCCTAAATCCTTCTCTTCTGAAATTTTTGCTTATGTCAATTATAGCCATACATTGAGGACTACCGGTAATCTCTTCCCGCAAAGAATAATTTTAACAGGATGACATCCGCGTAGGTGGATGGATGGGGATATACTAGTGGTGAAATCTACTGGCCCGGTTCGGAAGCATGTACTTTGGGTGCATGCACTCAGCTGCCGCGCACGCTTTTTCACCCTCTGTGCATGTACACAAGGCTTTGCTCACACGCAGAACAAGAAATGGGTGAGCAGAGTCTCATGCTGCCGCTGCTATCAGTTCTCTAAATCACTGGCAGCCGCCGCTACAGGTTTGCCCAAACCAGGGGTACTGGTAGGATTTCACTCCTGGGATGTACCCAGGGACCATTTCGGATGATGGGGCATCGGTCTTCCTTGCTGTGTCATGGGGGGTGGAGGTTGGGGGCTGCCTCTGTGCGAGCCAGCTTTGTGCCCCCTCCCTTCCCAGATAGGGATGTCGCAACTCCCCCCCCTCCCATCCACATAGTCATTTGGCCAAAAGGACTGAATAGGGAGGGGTTTATTCTGCCTGCATCTCTGGACCGGCCCCTGGTGGGTTGTGTTGGGTAACTCTGGCTTTGGGAGAAGATCCAGCCCCCACCACCACCACCTGCGCCCCAATTTGTTTGTTTGTCTGTTTGATTTGTCAAGTACATCTTGGTGGTATACAAAGATATAACAATGTCTTTATACATGATGCTAGTAAGAGAGAAACATTAGCATAGGGGACGGAAGGCATGCTGGTGCACTTATGCACGCCCCTTACAGACCTCTTAGGAATCGGGAGAGGTCAACAGTGGACAGTCTAAGGGTAAAGTTTTGGGGATTAGGTGACGATACTACAGAGTCGGGTAGTGAGTTCCAGGCATCAACTACTCAGTTACTAAAGTCACATTTCTTGCAGTCGGGTTTGGAGTGGTTTACTTTAAGTTTGTATCTGTTGTGTGCTCGTGTGTTGTTGGGGTTGAAGCTGAAGTAGGAAGGACATTGTAGCAGATGATTTTATGGGCTATGATTAGGTCGTGTTTAAGGCGACGTAGTTCTAAGCTTTCTAAACTTAGGATGGTAAGTCTAGTTGCGTAGGGTATTGCGAGTAGAGGAGTGGAGGGAACTCTCCATCTTACTACAGAAAGGGTGCAGTGGCTAGTGATTTTCTTTAAAAGGTAGCAAAAGGTTTCACTTTTATTTCAATCTTTTCTGAGCTTCTGTAGGCATCCTGTGGGTTTAGTTCTGCCTGGGAGGTTTGCACACCCTTCATCTGGGTCAGAAAGGGTGAAGGTATCAGGGAATTGAAGCAGGACACCCTCCTCCATAGACAGTGGAGAGGAGAGGATTCAAACAAGACCAAGAAGAACAATGGGACAACATGCTGCAGCCAGAAAGACATTTATTATTATTGTTGTTATTTTTATACAATCTGGAAACACCACACACACTTCTGCTTAACGGGAATAGCTGGAAATGATCTGCAAGGCAAAACCAACCATCTGGTGTTAGAGAGTTGCGCGCTGGTTTGTGAACACATAAAACACAGCCTGACCCACAAAGCTTGGCCTCTCTTACTGAGAAACTGAGGCGGTAGAGTAGGGGCTCCGCAAACTTGGCAACTTTTAAGGCTTGTGGACTTAAACTCCCAGAATTCTCCAACCAGCATAGTATATAAAGCTCAGAGGTCTCCAACCCAGGCAACTTTATGAGGCGTGGACTTCAACTGGCTAAGCAATTCTGGGAATTGAAGTCCACGCCTCATAAAGTTGCCTGGGTTGGAGACCTCTGAGCTTTATATACTATGCTGGTTGGAGAATTCTGGGAGTTTAAGTCCACAAGCCTTAAAAGTTGCCAAGTTTGCGGAGCCCCTACTCTACCGCCTCAGTTTCTCAGTAAGAGAGGCCAAGCTTTGTGGGTCAGGCTGCATCTATTACTCTTTCGGTCAAATAATATTTTCTCACATTGCTTCTGATCTTTCCTACAGGGGAAAGGTGTCCCCTCCCTCCCCCCCCCCCCCCCAGATATGGGACCTGACCATTAATACCTGCTCAATCCAGGGGATGAAAGCAGAGACGCGGGTGAAGACGGTGGGCTTCTGCAGGGTGTTGCAGCCCCATGCTGAGACAAAACTGGTCACCCCATGAACGTACCACCGGCCATCAACAGCTGGGCAATTGAGGGGTCCACCGGAGTCACCCTGAAATACAAAATTCATCTTCAGAAACATACTGGTGTTTCCTTTTTTCCTCTCTCCTTTATCAGTCTGGAAAGCTTGTTAGTGGCAGGACGAGAGGAGTCTGTTGGCCATCCGTGCAAATACACTTCTTTTTCTGATATGTTTATTGTATTTATATGCCTCGCAGAATCCCTTTTGGAGCGAGCGGCATATAAATAATAATAAATATATAAATATATATATATATATATATATATATATATATATATATATAAATAAATATAAAAATAATAAATGTATAAGTTTATATTATACTGTATATATATATGTTTATATAATAAATAAGTTTTTTATTTTTTTCTCTAACTCAAAAATACACATACATCACAATGCATATTATCTTCAATGCCTGAAAATATACTTATGAAATCTCTTACATGAAAGATTAATAAAACATCATAAATCATATACTATTTCAATTCATCCCTATGGTAATTACTCTATCTGTCTAAAAAAGAAAAAAGAACAAACTAAAAAGAAAGAATTTTATATTTCTAAAAACCCTAAAATATAATTGCAATAACCAATTTTAGCCTGAAAATCAATAGACTGAACAGTTTTTCATCATTTTGTAATTCTAATAATCATATTCTTAAATCATAAACCTGAGTCCTTTGGGATTGGGCGGCATAGAAGTCTAATTAATTAATTAATTAATATAAAAGTTCATGGAGACGGGTGGCATACAAATCCAATAAAAAAATAAATAAATTCAATTTCAAACCTTTTCTAGTTTAAATATGTGTCACATAATTATCTAACACTACCTCCTTTTCCCTTTCCATCAACCGGGTTCCCTCAATCCTATTTCTCATTCCTTTATCTCTTTTACATCAATTTTTCATTATTTTATCCATTTTTATTTTCAACCCACTCATAACATTTCCCCCAGATTTTATAAAACTCCGTACAAATACTTCTGCTAACGTCTCCCAGAGAGGTGGCTCAGTGATGGGCTTCCTACGCAGAACTGGTAGAAAAATTTTGATTTTTTTTCTTTTTTTCCCTTCTGGGCTCTGGGTATGTTTTTCCTATCACAGTAAATGAGGTTGAATGTGTATAACTTTAGAAGAGCTGTGTGTGCGTGTGTGTACATACACTTTATATAGTAGATAATGTATATTTTTGTGTGCCTGTGTGTAATATGTATGTACACATATGGCATATATACATAGAATTAAATAGTATATTTTGGATGTTCAGTAATAGTAAATAGATGGGGAAATGGTATCACTTCGAAGTGAAGAGAGGCCAGGCACCCTAACCCTAACCCTTGATGTGAGTGACGTCACATTGGCCACCTTTAAACCAGTCACATGACCCTTAAGCCACCCCCAGTCAAATGATCGTTAAACCACTCCTACCTGGTCACATGGCCGGCAAGCCCCACCCACAAGGTGTGTTTCTTTCGTGAGCTTCTATTTTCCTGCAAATGCCAAAATGGAAGCTCGCGAAAGAAAAAGATCTTAGCTCTTGCCACACTGTCAGTGTTGGCATGCCCTGCCTCTCGCCAGTCTTTGGTTATCTGCTGCGCATGCACATGATTGTGCATGTCTGCGCACCTGTGCACTTTTCAGTTTGGGCACTTGTTGCCTTAAAGGTTAGCTATCATTGGTATAGGTTCTGCAGCTCCTGCAGGGGGTTGGACTATTATTATTATTATTATTATTATTATTATTATTATTATTATTATTATTTATTAGATTTGTATGCCGCCCCTCTCTGCAGACTCGGGGCGGCTCACAACAACAATAAAACAATATACAACAAATCTAATAATTTAAAATTCACTAAAAAAACCCTTATTAAAAAGCAAGAACATACACACAGACATACCATGCATAAACTATATAGGCCCGGGGGAGATGTCTCAATTCCCCCATGCCTGACGGCAGAGGTGGGTTTTAAGGAGTTTACGAAAGGCAAGGAGGGTGGGGGCAATTCTAATCTCCGAAGGGAGCTGGTTCCAGAGGGTTGGGGCCGCCACAGAGAAGGCTCTTCCCCTGGGTCCTGCCAAACGACATTGTTTAGTCGACGGGACCTGGGGAAGGCCAACTCTGTGGGACCTAACCGGTCGCTGGGATTCGTGTGGCAGAAGGCGGTCCCGGAAGACCTTCAAGGTCCCTTCTGGATGAATTCTATTTATTTGTTTGTTTGTTTGTTTCGTCACATACATATCGGTGGTATACAAAGATATAATATTTATATACATGATGCTAATAAAGAGAGAAACATTAAGACAGAGGACAGAATGCACGCTGGTGCACTTATGCACACCTCTTACTGACCTCTTAGGAATCGGGAGAGGTCAACAGTGGAGAGTCTAAGGGTAAAGTTTTGGGGGTTAGGAGATGATACTACAGAGTCTGGTAGTGAGTTCCAGGCATCAACTACTCAGTTACTAAAGTCCTATTTCCTGCAGTCCAGTTTGGAGCGGTTCACATTAAGTTTGTATCTGTTGTGTGCTCGTGTGTTGTTGTGGTTGAAGCTGAAGTAGGAAGGACATTGTAGCAGATGATTTTATGGGCTATGCTTAGGTCATGTTTAAAACAATGTAGTTCTAAGCTTTCTAAACCTAGGATTGTAAGTCTAGTTGCGTAGGGTATTCTGATTGGATCGGATTGGGGTGGCAACGCCAGGGCTGCTAATCCTAGGAAAGGAGATCCCAGCTTCCTTTGTCCCCCAATCTCTGAACTCCAGACTGTGGCCCTCTGCACTTCTACTCACGTTGCAACCGGCTTTGATGTCCCCGCCAGCACAAACCATGTTGTCCTTGACCGTAGTTCCCCACCAATCTGGCTGGGTGCAATGCGCGTAGTCCACCACTGGCAGAAGCGCCTGCTGCAGGATGTCAGGGATGTAGCCTCCGGCTGGAAGAGAAAGATTCCCCCCAGCCATCCCTGGTGAATGGCTTGAGAATGCAAGCTAACTCTGCCCACTGCCGGCAGTTCGATCCTGAATGGCTGCAGGTTGACTCAGCCTTCCATCCCTCTGAGGTCGGTAAAATGGGGACCCAGATTGTTGGGGGCCAGTAGGCTGACTCTGTAACCTGCTGTGAAGAGGGCTGTGAAGCACTGTAAAGCGATATATAAGTCTAAGTGCCATTGCTAACTTCTTTCTTTTCTCCCCTCCCTCTCTTCCTCTTTCCCTGTGGTTAGAATGCAGTACTGCAGGGTGACTCTGCCCACTGCCAGAAGTTCGATCCTGACTCAGCCTTCCATCCTTCCGAGATGGGTAAAATAAGGACCCAGATTGTTGCAGGCAATATGCTGTCTCTGTAAACCACTTAGAGAGAGCTGTACAAGCACTGTGAAGTGGTATACAAGTCTAAGGGCTACTGCTATCTTCCTTCCTTCCTTCCTTCCATCCTTATTTATTTATTATTTATTTATTTATTAATCAGATTTGTATGCCGCCCCTCTCCGCGGACTCGGGGCGGCTCACAGCAATAATAATACAATATAAACAAATCTAATATTTAAGTTGATTTAAAAAAACTCCAATTTAGAAACCAATCATACATACTAGCATACCATACATAAATTTTATAAGCCTAGGGGGAGGGAAAATGTTAATTCCCCCATGCCTGATGACAGAGGTGGGTTAGAATGCAGCATTGCAGGCTGACTCTGCCCGCTGCCAGCAGTTCGATTTTGATTGACACTGGCTCAAGGCTGACTCAGCCTTCCCTCCTTCTGAGGTGGGTAAAACGAGGAACCAGATTGTCAGGGATCAGAGGCTGTCAACCGCTTAGAGAGGGCTGTCCAAACACTGTGAAGTAGTATGCAAGTCTAAGGGCAATTGCTATTCCTGTGGCCGCCTTCTCCTCCCCCCTCCCAGCCCCGGCCGGGACCTACTGTAGAGTGTGCCCCAGCCACTGATGTAGCAGGGCTGGTCGTTGGGAAGCACTTCTCCTCGTGGGGGCAGGCACGCCAGCTCCACCTTGTCGTTGAGGACGGCCGGGCGGGAGAGCCTGATCAAGGTGATGTCATTCCTGAAAGAAGAGGCGGAGCCTGTGTCAGGGGAGGGGTTTTTTCCCTTCCCCACCTGGAATTTCCTTGGTAAGAAGACCCCCTCCTGCCCACCCGTGCCAGCCTCCTCCTTTGCAACAAAGACGGTTCTACTCACCCGCAAGAGAGGCAGTTGGGGTTCCAGTCGGGGTGCACGAAGATATCCTCGGGGTTGATTAAGATAGACTGCTCCGGGCCTTCTGCCTCGGCCAGGTTATATTCACCGAGGACCACCCTGTACGTCAGGTAGTAACTGGGGAAAGGGGACAGTGGGGTGAGACGGGTGGGGGGCTCCTTCAGCACTCCATTAGCCAGGGTGCCTTCACCCACCCTGCACCCATTTTTTATTTATTTATTTATTTACAGTGGTTCCTCTACTTAAGAACGCCTCAACTTAAGAACTTTTCTAGATAAGAACCAGGTGTTCAAGATTTTTTTGCCTCTTCTGAAGAACCATTTTCTACTTAAGAACCCAAGCCCTGAAAAATTTCCCAGGCATGAAGGCCCGGCCACTAGTTTCCTGCCATTCCTCCTTTAATCTCGGCCATCTTGGGTTTTTCTGGGCTGCCAGAGGAGCCTTTCGGTGGCAGTCCAGAGCGAACAAAGCATTTTCCTTTCTCTGGGCGCTTGGAGAGGGAATAAACCTCTGCCAGCACCCAGAGAAAAGAAACTCTCCCTTCGCTTTGGGCAGCGACCGTCCTCCTCCTCTTCTTCCTCCTCCTCCTCCCACCCAAATTCCGAGCTTTTATTTCTTTCCTAATGGGTTTGCACACATGATGTGCTTTTACATTGATTCCTATGGAAAAAGTGCTTCTACTTACATACAAATCTAATACATTATTATTATTATTATTATTATTATTATTATTATTATTATTATTATTAAGAACCTGGTCACAGAACGAATTAAGTTCTTAAGTAGAGGTACCACTGTACTTGGATTTCTACTTGGCCCTTCTCTGAGGGACTCAGGGCAGCTTACATAATAAAACAGATACTAAATACAGAGTTGAAAAACCCCAGGAATAAACCTAAGATCAAAGCCAAACAATTTAAAACCATTCGACCTCAATTCATTCCAACCACAATCGTACCATCAACCAGAGCAGAGTACTGTATTAATGATCAACCCGCCACAGGCCTGCCGGCAAAGGTGCATTTTAAAAACCTTTTGAAAAGCCAGGAGAGTGGGGGCGGTGTGAATCTCCGGGGGGGGGGGAGTTGGTTCCAAAGGACCGGAGCTGCCACAGAGAAGGCCCTTCCCCTAGGCCCCGCCAGGCAGCATTGCTTGGCTGATGGGACCTGGAGAAGGCCGACCCTGTGGGATCTGACCGGTCGCTGGTATACGTCGCTGGGATACCATTCCCCCACCCCTGAACCAGAAGCGCCAGGCTGCCCGAGGGGGCACTCACGAGATGCAGTGCCCGGCGGTCATCACCCAGTTGGGATGGATGAGGGTCCCTCCGCAGGTGTGGTAGAAGTAGTCTCCAGATTGGTATTGCAGGGAAACCTGCAGTAAACAAGGGAGCGGGAGCAGACTTTCTAACGTTGCCCACCCAGACTTCCCTCCTACCCCCCCTTCCCAAAGTTCATGGCCGGAGTAGGGATGAGCGGCTTTTCTCCAAAGAAGCTCCACCCACTCCTCCCACTTTCCCCACCCTTTCTGGTGCGTGCTGCTGGGAGTGGGCATCGCCCCCTTACCTGCCAGGGCCAGCTGTAGGGTATGGCATCTTCTCCATTCACTACCCTCCCGGTTCTGACAGGGGAAAAGACGGGCTCTCCACAGCCGTGAGCTGAGCGGAAGGGGGCAAAAATAATTATCATCATCACACAGTCTATTCAACACAGAGTTGGACTCTTTCCCCCGTCTTCCCAGCTACTAGCTCTCTACGTGGGTGCATAGCCACACACAGACACTCAATGAGTTTAACGAGTCAACCTTGCACAAGAGGCAGGTTGTCGGTGGCCAGCCACTCCCGCCACAAAGGCCCGTTCGGCTGCGGAAAGGGGTCCCTGACAGCCCCCTCGCACCCCAAACCCCACCCCTGCTTTGCCACTCCTGGGAGTCAAGATTGATGTTCGGTCGCCCTGGGAGAAAGTGGAAGGAGATCCTTCCAGGCCAGGTTGAACGAAGCCGGAAAACCGAACCACAAAAAGATTGGCGCGGTGTGGGAGGGACACCCTCGTTCTCTAGCTTTTGATGCCAAGCGCCACTGCCAAGCTGCAGGCTTTACCCTCGGTGGCTAGCAAGACCGCAAGCAGGAGTTTCCACATGCTGATGGCAGGAGTGACCCTCTGGGACGGAGGGAGTAGCCTCAGGCCCTTTTATTGCCGTCCCTTTTCCAGCTATAGGGGGACACGTTGCCACTTCCGGTGGCCCAAGGACAGCATTTAGCCTTGTGTCGCAGGCTCCTATCTGTCCCCCCCACCTTACGCGAGACGCAGCTGTTCGGAGGACAAGGAGGCAAGGACGCTTCTGGGCCAATAAGAAGGGGCACTGCCAATCCACACTGGCAGGGCCAAGGAACCGATGGTGCCACTGTGCAAGGAGTTTCTTCTGATCTGACTCAGAATTAACCTCTCTCTGGGGCCAGGTGAACTAGAACCTTGTCTCGGTTTTGAAGAAGGGACCCGGTTGTGACAGAGATCTCACACTCCAAGGGTTCGAGGCTTGGTGAAGCCCTGGCCAGCCTCTCCTTGATAGAGCAGGGCTGACTTGCTGGCATGAGGAATGACAGAATAACAAGAGTTGGAAGGGACCTTGGAGGTCATCTAGTCCAACCCCACCCGCCATCCCAAGCTGGAGACCCTGCCTACACTATTTCTGACAGGTGGCAGTCCAGTCTCCTCTTCAAAGCTTCCATGATGAAGCTCCCACAACTTCCAAAGGCAACTTCTGTTCCATGACTTGATTGTTCTCACTGTCAGAAATTTTCTCCTTATTTCCAGGTTGAATCTCTCCTTGATCAGTTTCCATCCATTATTATTCCTTTTCTGGCCTTCGGGGACTTTGGAAAATAGCTTGACCCTTTTCTCTCTGTGGCAGCCCCTCAAATATTGGAAGGCTGCTATCCTGTGTCCCCTGGTCCTTCTTTTCATTAAACTAGCCATGCCCAGTCCCTGCAATCATTCTGCATATGTTTTAGCCTCCAGTCCCCTAATCCTCTTTGTCGCTCTTCTCTGCACTTTTTCTAGAGTCTCAAACATCTTTTTATAATGTGGTGACCAAAAGTAGATGCAGGACTCTAGGTGGGGCCTTACTAAGGCTTTGTAGAGTGGTGTTAGTACCTCCCTTGATCTTGATTGAATCCCTCTATTAATGCAATTAGGATTGCATTGGCTTTTAGGCACAGCACGTTGGACTACAGCACCCATCTGGCTGTCAGAGAGAGAGAGAGAGAGAGAAAGCAGGAAGAGGGATATGGTGATCCCGTTGTATAGAGCGCTGGTGAGAACACATTTGGAATCCTGTGTCCAGTTCTGGAAACCTCACCTACAAAAAGAGATTGATCAAATTGAACGGGTCCAAAGACAGGCTACAAAAATGGTGGAAGGTCTTAAGCATAAAACGTATCAGCAAAGACTTCATGAACTCAATCTGTATAGTCTGGACTGGAGGACAGAAGGAAAAGGGGGGACATGATCGAAACATTGAAAGGGTTAAATAAGGTTCAGGAGGGGTGTTTTTAATAGGAAAGTGAACCCAAGAACAAGGGGCCACAATCTTAGGTTAGTTGGGGGAAAGATCAGAAGCAACGTGAGAAAATATTATTTTACTGAAAGAGTAGTAGATGCTTGGAACAAATTTCCAGCAGACGTGGTTGGTAAATCCACAGGAACTGAATTTAAACATGCCTGGGATAAACATATATCCATCCTAAGTGCAAGAGAGAGAGACAGACAGACAGAGAGAGAGAGGGAAAGTACGTTGAAATGAGATATAGATCATCCTCCACTTACAACAGTTCGTTTTAGTGACCGTTCCTAATTAACAATGGCATCAAAAAAAGGGACTTCCAATCGGGGGGGGGTTTCACCTTTACAAGCATCGCAGCATCACCCATGTTCACGCGATCAAACTTCCGATGGCGGGCAAACTGGCTCCTTTTTACGACGGTTGCAAGTCCATCACCTTCTGGCAGGCAAAGTCAATGGGAAAACCCGTTAACCTGCAAGGCAAGGAAAATGGACAGGAAATTCACTTTGCAAACGTTTCACTCTGCAAACTATAATAAATTTTGGCTCTCCAACGTGATGCCGTAAAGCTGAGGACCCGCTGCATCGTGCCTCTGGGCATCAGCAGAGCGGCCTCTTCTGTCACACCACACACACACAGACCCAAGAAACTAGAGCCAGGGAGGGGCAATTTTTGGGGCTGTCTTTCTTGGCCGTCTCATGTGGCTGTAGCAGCAAAATCTCTCCGCTCTGCCTTTCATAGCCTTTCATGGTAATATCGGTGACTCTTCTCTCCCACCCTTCCTTAATACGCTCATTTAAAGCCCGGCTGGCTAAGGAGGAAAGGCGCAAGATTACGGCAGATCCTTGGTGAGATAAGGAAGGGAAGTGACCGGTGACACCATAAAGCCCACCAGGAGAAGCGGGGGTGGTCAGTTGGCCACGTTGAATCATTTGCACTTTCTAGCTGCTGTTTTGGGATTTCTTTTTCCACTGGAAAAGCCAAATCCCAGAGACGCCTGGGGGGGGGGGGTGTCTTTGAGTAAATGCATTGTAGGCGATGCTTCATGCCACCTCTCAGCCCAAGCAGGGTGCCAGAACCAGGGGCACGTTTTTGGATGCGTCCTGCCTTTCCCCCCAACGGGATGCCCTTCAGCTGGGATCTGCTGCTCTTTGTGGGGCGGGGGGACCCGGGAGGTCATCCAGGGTGTCCCCCATAGCCCTGCCGCCTGCTGATTCTCCCAGCAAGGCCTGGGAGACAAGCAGATGGGCAGGTGAGGCTGGAAAATCATTAACCTGGCGGAGCCAAGCAGGAAGGTAGATTCTTGGAACATTTTTGGGGCCAAGCCAGGTGGGGAGGGGGAAGGGGGAAGGAAAGGGGGAAGGGAAGCTAAGGTCCTTCGCCACCCAGAGTCTGCAAGAAGTTGGGCAGCTTAGAAATTTAACTAATCAATCAATCAATCAATTTAACTAATCAATCAATCAATCAATTTAACTAATCAATAAATCAATTTAACTAATCAATAAATCAATTTAACTAATCAATAAATCAATTTAACTAATCAATCAATTTAACTAATCAATCAATCAATTTAACTACTAAATTTAATGACTAAATAAATAAATTTAACGACTAAATGAATAATAACTAAATGAATAATTTTAACTAATAAAAAATAATTTTAGTTAATAAAATAAATTTTACCAATAAATAAATATAACTACTAAATAAACTTTTTTAAAATATTTTTTTATTTACATATGTATACAAGTATTAGAAACGTAACATAGACATACAAAGTTAAAACCCACAAAGAAACTGTACGAGTGCGCGGCAAATCTGTATTATAATGTGAACTATGTACAATCTCTATGGCCTAATTTGAATAGCTTAATAATGATAAATGCTATTTGGTACTATTAATAGCAAAATTAATAAAAAGTACTAAATAAAGTACTACTAAATCAACTTAACGACTAAATAAATTTAACGACTAAATAAATAAATTTAACGACTAAATACATTTAACTAACAAATAAATTTAACTAATACTGTAAATAAATAAATGTAACTAATAAATAAATAAATTCTTGGACCCCTCTGTAGTTGGGCAGCTGGTCCTTCCCTGGCTTGGCAGAGACC
The DNA here is from genome assembly GCF_031021105.1 of Erythrolamprus reginae. NCBI lineage: Eukaryota > Metazoa > Chordata > Lepidosauria > Squamata > Dipsadidae > Erythrolamprus > Erythrolamprus reginae. The sequence goes on along the minus strand of NC_091957.1, from coordinate 26,019,685 downwards.
GAGTGCCCAGGGCCGGACGGTTCTACCACTTCCATTCCCTTGAAAGGTCCCCTCGGAAGAGGCTTCCAGGGAAAAGTATTTTTTCTTCCGCGCATGTTCCCACCACCGCATGGAGTTCACCTGTGGGACACCACGCCACACGATGGAGCCGCCACTTATACAGGCAGCCCTCAACTTTCACAACAGTTGGTTTTGTGACTGGTTTCAATGGGGGGGGGGAAGTGAATGAGGATCGTTTTTCACACTTAACGACCATCGTCACGTGATCCAAATTCCGACACATCTGGCAACTGACTCCTATTTCTGGACGGTCGCAGTGCCCCAGGGTGACGGGATCCCCTCTGGCGACGTTCGGAGAAGCAAAGTCTACCAGGAAGCCAGGTTCCCTTAACGACCATTGTGGCTAACTGAAAGGACCATGGGGATTCATTTAGTGACGGTGGTGAGAAAGGGCCACAAAATGGGACGACTTCCCAAATGTCTCATTGACTGAACTGACAGAAACGTTTGAGGTCGTAAGGTGAGGACTACCTGTACATTTGGTTGGCATCCAAGGGGTCGGAAGGAGTGGTCCAGTGGTCAGCAGGGGTGGGCAAGATGACCTCTGGGCCCCCTTCCCACATCACTCTCTGCTGTAGGGTCAGTTTCAAGACAGAACAACCTTGTCAAAAAGGTTGGAAGGAGCATCAGAAGGAGTGTCCTTTGGCAGCTGGGGTGGGCTAGATTAGATTAGATTAGATTAGATTTATTGGATTTATATGCCACCCCTCTCTGCAGACTCGGGACGGCTCACAACAATGGTAAAAACAGTACATAGTGACACATCCAATATCCACCAATCCAATTACAATTTTAAGTTAAGAAATTCATGACCTCTGGGTCCCCTTCACCCTCTGCCATAGGGTCAGTTTCAAGGGAGGAAAGCGACTTGGAAGTCAGTTTCCTCAGGGGAGACAGAACAGCCATGTCGGAGAGGACAGAAGTAATATCAGAAGGAGCATTCCATGGCCAGCAGGGATGGACTAGATGACCTCTAGGCCACCTTCCCACACCGCTCTTCGCCGTAGGGTGAGTTTCAAGGGAGGAAAGCCGGCCTGGAGGGAAGCGCTGTGTGTGGGTGTGTATGGGAGGGGGGGTTATCAATCCCGCCCCGCTTCCCTCCCTCTCCCTTCCTGCCGTCCAGTCCTGAGCACTCCAGGCCGGGTTTTGGCGGGGCGCCGTCGGGGCGGGGCGGAGCGTCCGGGGGAGAAAAAAAAAGTTTGGCTGGGGCTGGCGCGGGCTCGCCCTTTCCCCGCGCGGAGTCCTGCGAGCGAGCGAGCGGCCGTCCCAGGGCAAGCGGCAAAGAAGCGGCAGCGGCGGCCGGTGCGGGAGAGGCCGAGAGGCGGCTGTTTGCGGAGGGAGCCGGGATGCTGCTGGTACCGCTGCGTGGACGGGTGCTGCTGGCCTGCCTGGCATTGCTGAGCGTAAGCGGGGCGGGCAGGGCTGGAGGGGGGGGGGGTCTCGGGGTGCAACGCGGACGGGGCTTGCGGATTTGAAACGCGGGCGCTCCGTTGGGCTGCCCGCCCGGACTTTTGATTCAGCCGCGCTCGGCCTCCCTTTCGCCACGTCTCGGGGAACGCTCCGGGCATCCGCCGCCCTTGCAGAGGCGAGGAGGGGAAGAGCCGCTGCAAAGCGACCCTAGTAGTGTGGGAAGGGGGACCCTAGAGGTCATCTAGCCCACCCCTGCTGACCACAGGGTGCTCCTTCTCCTTCTGACCTCTCCGACGAGGCTGCTCTGTCTCCTCGTAGGAAACTGACCCTCCAGGCCAGCTTTCCTCCATTGAAATTGATCCTAAGGCAGAGAGAAATATTGGAAGGGAACTTAGAGGTCATCTTGCCCACCCCTCCTGACCACAGGATGCTTCATCCGATGCTCCTTCCAACCTCTCCAACGAGGCTGCTGGTGTCTCCTCTGATGAAATAGAGCCTCCAGCCCGGGTTTCCTCCCTTGAAACTGACCCTAGATCAGAGAATAATGTTGGGAAGGGGACCCAGAGGTCATCTAGCCCACCCCTGCTGGCCGCTCCTTCCAATCTCTCTGACAAGGCTGCTCTGTCTCCTCTGAGAAAATGGAGCCTCCAGCCTGTCTTTCCTCCCTTGAAAGTGACCCTACAATGTCGGAAGAGGGCCTAGAGGTCATCTAGCCCACCCCTGCTGGCCGCAGAATGCTCTTTCCCATGCTCCTTCCAGTCTCCTCGACGAGGTTGTTCTGTCTCCTCTGAGGAAACTGACTCTCCAGACTGGCTTTTCCCCCTTGAAACTGACCCTGGCGGCAGAGAATAATGTTGGGAAGGGGCCCCAGAGGTCATCTAGCCCACCCCTGCTGGCTGCTCCTTCCGATCTCTCTGACAACGCTCCTCTGCCTCCTCTGAGAAAACTGACCCGCTCAGGCTCCTCTCTTGCTGTCCGTGGATTCCTGGGCAGACCCTGGAAGCTGCACTCCCCCCCACGGGGCGCGGTTTCTGTCCTCTGCACCAGGGTTAGCGCTTTCCTCTGTCCCTGGCTGGGCCACTTGCTGGGCCAGACGCCCTTGGGCTCCTTCCCGCCCTGCCAGTCTCTGCTTGCCAGGGGGGCAAAACCTCCTTCCTGCCCGCCCCAGACGGCTGGTGAACAATGGGTGCCCTTGTTGTGTGACTTCTGGCAGGGGTGGCCGCCCTGGACAGGCACATTCCTGGTGGGTGGGCGGGTGGCCCGCTTAGCTGTCGGTCCATCCAACCCAACTGGAGGATGGGGCTGAGGGGCCTGGAGTCACATGCTCCAATCTGGGTGGATTAGATGACCTCTGGGTACCTTAGGGCAAGGCCCCTGTTTGACAAGCAGATGACATGGTGTCGGGTTCTCTGTGCCTTGGCCTTGTTCTCCAGCTGGTCCATGCAGCCTTCTATTCTGGGCATTCAAAGCAGTTGGAAAGGCAGTGAAAGATGGCATCGGCCAGCACCTGCCTCAGAGTGCATGTAAATGTCCAGAGGCTTTCTTCTGCTGGTCCATCTACTCTGCCCTTATACTATTTCCTGTATTTTATCTTAGGTTGGATCTATGTTTATCCCAGGCATGTTTAAGTTCAGGTCCTGTGGATTGACCAACCACATCTGCTGGAAGTTTGTTCCAAGCATCTACTCCTCTTTCAGTCAAATAATATTTTGTCACGTTGCTTCTGATCTTTCCCCCAACTCACCTCAGATTGTGCCCCCTTGTTCTTCTGTTCACTTTCCTATTAAAAACACTTCCCTCCTGAACCTTATTTAACCCTTGAACATACTTCAATGTTTCGATCGTGTCCCCCCCTTTCCCTTCTGTCCTCCAGACTATACAGATTGAGTTCATTGGATCGGAGAAGAACGGAGCAGGAGCTGAGTCCAATCCGCTCTGTTGTAGACGTGTTTCATCTCTGCCCTGTTTAGCTTTTGAGTGTGTGTGTGTGTGTGTGTGTGTGTGTGTGTGTGTGTTTGTGTGATCCAAAGATGGGCTCATCTGGAAAAGCCATTCAAGTGTTGGATGGGTAAATGCCTTTTCCACATGTCTCCATCTGGGTCTTCCAACCTGGCACCTTTTAAGACGTGGTTTAAAAAAAATAATAATTTAAGGATTAAATTATTGTACTATTATTGTACTGTTGTATTGGTTTTTTATTGCTGTAAGCCGCCCTGAGTCCTACGGGATTGAATAAATCAAATTAATTTAAGGATTCTGGGAGTCGAAGTCCACCCGTCTCAAAGTTGCCAAGTTTGGGGACCCTTGGTTTACACTGTATCCCAGATTGTATGTTGCCTTCTTTAAAGCTGGCTTCTCAAATCACACAGATACTAGAATAACTTTTTCTATTCTGGTCGGACATTTGGTTCTCTTGGCGTTGTAAGTACTGCGGTAAACGGCTGTGTTTTGACCGGTCGTGTTTTGGGTGGCAGAGGGGGAGAGGGCTCCTTGGCCAGTCTTAACATTCCTTCTGGGGGGCATTTTTCGGGGTCTTGGTTTGGTGGCAGAGAAGCATTTTTAGCCCCACGGTCTCTGGACGGGCAGAGTGGCGCCGGGTCAGCGAACTTGGCCGCCTCTTGCCCTCCCTCTGTCCCGTCCATCCGTGGGAATGAGTTCTCTGTGCTGGTCCTTATTAACGTTTTGGAACCTTCATTCATTCATTGAGGATGAGAAAGAGAAGGATTGGAAACCTCTTGCCTTCTGTGGGTTGGGAGAAAGAAAAACCCAAGGGGTGTTTTTTCGAGTCAGAGTTGGAATGGACCTTGAGGTCATCCAGGCCAAACCCCCCCCCCAAAACGGGAGACCCTACATCTGCCTCTACCTAGAATCGAACTCACAATCTCCTGACTATGAGGCAAGAGCTCTATCTGTAGGCTGCTGCTATAACTGTCAGGCACCCCATGTGGGATACAGAACTTGGCCTCCCCACTGCCACCATATAACCTGCACCCCGTTTCCCTCCACAGATAATTCCCGGGCAGGGGGTCCCACCCAAAAGACGCCCTGTGTCTGCAAAGAGAAGGGGGGCTATAAATCTAAATGGATGGATGGACGGAGGGAGGGAGAGAGAGAGAGAGGGAGACAAGGCAGGCATACCGGAAGGAAGGGAGGAAGGAAAGGGAGGGAGGAAGGAAGGAAGGAAGGAAGGGAGGGAGGAAGGAAGGAACGAAGGAAGGAACGAAGGAACGAAGGAAGGAAGGGAGGAAGGAAGGGAGGAAAGGAAGGAAGGGAGGGAAGGAAGGGAGGGAGGAAGGAAGGAAGGAAGGGTCTGAGGTTAGACCCTCTCCGGATGGCCCCAGTGTAATCCATGGGGGCGTAGATTGTCGGGGGGGGGGGAATATGCTGATTCTGTAACCGCTTAGAGAGGGCTGTAAAAGCGGCATATAAGTCTAAGTGCCTTCCCTTCCTCTTCCTGGGTGTGTTCCTTGGGTGCAAGGGGTTAACCTGGGGAGGCCTTTGGGCTCTTCCCCCCCCCCCCCCGGCCGTGAAGAGGGCAAAGAGCATGTGAGGAATGCTTGATAAGCAGGTCGGAGGGGGTGGGACCATGCCGTGCCAGTGATGCGGTGGGTCTAAAGGGGGGGAGGAGGAGGGAAGCCCGGCTTGGAGGCAGCTACCCTGCAGGCACGGTGGAGGGCAAAAAACGAGGCTGCTTGGCCCAGCCTGGAACAGGGAATCCTCCCCTGTTGGACCACTGCCCGCTAGTCACCAGCCAGTCCAGGGCACGTTGGAATTGAGACCGGAGGAGGCCCCACGTCCAGTGGGGCACCAAAGCAACTTTTGACCGGCTGCTTGAAGTCTTGGAAGATGACTCTCCCCCCCAAAAACAAAAATCTCTCCCTGTGCCGCGGTGGCTGCTATTTTTGAGTGGAGCTCAGGAGGATAATTTAGGCAGCGAGACGGTCGAGAGGAATGTCTGCCACTTTCGGTCCGGGCAGAGAATAGCCAGAGGAGCTTAAACTCTATTCAGAGCCCATTTGGAGGCCTGCTTTCGGCCTCCGGAGCTTCCTGGAAGTGGGCATCGGCTCCCTTTGGGCAGCTTGCCCCGCCTGCCCAAATCCTTGGAAAACTCACGTGTTAGCAATTAAACGGAGTTAAGTGACTTAAGGAGCACGTCTCTCCCGGCTTCTGGGACTCGGATTTCAGACCACCCGTGGCCCCCCCCCCATGCCTCTCCCCATGGGCTGGGAATGTTTGAACTGCCCCCCCCCCACGCACTGAGGTTTTTAAAACTCTGGGGTCTTCTCTTTGCCCTACAATTAACTTCTCTCCTGTCCTCTCCCTTCTCCTCCCTTCCCTTCCCCTCCCCTCCTCTTTCCTCTTCCTTCTCCTCTCCTCTCCCCTCCCCTCTCCCCTCCTCACCTTTCCTCTTCCTTCTCCTCTCCTCTTCCCTCCCCTCCCCTCTCCTCCTCTTCCCTCCTCTCCTCACCTTTCCTCTTCCTTCTCTACTCTTCCTCCCCTCCCCTCTCCTCCTCTCCCCTTTCCTCTCCCCTCCTCCCCTGCTCCTTTCCCCTCCCCTCCCCTCCTCTTTCCTCTTCCTTCTCCTCTCCCCTCCTCACCTTTCCTCTTCCTTCTCCTCTCCTCTTCCCTCCCCTCTCCTCCTCTCCCCTCCCCTCCTCTTCCCTCCTCTCCTCACCTTTCCTCTTCCTTCTCTACTCTTCCTCCTCTCCCCTCCCCTCTCCTCCTCTCCCCTTTCCTCTCCTCTCCATTTCCCTCTGCTCCTTTCCCCTCCCCTCCTCTTCCTTCCCCTCCTCTCATCTCCTCCCCTCCACCCCTCTCTCTCTCTCTCTTTCCTCCCCACACCATGTGTTTTGGATGTGTTTGTACACAACCCAACCTGATCAGAAATTGGTGCAGGAGAGGGGGGGGTTCTGCATTTCCACTGCCCAGAGCCTGGCACTTCCTTCGCCCTCTTCTTGGCACAAGCATTAAAACTTCCCCTCTGTTTTATCCGCCCTGGGCACTCCTGCCATCCGACTCAAAGGAGAGGACACAGGGAAATACCTGGGAGCTAGAGGCGCCGAGAGCTCTTTTTTTCCCCTGGTGGGGGGGCTTCAGCCTGGCAGTCAACCTCTCCTGACCCCGTAGCCCCTTTTTTGCCCCACGGCACGTTCCTGGGATCTAGTCTCGCTCTCCGTAAATGGCTAGCGAGTCCATTTGCTAGCCACAAAAAAAAGCTTTGCCTTCCCCCTCCACTCCATAATCTCCTGCAACTGACTGTGGTTCTGTCTCCCCCCCCCCCCTCTGGTGTGTTCCCCCACCCATCATCCCCTCCTCCCTCATCTGGGCTGACAGGTTACGACTGGGGTCGGCGGGCATCTTGCCCAGATGTTGCGCGGAGCTGCCAAATTCTGCCTTGCTTCCTTCTGGGTTGGAACTTGTAGCGCTGGCCGTTTGCCCGGGGAAAGAGACGGCAGAGGGAGATGGACGCGGCTGGGCTGTTGGCATCCACCTCGTGGTGGTAGCAAAGCCGTTTCCCTTCGGCATCATGGGGGCCCTCCCTTCCCTTGGGCCAAAGGGGCCCTTGCCTCGCTTGAACCCGGCTTCCCTGCCAGACCGAAGGGGCCCTGGAGTCCATACTGCCAGGCAGGAAACACCTTCCAGGTCTCACGTCCTGTATGGCACAAGTAGGCAGGAAATAGCTGGGCTTGTATTAATAGTCTCCCTGCCCCACGGAGGCTGCCCCCTCTCTCGGCTCTCGGGACTGGGCTCCCTGCTCAGGGAAGGGGCCCATCCAGGCCAGCAATAGGCTGTAGCCCCCACGGGGTGGGAGACGCAGTGGGGGTATTAGGTTTATGCCCTGTTTATTGAATACTTAATAGTTTTTATTGTCCTTCCTTCTCTTTAAATATATATATATATATATATATATATTAATTTACATATATAAATACACTAACAATACAAAAAACCAATACAAATACATAGAATTAAAAACATGGGAAGCGGGCGAACGAGCAACAGATCTGCATGGTAATTTGAACTATATACATTCTCTATAGCCAATTTTAAATGACTTAATGGTCTAAATTACTCATTATTAAAGATAATTAAATTAACCAAGAACGGAAAGAGAAAAAAAAAGTTATAAGAACAAAAAGAAAAAAAAATCAAGTAATATTCTTAATTATTACACATATCTTTATCTCCTTTTGTTTAAAGGAGTCTATTGTATAAAGGAGATAAAGATAAGTCCTTCCTTCTCCAGGACCTTAGTATGACCCTTGATTACTTTTAGAAACATAGAAGATTGACGGCAGGAAAAGACCTCCTGGTCCATCTAGTCTCCCTTATACTATTTTAGGATGGATCTATGTTTATCCCAGGCATGTTTAAATTCAATTACTGTGGATTTACCAACCACGTCTTCTGGAAGTTTGTTCCAAGCATCTACTACTCTTTCGGTAAAATAATCTTTTCTCACGTTACTTCTAATCTTTCCCCCAACTAATCTCAGATTGTGCCCCCTTGTTCTTCTGTTCACTTTCCTATTAAAAACACTTCCCTCCTGAACCTTATTTAACCCTTTCACATATTTAAATGTTTCAATCATGTCCCCCCTTTCCCTTCTGTCCTCCAGACTATACAGATTGAGTTCATGAAGTCTTTCCTGATACGTTTTATGCTGAAGACCTTCCTATTTTAAAATAGAAAATAATTAAATTGTATGTTTCTTATACATAAATGCTTTATTTATTTATTTTTAAAATAATCTTTATTACGTTTCTCAGTATAAAAATAGAAAGGAAAGAAAAAAATTAAACAAACAGAACAAAGGAAAAAAACCAAGATAAACAGACAAATAAACATACAAACTTAAACAACATATAGAACGTATTCAGTTTTAGTAGTGTTCTTTATATCCACAAAGATAGTTATTTGCTTATCATCAATTAATATTTTCTTTCACTACGCACATATATTTATTTGTTATATAGAAGACATAAATTGGCAACCATATTGTTGACTATCACTATCAAGCGACGTAATATTAGGCATTTATATCTAGTGTGTGGAGTTGTGGGTTTGTTTTCTTTAGTTCTGTGTATTGTGTTGTATTCATTTTGTGTATTTGTGAGGAAGATAAGGATCCGTTTTTAGGGGTTTTGTTTTCCTTTGATTTATGGTGCAGTGTTTCTATATTTTCATTTTATTTGGGTATGCAAGAAAGGAGCATAGCCATAAATGCTTTAATCATGTTCTAGAACTGAACTTTTATAGCAATGAAAGAAAATTGAGCTACTTGCCTAACCTGTTATCCTACTGAACCTGGTGGGTTCAGTACAAAACCTTAAAATGTTACTGTGCTCCTCGACAAACGACGCTGTCTATCATTTGTCCTATTCAAAATTATGTGACTTAATCAATGGAAAAAGACTCCAAGCGCCTATTTGAAAACTTATCTTGGTCAGTAAGCCACTCCACCCAGTCACATGACTTTTAAGCTGCCACCCTCCGGTCACATGATTGTCTAGCCGCTCCCACCTGGTCACGTGGCTGGCAAACACGCCTACCCAGTCACATGACCATCAAGCCACACCCATGCAATAAGCCACGCCCACAATGTGGCAGTAGAAGTTTTAGCATCCCAAAATCCAGACTTGGTGGAGAAACGGCCTCCATCCCACGTGTTCAGCCCTCACCAAGTTGCCCTAAAACGCCAGGTGTGCCCAGCCTTGGAAAAGCCTCCAGGAGGCTCAAACAAAACTGTGGCTGGGCCTCTAGGCAAGAAGGACCCCCACATACGCACCCAGAGCCCTGCCCCATATTGGCAGCGATTATGTTCCTTCTCGCCCCGTTGGTTGAGATGACTTCTCCCTCTCTAGCAGGAACTAGGTACGTCTAGTTTAATTGAAGGACTAGGGGAGACATGGTAGTTCCAATATCTCAGAGGTTGCCCCAAAGAAGAGGGAGTCAAGCTATTCTCCAAAGCACTTGAGGGTAGGGCAAGAAAAAGTTATTGATAAAATTGAATGGGTCCAAAGACGAGCTACAAGAATGTTGGAAGGTCTTAAGCATCAAACTGATCAGGAAAGACTTCATGAACTCCATCTGTAGAGTCTGGAGGACAGAAGGAAAAGGAGGGGATATGATCGAAACATTTAAATATGTGAAAGGGTTAAATAAGGTTCAGGAGGGAAATGTTTTTAATAGGAAAGTGAACACAAGAACAAGGGGGCACAAACAAACAAGGGGACACAGTTAGTTGGGGGAAAGATCAGAAGCAGTGTGAGAAAATATTTTACCGAAAGAGTAGTCGATGCTTGGAATAAACTTCCAGCAGATGTGGTTGGTAAAACCATAGTAACTGAATTTAAACGTGCCTGGGATAAACATATATCCATCCTAAGATAAAATACAGGAAATAGTATAAGGGCAGACTAGATGGACCATGAGATCTTTTTCGGCCGTCAATCTTCTATGTTTATATGTTTCTAAGAAGCAATGGGTGGAAACTAAACAAGGAGAGAAGCAACCTAAAACTAAGGAGAAAATTCCTAACAGTTACAGCCATTAATTCAATGGTTCTCACCTTGGGGGTTGGGACCCCTTTGGGGGTCGAATGACCGTTTCACTTAAGACCAAGGGAAAAGACAAAATTTCCCATGGTGTTAGGAACTAAATAAAGCTTCTACTCTGGCGCCTTGGAACATATTTTTACAATCTGACCAATCAGGCGTTTACAGTGGGGGTGTCCCTCTGACCTTCCTGTCAATCAGCTTCAAGCTCTGTTGGGAGAATTGGTGCTTGACTTATGGTTGGGGGGTCACCACAACATGAACTGTATTAAGGGGTCACAGCATTAGAAAGGTTGAGAACCACTGAATGAATTAATTAGTGGAGCGACTGGCCCCCAGAAGTTGCGAATGCTCCAACACTGGAAGATTTTAAGCAGATGTTGGATAACCATTTGCCTGTATAGGGTTTCCTGCCTAAGCAGAGGGTTGGACAAGAAGACCTTCAAAGTCCCTTCCAACTATTCTACTCTAATGAAAAATGTTCTATTCTATTCTATTTCTTATTCTATTCTCTTCCATTCCTTTCCTTTCCTTATATTCTATTTCTTATTTATTCTGTTCTGTTCTGTTTTGCTTCATTCTGTTCCATTGCATTCCTTATTCCATTCCCTTCCCTTCCTTCCTCCATTCTGTTCCATTCCATTCTATTCTATTCTATTCTATTCCTTTTGTTCTGCTCCATTCCATTCCCTCCCATCTGATCCCTGATTTCACCCCAGCCTCTGGCTGCAGAAGTCGGTGTCATGTAGGGCAGAGCGAATTTCCAGATGGAGCTGAGACAATGGCAGGTCCTGCAGGAAAAATGCCGCATTTCCCCTTATGACGTAAAGAAGTTAAAAATAAGGGCCAGCCTCCTCCACCCCCTCCACCCCCCTTCCCACCCCGGTTCCACCCCAAAGATACTCAGCAAGATGGAGAGAAACGGGGCCCCGGTGTTGGAAAAGGTCCTTCTGTCCTAAGCAGGATGGGGCCCCTTCAGGAGTGGGTTCTACTTACCTTCCTTATCAATTCACGGCCACACCAGGCACTGTTGGGCCTGTAAGTGGACCCTGTTTTCTAAAGATATCCTGGGCTTTGCCCCTTGGTCACCAGGGCTGGGCACTACATAGAGCCACTGGGTGCAGAGTGCAGAGAAGAGCGACAAAGACAATTAGGGGACTGGAGGCTAAAACATAGGAAGAACGGTTGCAGGAAATGGGCCTGGCTGGTTTAATGGAAAGAAGGACCAGGGGAGACAGGATAGCAGCCTTCCAGTATCTCAGCGGTTGCCACAAAGAAGAAGGAGTCAACCTATTCCCCAAAGCACCTGAGGGCAGGACAAGAAGCAACGAGTGGAAACCAGGGGTGGGCTTCTAGCCGGAATGCTAAATTGGGCTCGCCGCTGTGGCTCGTGAGTGCTTGTGGGGCCAGCGCGATTTTGCTTCTGCACCTGTGGAGGTAGCAAAGTCATGCACGGAGCCGCAGGTGCTCCCATGTTTCGGCATGCGTGGAAGCAAAAAAACTTGCCGAAACACAGGTGCACCTGCGGTTCCATGCGTGATTTTGCTACCTCCACAGGTGCAGAAGCAAAATCACGCTGGCCCTGCAAGCACTCACAAGCCATGGCGGCTAGAAGCCCACCGCTGGTGGAAACTAAATAAGGAGAGAAGCAACTTAGAACTAAGATTTAAGATTTAATTGGATTTGTATGCCGCCCCTCTCCGAGGACTCGGGATGGCTCGCAGTATGTACAGAAAAAAAACAGGAAACAGTAACAACAATCCAATTAATAATACATTAAAAACAATCTTTAAAATTCTAATTTAAAAAAAAACCCTATCAATACCATTCATTCAACAGTCAAATTAAAACATTCATTGGTCAGGGGACCCCAGGCTTGGCGGCAAAGAGTTTTTAAACTCTTTCAGAAGGCGAAAATTTCCTCACAGTTAGAACAATTAACCAGTGGAACAGCTTGCCTCCAGAAGTTGTGAATGTCCCAACACTGGGTTTTTAAGAAGATGTTGGATAAGCATCTGTCTGGAGTAGAGTAAGGTCATCTACCTAAGCAGGGAGTTGGACTAGAAGACCTCCAAGGTCCCTTCCAACTCTGTTGTTGTTGTTGTTATTTTGCCATCTCGGTGCCTCCCTCAGAAAGCGATTGGCCAAATCCCCAGAGGTGGCTGCAGAGGGTTTGGCTAGGCCCATGGCAGAGCCTTGCCAGCCACAACCCGACCAGTGCGCCACAACTAAAACTGGCTCAGCCTTTCTGCATTCCTTAAAGGGCATCTTTGTGGGCATCTGGGCCTCGCTTGCCCCCCCTCCCCTCCTGGGCAAAAGGCCGCGTGGTTGGCACGGGCCACGGAAGGGATCTTGCCGCCATCTCGGCTGCCCTGGGTGTATTTTGGGCACCCTCGAAAGCGATACCTTTCTCCTGACGGCCAGTTGTGTACATTTCCAAAAGAAATATATTTACGGGCGGGATGGCTGTATAAATAAAATATGACTTTATGGGTTGGCTGGAAGGGCGGCGGCTCCTCTCGATGAAGTCCTCGATTGTGGGCTTGGCTCCCCCACCTTGTCCGACGGCCTCGACTGCCCCATCTTGGGGGGGGGAGAAAGAATGGGGGAGTGGCCACAACTCCCGGTCCCTTCATTCTGGTCCAGCACATCCGGGGGTCTGTTCCCCTCCTCATCCCCCCATTTGCCCCCCCCGGGCACTGGCCTTCTCTTGACAGCTAGAGAGGGCATTGGATAGCAGGGTGCCATCCCTGCCATCCACGTGTGTGAAAAACAGTGATTTTTAAAAAAAGAAATTACATTTCAGGTTTTTAAATATTAAATTCTTTCTCCTTAGGTTGTTCTTTTTTCTTTTTTTAGAGACGGAGTAAGTACCGTAGTGATGAATTGAAACATACTGCTCAAAAAAATAAAGGGAACACCCAAATAACACATCCTGGATCTGAATGAATGAAATATTCTCATTGAATACTTTCTTCTGTACACAGTTGAATGTGCACAAAAGCATGGAAGTGGGTTGTCAATCAGTGTTGCTTCCTAAGTGGGCAGTTTGATTTCACAGAAGTTTGATTTACTTTATTGTGTTGTTTAAGTGTTCCCTCTTTTTTTTTGAGCAGTGTATGTACATAAAAAAAAAGAACAATACACAAAAAGTATACATAAATATTACATACAAACAAATATTGACACAAACTCATCTGAAAAACAAATAAATAAAAATAGAAAAAGGATATTTAAGTTAAAATATTTTCAGTCCATTAAACGCATTTATCTCTAAAAGAAAAGAACTTTCTCACAGCTATTACAGTCGGTATAAAAAATTTGTTATGGTTATTGATTTTATATACACATTTCTTCTGCTTTTTACCACCTTATTTCAATCAATATTACAATATTTCAATCAATTCAAACCATCTACACTGCTCAAAATAAATAAATAAAGGGAACACTTAAACAACACAATATAACTCCAAGTAAATCAAACCTCTGTGAAATGAAACTGTCCACTTAGGAAGCAACACTGACTGACAGTCAATTTCACATGCTGTTGTGCAAATGGAATAGTTGTGCAAATGAAATGTTCAATGAGAATATTTCATTCATTCAAATCTAGGATGTGTTCCCTTCATTTTTTTGAGCAGTGTATTTCATTTTACCTTCAACAAGTTATTACAAAAAACGGTGATGTTTTAAGAAACTCAAAATGGTCTGGAAGTGATTGGCAGGACAGTGGTCCACCTCCTCTTTTTGACGCCCCCACCCGGCTCCGTTTCCTCCCTTTGGAAGTGAGTGGTGGGTGGGGAGGGGAAGAATTATTGGGGCTTGCCAAGAAGAAGAAGCGCCCCCCCCCCCAATCACAGCCTGTGGGAAGCGATAAGAGAGGCCTCCCCTGTGGAAAATGTGACTGGGCAGTATTGGGGAAACTGGGGCCGCATGGAGGGAGGGGCGGCTCTTTGGGCCTGTATGTAGCCTCAGGGCCTGGGGGAGGGGGCTGGGGATCAGGAGGAAGCAGGTTTCAGTGGGGGTTGTGGGGGGGATTGGAAAAAAAAACAAAAAAAACCACCTCCTTTTTTGTTTGTCTTTGCAACCCTTTGGAGTCCCTGGAAAGCGAAGGGCTCTATTTTGAAGGCCAAACCTACTCTTTGGACGCAGAGGGACCGACGGGGATCCGACTTTTGGGAGGCAGATAATTAGAGGGAAGGTTTGCAAAGGGCAGCTCATGCTTGCTTTCTTTCTTTCTTTCTTTCTTTCTTCCTTTCTTCTTTCTTTCTCTCTTTTTCTTTCTTCCTCTCTCCCTTCATCTCTTTTCTTTCTTTCTCTCTTTTTTCCTTCCTTCCTTCTTTCTTTCTTCTTTCTTTCCTTTCTTCTTTCCATCCTTCCTTCCCTCCCTCCATCCCTTCCTTCTTTCTGTCTTTCTTTCTTTCTTTCCCTTTTTTCTTCCTTCCTCCATCCCTCCATCTCTCTTTCTTCTTTCTTTCTTTTTTCATTACTTCTTTCTTTCTTTTTTTCTTTCCTTCCTTCTTTCCATCCTTCCATCCCTCCGTCCCTCTATCCTTTTTCTTTCTTTCTTTCTTTTCCATCCTTCCCTCCCTCCCTCCATCCTTCTCTTTTATTTCTTTCCTTCATTTCTTTCCTTCATTTCTTTCCTCTTTCTTTTTTCTTTTTTTCTTTCTTTCCTTCCTTCCACCCTTCCCTTCCTTCCTTCTTTCTTTCTTTCTTTCTTTCTTCTTTCCTTTTCTTCCTTCCTTCCCTCCCCCCTCTCTCTCCCCCCCTCTCTTTTTCTTCCACTTTCCCCATTTTTTGGGTGGGTGGGGAGGGAGCAGCCAGTGGCCTTGGTGCCCAAGCAGAGGCGGCCCGGATGAAAGGGGCCCTTTCAAAGCCATGCAGCCGTGGCGTCTCAAACACACAATTGTTCATGTATGGCTCTCTTCTCTTGGATATTTGAATTTTGTTGAATAAAACCTTCCTTTTCCTCCACCCACCCCGTACCCCCTTTCTTATTATCAATGAATGAAAAATGAAGTCGTTTACTAGCAAGAGGAGAGAGAGAGAGAGATAAGATAGACAGACAGACATATCATAATTCTCATCATGTTGAAGATCTTTGCTAAGCCGTGCATATAATGGTGGCTGGAATGCAGGGTGGAACCTTGAGGACTAGAAGCTTGCGTGGTGCTGAACTTTGACCCAAAGTGCGGCTAAAGCGTGTAGGCTTTTCCGGTGGTATCTTATGGTTGAATCGTGGAGAGAAAAAAGCAGTGTCTTTTTCTGAATGGTGGCTGGAATCCAGGGTGGAACCTTGAGGAGTAGAAGCTTGCATGGTGCTGAACTTTGATCCAAAGCTTGGCTGAAGCATATAGGCTTTTTCGGTGGTATCGTTAGCTGAATCGTGGAGAGAAAAAAGCAGACTTCATCCCACTCCCCCACCCCTTCCTCCTCCTCCTCCTCCTCTCTTGGCACCTGATTTGGGGAGTTTTTGCAGAGGGGGTCTTCCTCCCCAATTTAAAAGGGCCCTGTTTACTCTCTCTGGAGCCGGCAGAAGATGGATGGTGTGCCCTGCTGGCCGCTCCTTTCCTCTCCTTCCTGTGTGGAGTCCCTTGGAAGTCTCCGAGAAGGAAGCCCAGGCTCCGTAGCTCTCCTTCGCTGGCAAGGGTTTTTTTTCTGAGGGAGGGGCAGGAAGCCTGCGAGTGGTTCAGCAGCTGGGAGGGAGGAGGATGGGGGGAGAGACACAGGACGTGGTAACTGGGTCAGGAAAAAAAGTGGGACAGGAGTTGCAGGCATGAAAAAGAGTTGGAGTCAGGCAACAGCACGACAGCAACAATCACCAGGAGACTGGAAGTTCTAGTCCCATCTTAGGCATGTGACTTTGGGCCAATCACCAGGAGACTGGAAGTTTTAGTCCCACCTTAAACATGAGAATCGGTTGAGTGACTTTGGTCCAATCACCAAGCGACTGGAATTTCTAGTCCCACCTTAAACATGTAACTTTGGGCCAATCACCAGGAGACTGGAAGTTCTAGTCCTGTCTTAGGCATGAGAACTGGCTAGGTGACTTTGAGCCAATCAACAGGTGACTGGGAGTTTTAGTCCCACCTGAATAAAAGAGCTGGTTGGGTAACTTTGGGCCAATCACCAGGCAATTGGAAGTTCTAGTCCTGTCTTAGCCATGAGACCTGACTGGGTGACTTTGGGCCAATCACCAGGAGACTGGAAGTTGTAGTCCCACCTTATGCGCGTGAGCTGACTGGGTGACTTTGGGCCAATAACCAGGAGACTGGAAGTTCTGGTCCCGCCTTAGGCATGAGACCTGACTGGGTGGTTTTGGGCCAATCACCAGGAGACTGAAAGTTCTAGTCTCGCTTTATGTGTGAGAGTTGGCTGGGTGACTTTGGCCCAGTTGCTCTCCCTCAGCCTAGCCCACCCAACAGGGTGGTTGTTGTGGACAAAATAAGAGGATTAGGTACGTCCGCCCCTTTATTTATAGAACTGTCTTCTTGGTCCCAACGGAATCCCTGAATGGGACATGGCTGATCTGCCTTGCTTGTTTTAAAGGCATCTTGCAGGAGCCACCTCCAATAAGGCCCTGCTTACTCCCCAAAGCATCATCCATGAAATGGACACCCAAAAAGCCTTTTAACTTTCCCACGGCCGAAGCGCTGAGCATTCTCCTTTGGGACACATTTGGGAGCAGGAACGGAAACCTGGGGAGAGTCTTGGGGAAGAGGAAGGAACTAGGAGCTTTCTGACGGCTGGACAGTGTTTGCACAAGGTTTCTCCCCTCTCAGGACAATTTCAGGAAACCGGTCAAGGCCAGCCGAGCCTTTAAATAGTCTGCCGATGTTGCGGGAAGAGATGGTCATTGTTTGGGGTGGTGGGGAATGCAGCTTCATTATCCTAAATGGAAAAAGGGGCGTAAAATGAGCTGCGGAAAGAATAGAGAGTCGGGCTTTGAGTGGGGACGATGGGTTTTGTCATTTTGAAAACATCTGGACTTGCAAATTTGGGGATACAGGCTTCTCCATAAAGAGGCTCCTTGATTTGCTTAGCCATCCTCGTCTTAGTGAAATTGCAGTAGTTCTCGGCCTTTCTAATGCTGTGACCCTTAATACAGTTCCTCATGTTGTGGTGACCCCCAACAGCGCCAATTCTCCCAACAGCTTGAAGCTGATTGGCAGGGAGGTCAGAGGGACACCCCCACTGCATACGTCTGATTGGTCAGATGGTAACAATATGTTCCAAGGTGTCAGAATAGAAGCTTTAGTACCTAATACTATGGGAAATTTGTCTTTTCCAGTGGTCTTAGGCGACCCCTGTGAAATGGTTGTTCGACCCCCCAAAGGGGTCCCGACCCCCAGGTTGAGAACCACTGCCTTACTGACAGGGCTTTTAATCCAAGGGCACCCTGTTTCCCCGAGCTACAGGGTCCCAGTTCCAATCCTGCCCTCTGATTTGGGGTTCTGACGCAGCCCAGAGGACCTTCCGCATAGTAGAATAGAATAGAATAGAATATTGGGATGAAGAATAGAACAGAATAGAATAGAAGAGAATAGAATATTTATTTGGCCAAGTGTGATTGGACACACAAGGAATTTGTCTTTGGTGCATACACTCTCAGGGTACATAAAAGAAAAAAGATACATTTGTCAAGAATCATGAGGTACAACACTTAGTGATTTTCATAGGGGTCAAATAAGCAATCAATCAATATTAATATAAATTGTAAGGATACAAGCAACAATGCAGTCATAAGTGGGAGGAAATGAGTGATGGGGACGATGAGGAAAAACTAGTAGTAATAGTAGTGCAGCTTTAGTAAATAGTTTGACAGTGTTGAGAGAATTATTTGTTTAGCAGAGTGATGGCGTTCGGGAAAAAACTGTTCTTGTGTCTAGTTGTCTTGGTGTGCAATGCTGTGTTCTGTAGCGACGTTTTGAGGGTAGGAGTTGAAACAGTTTATGTCCAGGTTGTGAGGGGTCTGTGGATATTTTCACCGCCCTCTTTTTGACTCCTGCAGTATCCAGGTCCTCCATGGAAGGCAGGTTGGCAGCAATTGTTTTTTCTGCAGTTCTGATTCTCCTCTGAAGTAGCAATAGCATTTAGACTTATATACCGCTTCCTAGTGCTTTTACAGCCCTCTCTAAGCGGTTTACAGAGCCCGCATATCACCCCCAACAATCTGGGTCCTTGTTTTACCCACCTCAGAAGGACGGAAGGCTCAGTCGACCTTGAGCCAGTGGTGAGATTTGAACCGCTGAAGTACAGCTAGCGGTTAGCTGGAGTAGCCTGCACCACCCCCAGCTTGCCTGGCTGCGGGGTGGAGGCTGTCGCAGAAGGCAGAGCTGCGTGCATGCATGCACTCGGCTTCCCGCGCCCAGATGTTCCCCTGCAGCCATGGGAGGCGTCGCCTGGTGGAAAAGTGGCGTACCTGTTTCCCTGCCCCGCTAGCTGCTGGTTCTGCCCGCCCGTAGGCAGCAGCTGCCTTTCACTGCTCCATTTTTTGTCGCCGGTGCCAAAAGGGGCCGTCACTCCTCTTTTTCACGTCGTGGGGGGAGAGGGGCGGCTCTCACAGGACAGGAATTTCCAGCCAGGAAGCCGCCTGGGGTGATGGCTGCAGGGTTAAAGGGTTGGCATCCTGAAATCTGCTGCCCGGGCGCTAGGCAGGATGGGCAGGGAGGAGCGGGTAGGGGAGAGGAGATGGAGGGCAGGAAAGAAGCATCCCCTAACTCCCTATCCCATTTTTTTCTTTGGGTGCCAAAAGAGCATGGGTGCGCACTATTGTACATGCATGAGTGCCCATACCCATAACTCAATGCCTGGGCAGGGCGAAAACAGCTTCCTTGGTCCCCTGGAGGCCAGAAATGGCCTGTTTCCCAACTTCTGGTGGGCCCCGTAGGCTTGTGCTTCTCCCTCCCCAGGCTCCAAAGGCTTCCCTGGAGCCAGGAGAGGGTAAAAATGCCCTCCCCCATCCCCTGGAGGGTCTTTGGAAATCAAAAACGCCCTCCCAGAGCCTCTGTGCGAGCCAAAAATCAGCTGGCCGGCACACACATGCACCTTGGAGCTGAACTAGGCAATGGCTCACGTGCCAGCAGATATGGGTCCGTGTGCCATAGGTTCGCCATCACTGCCCTATTTCATGGCATCCTCCCAGAGCAACCCCTTGGGCACCCATTCTGTCTTACCAACACTTGCACCCCCCAAACTTCCAGGTCTGCTGAACATGATCGGCTGGCATTGGTGCAACCCTGTGCAGATTAGTGAATGTCCCCCGTTCGCTCGTCTGAGGAAGGCGTCGCCTCGGGTTATAGTTTTAGCCTATTGGGCAAACTCAGGGAAACGGGGTGCATAAACATTAATAGGTTTAACGTGCTAAAAATAGAAGCAGAATTTTTGTAAAACTCAAAAAAAAAACCCCACCCATCATAATTATAGATATAGATGTAATGCACACAAATAGTAATAAAATTACAATACAAAGAATGTTATAAAATTGGAGATTTTAATGCAATAGCAGATATCCAAAAGGACAATAAAATTCATTTTAATAAACCCTAAGTAAATGCGTTACTCAAACCGTTTTCTGAACTTGCATTGGAATATAATTTTTAAAAAGGGTAACTTTGAATTTGTTAGACATATATGGAGTTGAATGTGTATAGAAATGGAAAAGGTAATATGTATTGAAGGAATCCATAAAAGAGATATGACATATACAAAGGATTGACCAGAATATCTATCTATATCTTATCTATGTAGGTTGTTGTCAGTTTGTGTTTTTTCCCGTGTGGTATTTTGAGTGTCCTTGCGACATTTCAGCGAAATCACATTCACCATCATCAGGCTGACATTATTGGCTTTGTACACTCAAAATACTACACGGGAAAAAACACAAACTCACAACAATTGGAGAAGGGCGGCATAGAAATCTAATTAATAAATAATAAATAAATACATATACCTGTGAAAATCTACGAAAACATATACGTATATAAGAATTAAGTGTAAAATATAAATTATAATATATTTGAAAATATTCATATTATAAATATGCAAAATAATGTGAATTGATCTTGAGCTGTATTCAAAATGGACCAAGGATTCCCACTATTTTATGTTTGTATGTCATGTAATTTTTTTTGTGTATGTATGTATGTGTGTGTGTGTGTGTGTGTTTCTGTCGTTAAAGCTACTGCCTTACAGGCAAACTCCCCAGGAAGTTCAAAACCCAGTAAGGGTGT
This sequence comes from Erythrolamprus reginae, assembly GCF_031021105.1. Classification (NCBI taxonomy): domain Eukaryota; kingdom Metazoa; phylum Chordata; class Lepidosauria; order Squamata; family Dipsadidae; genus Erythrolamprus; species Erythrolamprus reginae. The sequence continues at coordinate 25,999,422 of NC_091957.1, read as the reverse complement.
GGCTAACTGATGAGAGTTAAATAGCTTGAAATAGATCTACACTAGTCTCCCTTCATTTTCATTATCAGCAAAAATATGTTACACACACACACACACACACACACACACACACAAAAGGGGTGCCTTGGATAAACTCCACCTTGAGAACCAGTTTCTCCCCCCCCCTTTGTTGGGGGGCAGTGTCTGCCCATCCGGAATCCAGTGCCGGGCAAGGCGTCAGCGTTGGCGGCTTGTCCTTTGGATGGCTTTGCCAACAACTGCAACCAGCCTTGTTGGTGTGAGTGGCCGAGGGCTTGATTGGCAGCTCGGCTCTCCTTTTCCACGGAGCAGGTGGGCAGCTCTCCCTTTTAACCCTCCCTCCCCAGCCACTTACCCCCACCCCCACCCCTTTTCAGCCTCTCATCGTGATCCGGGGGTCTATTTTTTTCCTGCTCTGTTCGGTCTTGTTGCATGACCGATGGCTTTGTCTGAAATAGACTCTGTTGTCAATCCAGGCCCTGGCTCTGGTGACAGGTGCAATGGGTCATTGGGGGGGAGAAGAGAGGGAGGGGGGTGTTTTATTTCCGGCCAGGTCTGGCTGGGGATCCAAAGGGGTGGGGTGGGGGCTGTAAACAATCCCAGTATGGGCTCCAGTGTCTGTCTCCGCAGCCAGCTGATATTACGGGCAAACTGGGTTTCTCATTGCATCCCGGATTTTGGGGGGTGGGATTTGGTTACTGCCATTGCCGCTGCTGCTTAGCGGGTTATTGGTGACTGACTAGCCTCTACTTTAGTTTCCCTTGATTTTGGGGCCGGCGGTAGCTGGAAGCAGGCATCTGGCTGAGAAGTCTTTACAACGGAGGAAGGCAGAGGTGTGTTCCTACCAGTTCGGACCGATTCTATAGAACCGTTAGTAACTTTAGAGAATTGAAGGTGGTAGATCCAGACACTGGGCACCTTCGTCTCTCTTGGCTGGGCAGGGATCTCCCTTGTCTTTCTCTAAGACTGTGATGATGAAGCCATATCTGCCGGCACGTGAGCCTTTGCCCTAGCTCAGCTCCAGAGCACATGTGCATGCCAGCCAGCTGATTTTTGGCTCGTGCGGAGGCTCTGGGAGGGCATTTTTGGCTTCTGGTAGACCTCCGGGCAGTGGGAGAGGCCATTTTTGCCCACCCGAAGTCTCTGGTGCCTGAAGAGGGCAAAAACCCCCAGAATTTGGGAAATGGTGGCGCAGGGAATCGTGCATTCCTCCAGGCCAGTGTGGAGGCGACACATGCACAGGATGCGGGGTACATTGGGGGCACTTTATATGGGTGTGGGCACACCCGCCCGCCCAATAGCGTGTGGACTTTTGGCACTTGAGGAAAAAAATAAGATTCACCATCAGTGCCCTAGGAACTGGACCACCCTTCCTGTGGGCATCTTTTTTCCCTCCTGTGCCTCCATCCAGCGGATAATGCCCATTTCAACTCTCTCAGCCAGGTGGACCAAGGCTACTGGCCGTCCGGCTTACAAGCATCTGGATGAGGCAGAGCCCCGAGGACCAAGACAGATGCCGGCGGGTTGGCACGGTGCCCTGCCCGCCTTCCCAGGCCCCACGGTTTTCCCAGCTCCTACTTCCCCTCTTCCTTTCACAAAAAGGGCTGGCCGGCCGGTTAAATCCCCATTTGATGCCGGCGGGCTCAGCCTTTTGTCTACGGCCCGGCCAGCCTGCAGTAATGCGACCGGCCGTGTTTGCATAGGAAAATGCTGCTTTGACGAATTCCTGTCCGGATGATCTGTAGCCCTGGGCGGCCCAACGGTGGGACTGGCTGCTGCTTTGCCTTCACCTGAGGTCTCCTTGAGGAGAGGCGCTGACGGAGATGGAGGGCCCAGGTAGCTCTTAAAATCTCCCCTAACTCTGGATCGTAGCCGTCAGCTTCCTTTGCCTAAACCAGCAGGCCGGAGGCTAAAGCATGGATGGCGAACCTTTTTTTCCCTCAGGTGCTGAAAGTGCGTGCACAAGTGCCCACGCCCATAATTCAATGTCTGGGGAGGGCGAAAACAGCTTCCCTTGCCCCCCAGAGGCCCTCTGGAGGCTGGAAATGGACTGTTTCTCAACTTCTGGTGGCCCCGGTAAGCTCGTGTTTCGGCCTCCCCAGGCTCCAAAGGCTTCCCTGCAGCCAGGGAGGGTAAAAATGCCCTCCCCCATCCTCCCGGAGGCTCTCTGGAAACCAAAAATCCCCTCCCACCGCCTCTGTGCGAGCCAAAAATCAGCTGGCCGGCGCACACATGCACGTTGGAGCTGAGCTAGGGTAACAGCTCGCGTGCCAGCAGATATGGCTCCGCGTGGCACCTGTTGCACTTGTGTCATAGGTTTGCCAACATTGGGCTAAAGGGATCACAGGGGATCCTCCCAGATCCACTTGGGCAGTTTGACATGTCGTTCTTCCTGGACATGCTGGCTGGCAGGAGGCTGTGCTCACCACCCCTCAACCCTTGCTTATCTCTGGGCCCTTTCTGGTAGCCCAGAACCATCTCTGCCTACATGGGGCGAGAAACCCAGGTCTTTGAAGAAAGCCATTCTACTTTTCCCAACAAGGGGAGGCAAAGTTGGCTCTTGTATGACTTGTGGACTTCAACTCCCAGAATTCCTGAACCAATCATGCTAGCTCAGGAATTCTGGGAGTTGAAGTCCACATGTCGTAGAAGAGCAACCCTAGTCATTTGGCATGTCCATCCTGGCTCAGGAACATCTGGCGAAAAGGCATCTTCTATTTTTTTTTAAACAGTCTTTATTAATTTTCCCAATGTTAAAAAAAACCACAAATACAAACCACAAATACCAAAAAAGACAAAGAAAAATAAATAAAAATAAAAAATAAGACAAAAATCAAATTGAACAAATACAGAATATGTACAAATATAAACATTGAGAACACTATACAATATGGGTTTCTTTTTAATACGGGGTTTTATAGTTTTAGATTGTATTCAACTTCTTTTTATTGTTCTATATCTATTTGTATTTAGATTTATATTATTTTAAAGAATAATCTTTATTAAATTTCTACATATAAAAACAGTCAAAACAAACAAAACATACAAAGAAAAAAAAGAAAGGGTGAAAAATAGATGTTTTTCTATTTATATTATTATTGTAAGCCGTCCTGAGTCCTTTAGGATTGGGCGGCATAGAAGTTGAAGTTGAATAAATAAATATTCTACAGTATTTCGTGTCAAATTATATATACTACTTCCTTAGTAGTATGTATACAGCTTTTCATCCTTCCAAGGTGGGTAAAATGAGGACCCAGATTGTTAGGGGCAAGAGGCTGATTCTGTAAACTGCTTAGAGAGGGCTGTAAAACACTGTGAAGAGGTATATAAGTCTATATGCTAAAGTGCAATTTCAGTTGGCATATGTTTTTTGCCATTAGTAATTTAACCGGTAGTTTCATATAAACATGTATTTTATCATTTAGATTTTAGTTTTTTTCTGCTTCTTTCTTTGATTCCTAACTTCTAGCCAATTGTAAAATCTATTCCAAATTCTATAATAGTCTGATTCCTCTTTTTTTCTTTTAATTCCATCTTCTGGTGAAAGGGCATCTTCTCAAACGTGCAGTTTTACACCTCCCCATCATTCCCCCCAGCCGGCGCTGAGTTTAGAAATGGCAGGCCAGGGTGGCTCTAAAGCAGTGGTTCTCAACCTTTCTAATGCTGTGACCCCTTAATACAGTTCCTCATGTTGTGGTGACCCCAGCCATAAGTCTAGCGCCAAAATGCTCCCAACAGAGCTTTAGCTTTAGGGTTTTAGTTATTTCTTTTAATATTAGATTTGTGCCACTATAATATTGTTCTTATCATTGTTGTGAGCCGCCCCGAGTCTTCGGAGATGGGTGGCATACAAATCTAATAAATTATTATTATTATTATTATTATTATTATTATTATTATTATTATTATTATTATTATTAAGCTGATTGGCAGGGACACCCTCACTGTAAACGCCTGATTTGGATGGATTGTAAAGATATGTTCCAAGGGGCCAGAATAGAAACTTTAGCTCCTAACACCATGGGAAATTTGTCTTTTCCCATGGTCTTAGGCGGCCCCTGAGAAACTGTCATTCGACCCCCAAAGGGATCCCGACCCCCAGGTTGAGAACCACTGCTCTAAAAGGCAGAACCTCCATCGCTAGGGGAAGTCTGTCCTCGAATTCCTAAGGAGTGAGAGCAAGCAGGAGGGACTCCTTTGAGCCTCTTGGCCTCCCTTCAAACTGGTGGCCGCGGTTTGCCAGCACGGAGCGCATTTCTTTCCGCGCAAGGATTTTGGGCTTGCTTCAGGGATGCCCTGTGGCTGTCCCTCAAACGAGTGGCATCCTTGGTGCATGGCTGATAGCGGCTGCGAGGAGTTTCGACAAATTCGACAACCTGGAAATAAGGAAGAACTTCCTGACGGTCAGAGCGATCAACCAATGGAACTGCCTGCCAGGGGAGGTGGTGAACTCCCCAACTCTGGACACCTTCAAGAGGAGATTGGACTTCCATTTGGCTGGGGTGCTGTAGGGTTTCCTGCTCAGGCAGGGGGTTGGACTCGATGACCTAACGGTCCCTTTCAACTCTATTAATAAAATAAAATAAAAAAAATAAAATAATTTGATCTCTTTTTTGGCCGTTACTGCGGTGTGGGTGGGTGGGCGGGGGAAATAACCTTTCCCGCATTTGCAAAAGCACTAATCTGATTTGAAAGCCTGCAAACACGAGATGCCGCAGGCTACTGCTTGTAGGGTGTCCAGCAAACGTGGAAAACAGGGAGATCGGGGAATTATCAGGGAAATCGGCGGTTCGGGAAATATCAGGGAATTATCAGGGAATTTGTGAATAAATCAGGGGGGGGGGGATTAAAAAGTTTAAAAACCAGGGGAAAATCATGTAAAAAAAAAAACCCGGATTGCGCTGCCTGGCAGAGTCAAGCAAAAATGAGCATAACTGTGGCAACAACTTGCTTCCTCAGCTACTGATATTTTTCCATGGCTTAGCCGTTTGGTATGACATCATCTACGACCGTGCCTTAACTAGATCACAAGTTGCAGGGAAATATCAGGGAATTTCAAAATGCTTTTCCCCCTGGACACGCTATGTTTGATAGCTGTGCCAGCATGGCCATGCGCATCCCTTCTCCAAGGCCCATCTTGGCTCCTGCCTGTCTCAGGGTCCTCTTGGAGCCAGTGGGGAATTCCGTTCAGAGCATCATCTGTAGGTTTTCTAGGTTGGCTGAGAATCTGGCATCATCCGTTGCCTCTCTTGGTGCGGGAGGGGATGTGTGAATGAAGGATTGCAGGGCAGGCTGCTGTGCGTGGCATTCCTTCCTCGCCACCATCCTTGCCGCCCGAGAGCTCTCGAGGTTCCAACCCCAGGAAGTCACAGCATCTGCCCTTCCACCCCAGAGCACTTTGAGGACCCTGGTTTCCCCCCCCAATGGGTCTCTCGGAACAAGCCCCACCTCCCTTTCAGGTCTGCCAGTTTGGGCTCTTGCCAAGGCCCATATAATTCTCTTGATGCTGTTTCTCTGGGCAGGGAGTTTCCCTACATGGCCCCAGGGGTTGCAATCCCCTAAACGCAAAAGATTGGAATTGAATTGTAGGCATGCGGGCAGGAGGTCAACCAGGGCTGCGGGATAGCCCCCCCTCTCCAAACGCCCCTTCCTCTCTTTTGCAGGTAACGCAAGCCTCCAGACGACTGGACGAGGCCTCGTTCCCGGAGGACACCGAGTTGGAGGTCACACACTTGTTTTACGATAGCACTTTTGACGATGAGGATCTCATCGCTGGAGGCCCGTCGGGAGGTGAGCCTAGAAGAGGATGAGCTGGAGAGGGGTCTTCGGCGACTGGCCGAGCTGCTTCAGGCACCCACTTTGGTTCTTCTCCTATCCATTGAAACATGTGGTTCTTGCAGATGAGTATGGAAGCGGTGAGAACGGCAGCGGGACCATCCCAGTCGAGCCCACAGGCGGCTCCAGCGAGTCACTCCCCTTCACAGGTAAGGGTGTGCCGGAATTAGGGGGTGTCCGGGATCTCGCACAAAGGGAGGAGGGTGGTTGGTGAGACAGGAGGGGGGGGGTTCCCCTGCGGTTCTCCAAATGCCTCCAAAGCGCCGTCCCTCGGCGAAGGGTCTGGTTCTGGACAAGGCCCCTCGGACCCACTCTGTATTCCTGAGATCCAGATTGGCGGTCCGTGGAGCTGCAGAGGATGCTGGAAAACGGCTGGTTCCCCAGCGCTTCTCAGGTGCCGAGGCCAAAGCTGGTCCACGTGCAAGAGGCCAAAGCTGGTCCACGTGCAAGAGTGTCCTCTGGCAGCGTGCGGAGCAGATCATCCGGGAGCGTGGATGGGAAGGGCTGTGGGCCGGTCTGTCTGGAAGAGTCCCCAGGCCGATTCCTGTCTGTTTTTGAGAGCGTTCTAGCAGATGGCTTCCCTTCCTTCTTTCTCGCCTACAACAGAGGGAGGAAGAGATGCTTTCTCAGACCTTCCCCGGTGCTGGAAAATAACCAAAGAGAGGCCACGTTTGCCTTCAAGCCCTCCATGCAGAGTTAAGGTCCCCGGTGCAGGAGGCCTCCCTACGAGAAGTCTCGGACGACAGCTCCTCTTGCTGTCTCCAGAGACGGCGGCTGGAAGGTTTGCTGGATGGCGGTCAAGCCTTTTCGGCCTGCCCCGTGCAAAATCCGCTCCCCAGTGGCTCTTTTCCGACATCCTTGTCTTCTCTTGAACCCAGCTCTATCTGTTGCCCTCAAACACACACCCTCCTTTTTTTTTCATTTGCTGCTGCTCTTTCCTCTCCGAGCCTGACAGATGTGTGGTGGTGTGTGTGTTTACGTGTGTGTGTGCGCGTTTGTTTGCTTCTTCCTTCTCTCCCCTGGGAAGCAGTAAGGAGATCTGGCCGCCACTGGGCTCACTTATTTCGGACAACTGCCGGTCCAGAAAGCAGGGCCAACACCCCCCCCCCAACATCCCACTTTTTTCTGGGACACAGCTGGCGCAGCAGTTCATCAGAGGCAGCTGGGCCTCGACAGCTCAAGGCCTGCCAATGTGGGTGCGTGGAGAGAGAGCGCTCACAACCCATCTGGGGACGTGTCTTTCTTCCCCCCACCTCACCGTCTAGCCATTCTCCCACACGTCCATCTGGGGGTCAAGCCCGGAAGCCGGGGGCTACTATCAGATTTTGTGGCTTTGGCTTCGGCCTAGGAAAAACCAGGGAGTTTCCTGAGGTGGGAGGAAAGAAGCCTTCTCTGCTGTGGGACTTTCGTGGGTGTGGTGGATCTCTGTGAGAAGCCTGAAACGGGGTGGCTAGTCAGGGCCACGAGGGAGAGAATGAATGGGCTTCCCACGAGGAGGGGGGGGGCGAATCCGTGTTTTTCCTCTGCTTCTGCCTCGTGCCTGGATTCTTCCAGATGTTTTCTTCCTTTTGTCTTCTCCCCTTCTTTCTCTTTCTCTGCAGACCTCCCTTCTCCTCCTCTTCCTCCTTCTCCTCTTCCTTCTCCTGCGGGCCCCCCTGCGCCTGCCAACATGGCTGCCCCCGAGCCAGACGATGAGGCTCCACTCAGTAAGTGGCGGCCCACTCGGGCTATTGGATCCCTTCCTGGGCTGAGGAAGTCAAAGAAATCAATTCCAGGCTGGAAAAGCAGTGGGAGCCCTTGCGACCTGGATTACGGGATGGGTGTCAGGCCTGGAGAGAAGGGCTCCATGGCGGCTGGTCCAGAGGTCAAAAACACATTTTCGGCCTAGCTTGGCTTGGCACGTGATCAGAACTCCGTTGGGATTTGATCCATCGGCCTAGTGGGGCCATTGAAGCGGCGGCACATCTGTTCGCAAGGGGTGCAGGAAGAACTCTGCTGGCTGTGCTAGTCCTTCAAGCGGCGCTTCGCAAATAGCGGTGTGCGTTCCCCCCTGGGGAGGTGCAGAGCGATGCCAGAGGGGGCATGTGACCCCGGGGAACGTGTTATTTATTTATTTTTTACCGCAGGGAGTAACGACGCGTGTCCCACCTGACGCTTGTAACCAGTACCTCCGTCACGTTCCTCGGTGCTGTGTCCCGAGCAGGCCATTCTAAAAGAAAAACGTCTTGCGAGTTCGGTCAAACGTCTCAAACCCACGAGACATTTTCTTTTAGAATGGGCCCCGGATACAACAATGAGGAACACACGTCGAAAGATAAGATGCGTATTTTGTATTGGGGCGCAATTTGGTGGGTAGCAGGTGGGCCGGGCCGCAACATGGGTATTGGTGGAGAGTTTGGAGTGTGTGGGGAGGGAGAGCGTAGCAGAAAATAATTGAGAAGCACTGCCTTAAAAGGGACTTTTCTGGGGCTGTGAGCTTGAGGTCCCCCCCATCTTAAAAGTTAAATAAATTAAATTAAATATCTCTGGCAAAATCTACTCCCACATCCACCCACTCCTCAGTCTCCTTGTGTTCTCTGCTCTCCCCTCTCCCCACCCCCCAAGCAAGGTCTAGGGCCTCTGAACATATCCAGGGGAAGCTGACTCAGCCCGGAGCCCTTCTCCGCATTGTTCTCCCTTCGCAGCTGCAGGCAGCTCCCTGCCGCCTTAAAAGGAGGCGAAACTCCAGCACTGCATTGTGTGTGTCCCCCCTGCAGAAGGACCGATGGGGGGGAGGGAGGCCCACGGCCTGCACTGCATTGCAGGACAGCCTTCCTGGCTTCCCCTCCTCCCCACCTCTGGACCTGGGGGGGCCGTGCCCTCTCTCCCCCTCCCTCCGCATCGGTTGGGGGGCTCTGACTCATTTCTCTTTTGCAATGCTGTGGCCTGGCTTGGTGGCTGAGGCTTCCATCCCTCTCTCTCTCTCCTCCTTTTACATCTGGAAGTCCAGATGTGCTAACAATCCCCTCCCACAATGGGGATGAGAAGCCCCACAGCCCTTTCTCATCGGTGAGGGGTTTTTTCTTTCTCCTGAGCCGCCCCCCCCCCCAAAGAGATGTTCCCAGCCTTTTCCTCCTGGTCTCAGCCGTGGCACTCTGCAGGCGGTCAGGGGAACTGTTCCCTGGCTCCAACTGAAAGCCGAGTTGCTGGTTCACAGAGGTGTGTGTGGAAGGAAAAAGAGGCAGGGCGCAGGACACGCCTGGCCTGGCACGTCCTCCCCCCCCCCCCAGCGCTGTGGGATAGCTTGCCCGCAGGAAGCTGCAGAGCCCCCCCCCCCTTTTCCGTCCTGCCTTCGAATGCAGGGGCAAGGCAACATTCTTTCAGGGTGACTCTTGCAGGCGGGTGGGGCCTTCGAGGCGCGGCTGGGCCGAGTCACGGGGGCACCGTAGGCAGCCGAGCTCTGAATGGGACCATTATGAGCGAGGGATGAACGACGCCCCCCCTCCTCCCCGGCCCTGCAGAAGGGTGGGCACCCTGGAATTTAAGAATGTGCAAGTGGGAGGGGAGGCGAAAGATTCGCCCGGGCTCTCTTTCCCTGGTATTTTTCACCCTGCATGAACCCGGAACAGTGGCTGTCCACGCTGAGGGAACGGTGGGCTGTCGAGGCTGAGGGAGGCTGGTCCATCTCTTCACGAAACCTTCCTTTCCATCCTGGATTTGGGCATGGAGGTGGTCTCCTCAGCCAGCCAGGTTGTCCTTCTGCCACCTCTCTCCCCACCAGTCTTGTTCTTCCATAGCTGGCCTCTCTCCCCTTTGCCTCTGGAAAGGGGGCGAGACTAGGCCGCGACCTGCAGATTCTTTGCAATGGGAGGAAGCCAGCAGTGGCTGAAGGTGGCGGTCGCCCTCAGCTCCTGACACAGGCCGGCCTGTGGGCCTTCTCCCACTCCCATCCCTGCCGCTGGCCACTGTGGCCGTCCAGCTGGGCCTGGAATTAGGCCGCCGGCTGGGCCTCTCGGCAGGCTGCCCTTGTGAAAGCCGGGGGTGGAAGGCCTCGGCCCCTTCTGTTGCTGGCTCGCTTGCCCCCACAGCTGCCTCAGAGGAGGAAAGGGTCTGAGGGACAGGCGCCTGGCGAATCTCAGTGTGTCCTCTGTTCTGTGTTAGCAAAAACTTCAGAAGAGAAGGATTTAGGGGTAGGGATTTCTGACAGTCTCAAAATGGATGAACAGTGCGGTCAGGTGGTAGGGAAAGCAAGTAGAATGCTTGGCTGCATAGCTAGAGGTATAACAAGCAGGAAGAGGGAGATTGTGATCCCAGTGTATAGAGCGCTGCTGAGACCCCATTTGGAATATTGTGTTCAGTTCTGGAGACCTCATCTACCAAAAGATAATGATAAAATTGAAGGGGTCCAAAGACAGGCTACAAGAATGGTGGACGGTCTGAAGCAAAAAAGTGATCAGGAACAACTTAATGAACTCAATCTATATAGTCTGGAGGACCGAAGGGAAAGGGGGGACATGACCGAAACATTTAAATATGTTGAAGGGTTAATTAAGGTTCTGGGGGATAGTGGTTTCAATACTTTCAATACGAGGTGCCACAATCTCAGGTTAGTTGGGGGAAAGATCAAAAGCAGTGTGAGAAAATATTATTTTACTGAAAGAGCAGTAGATGCTTGGAACAAACTTCCAGCAGACGCAGTTGGTCAATCCACAGTCACTGGATTGAAACATACCTGGGATAAACACAGATCCATCCTAAGATAAAATACAGGAAATAGTATAAGTGCAGAGTAGATGGACCATGAGGTCTTTTTCTGCCGTCAATCTTCTATGTTTCCTCCAAACTTTCTCCTCAGGGACCATAAGGACTGGATCCAAAACATCTGCTCGGCACCATGGGCTTCAGGGCAGGGCCTACTTTGGGCTCCAGCTGCGCAGGCAGGAAGTTAGCAAGAGGGTTGTGTGAAAGCCTTGCTCAGCACGGTTTCATCCCTTCCTTTCAAAGTGAAGCGTGCAATGTGTGACACACTCGGCACCTCTCTGCCAGGCCTTCCTCACCCGTCCCCCTTTTCTCCGCAGTCTACTTCCGGGCCCTGGTGAACTTCACCCATTCCATTGAATACAGCCCCCGCCTGGAAGATGTCAACTCCGAGGCTTTCCAGGAAGTGTCCGAAGCCGTCGTGGATACGGTGAGGGTCTCCCCCACCCCCGGCAATTTGTCCCCAAATCCCTCTCTGGGGCCTCTCGGTTAAAAGTCGTCCCTGGTCTCCTTCCATCCATCCATCTGCAGCAGAAGGCAAGCAGGTTTGGCTCGGCCTTCTCTACCTGCCGCCTTTTATCCCAACGGCAACCTTGTGAGGTAGGCCAGGCTGAGAGAGGGTCTCCCCCTGCAGCCAATTCCGAGCCCCCTCTCTCTTCGAAGGAGATTGGGGTTCTGAAAACGTGCTGGATTTAAAGTTACTCGGAGCTGACCTCCCTGACTGTGAAATATCCCACGGGTCGCTTTGAGACATCCTGTCTTTCTTTTCAGAGATCCTCAGATTGAACCGTGGTCCAGAAGCTGCAGGGATGGGTTAGAGCAGGGTGGATAAAAATCAATGGTTAAATATATATACTGCTCAAAAAAATAAGGGAAACACTCAAAGAACACATCCTAGATCTGAATGAATGAAATATTCTCATTGAATTCTTTGTTCTGTACAAAGCTGATAGAGAGGTGTATAAAATGAGACAGAAGGAGGCGAAACAGATAATATATGCTGCTAAAGCCTCAAAAGAGGAAGAAATAGCAAAATCTGTAAAGAAGGGGGATAAAACCTTCTTCAGATATATTAGTGATAGGAAGAAGAAAAACTGCAGCATCACAAAGCTTAGTACCGGGAATAATACATACATTGATGGGAATAAGGAGATCGCTGACCATTTCAATAGCTACTTCTGTTCAGTTTTCTCAAAAGACACCTTACAAAATAATAATAATAATACTATAGAGGGATATAGCATTGCTTCCAGCTGTACGGATTCAGCTCCAGTGATCTTAGAAGCTGATGTCTTAGAAGAACTTGAAAGATTAAAGATAAATAAGGCAATGGGTCCAGATGGCATCCACCCCAGAGTTCTTAAAGAACTCAGATCTATCATTGCTACCCCCCTGACTGATTTGTTTAACAAATCCCTGTTAACAGGAGATGTTCCTGAGGATTGGAGAATGGCCAGTGTTGTGCCTATCCACAAGAAGGGCAGTAGAGAAGAAGCTGGTAACTACAGGCCAGTTAGCTTGACATCAGTTGTAGTTAAAATGATGGAGACTCTACTCAAAAAGAGGATAAATCAGCATCTAAAAAACAATAACTTATTGGACCCAAATCAGCATGGCTTTACTGAAGGCAAATCGTGTCAGACTAATCTCATTGAGTTCTTTGACTATGTCACAAAGGTGTTGGATCAAGGTGGTGCCGTGGATATTGCCTATCTGGACTTCAGCAAAGCCTTTGATACGGTTCCACATAAAGAGCTGATAGATAAATTAGTGAAGATTGGACTTAATCCCTGGATAGTTCAGTGGATTTCAAGCTGGCTGAAGCATAGACATCAGAGAGTTATTGTTAATGGCGAGTATTCTGAGCAGAGTCAGGTTACAAGCGGTGTGCCACAAGGGTCTGTTCTGGGTCCTATTCTTTTTAATATGTTTGTGAGTGACATAGGGGAAGGTTTGGTAGGGAAGGTTTGCCTATTTGCCGATGACTCTAAAGTGTGCAATAGGGTTGATATTCCTGGAGGGGTCTGTAATATGGTAAATGATTTAGCGTTACTAGATAAATGGTCAAAGCAATGGAAACTGCAGTTTAATGTTTCCAAATGTAAAATAATGCACTTGGGGAAAAGGAATCCTAAATCTGAGTATTGCATTGGCAGTTCTGTGTTAGCAAAAACTTCAGAAGAGAAGGATTTAGGGGTAGTGATTTCTGACAGTCTCAAAATGGGTGAACAGTGTGGTCGGGCGGTAGGAAAGGCAAGTAGGATGCTTGGCTGCATAGCTAGGGGTATAACAAGCAGGAAGAGGGAGATTGTGATCCCCTTATATAGAGCGCTGGTGAGACCACATTTGGAGTACTGTGTTCAGTTCTGGAGACCTCACCTACAAAAAGATATTGACAAAATTGAAAGGGTCCAAAGACGGGCTACAAGAATGGTGGAAGGTCTTAAGTATAAAACGTATCAGGAAAGACTGAATGAACTCAATCTGTATAGTCTGGAAGACAGAAGGAAAAGGGGGGACATGATCGAAACATTTAAATATGTTAAAGGGTTAAATAGGGTTCAGGAGGGAAGTGTTTTTAACAGGAAAGTGAACACAAGAACAAGGGGACACAATCTGAAGTTAGTTGGGGGAAAGATCAAAGGCAACATGAGAAAATATTATTTTACTGAAAGAGTAGTAGATCCTTGGAACAAACTTCCAGCAGACGTGGTTGGGAAATCCACAGTAACTGAATTTAAACATGCCTGGGATAAACATATATCCATCCTAAGATAAAATACAGGAAATAGTAAAAGGGCAGACTAGATGGACCAAGAGGTCTTTTTCTGCCGTCAGTCTTCTATGTTTCTATGTTTCTATGTTTCTACAAAGTTGAATGCTCACAACAGCATGTGAAATGGATTGTCAATCAGAGTTGCTTCCTGAATGGACAGTTTGATTTCACAGAAGTTTGATTTACTTGGAGTTATATTGTGTTGTTTAAGTGTTCCCTTTATTTTATTTTATTTTGAGCAGTGTATATATATTTGTTTTCATAGATTTTCACGGGTATGAAGGTCTTGACATATTCGGCTTTCTTCCCGTGTCAGTTTCTTCCCGTGAAACATGGGAAGAAACCCAAATAGACACAAGAACAGTTTTTCCCCTGAATGCCATCGCTCTGCTAAACAAATAATTCCCTCAACATTGTCAGACTTTTTACTAAATCTGCACTTCTATTTTTACTAGTTTTTTCTCATCATTCCTATCATTCTTTTCCTCCCACTTAGAATCGTATGACTGTAACTTGTTGCTTGTATCCTAAGATTTTTTATTAATATTGATTATTTGACCCCTATGACAATCATTAAGTATTGTACCACATGATTCTTGACAAATGTATCATTTATGTATGCTGAGAGCATAGGCACCAAGACCAATTCCTTGTGTATCCAATCACACCTGACCAATAAAATTCTATTCTATTCTATTCCAAGACACACACACACACACAAATATATAATTAAATACAATTTATTTTTGTAATACACACATATATAATATTTTATTTTAAAAAATTAAATTGGATTTTTTAAAATTCAAATTGGATTTTTTTTAAATTTTTATCCAGTTTATTTTAATCAAATGCTTTCGGAGTAAAAATCTATCTAAAGATAGTTTTCTGTTTAGGCTCCATTTCATGCCGAATAAACTAAATTATTAATGTACCTATTTAAGATACATTAATAATTTCGTTTATTCGGCATGAAATGGAGCTTAGGTATCGGTATTAGGTTCCTACAGTATGGTTGACGCCATCACAGCGGTAGTAAAACTGGACCTGCACATGTAGCTTTGGGTGTGGCGCATGCGAGATTTTGCATTTGCTCATGTGCAGGAAGCAAAATCTCGGAAGAGGACGAGCGGGAGAGATATTTTGATGGTCTTTGCTTTTTTGCAAAAAAACCCCGCCAAAAATTCTCTCTTGCACAACATCCCATCATGAGATTTTGCTTCCTGCGCAAATGCGCATGCCAGACACCTGAAGGTGTAGTGTGAGGCCGTATATCCTGCAATATTGGGACTGTTGGTGAGTCAACTGCAGAGACGACAGCTGCTCCTTAAAAATTATGGTTTAAATCGAGTTGATTTAAACCAAGCCTTTTTTTTTTTACTCGTGTTTTAGAGCATGATTTAAATTGGGGTTAAAATCGACTTGATTTAACTGAAAGTCCCCCTGCCCCCAAAAAGTGTCTGAAACCAGGTTTTTCTCCTCCCTTCTCTTAAGCTGGAATCCGAATACCTCAAGATCCCTGGGGAGCAATCGGTCAGCGTGGTTTTTATCAAGTGAGTATCCAGGCTGCTTTATTTTATTTACTTACTTATTTATTAGATTTCTAGCCAGCCTTCTCTAAGTGGATTCAGAGCGGCTTACAAGGATTAAAAAAACATCATTCTGCGGACTGCATTGGCTGCCGATTAGTTTCCGGACACAATTCAAAGTGTTGGTTATGACCTATAAAGCCCTACATGGCATAGGACCAGATTATCTCCGAGACCGCCTTCTGCCGCACGAATCCCAGCGTCCGGTTAGGTCCCACAGACAATGCCGGCTGGCGGGACCTAGGAGAAGAGCCTTCTCTATGGGGGGCCCGGCCCTCTGGAATCAACTCCCCCCAGAGATTTGCACTGCCCCCACCTTCCTTGTTTTCTGTAAGAATTTGAAAACATATTTGTGTTGCCAGGATTGGGGTCATTAGACCCCAGCTTCTGCCCAATGAATGTATTCGGTGTGAGAGTATGTATGCGACTCTTTGATTTTAAATGTTTAGCTTTTAAGACAATTTTTAAATTGTCTCCGGAGAGGGGCGGCATACAAATCTAATAAATAATAATTTTAAAAAATTAACTAATTAATTAATTGGCCTAGAAATGTTTTACCAAAATGTTGTAAATTGCCCAGAGTCCACAAAGTGGGGCGGCGTATAAGTCAAATAAATAAATACATACATACATACATACATACATACATACATACATACATACAATTATGAAATACAGTAAGAAAACCCAATAATAAACATTCATTCTTCATACATTCATAGCAGCTGGCCGGAGCAGAGTATGATGCTCAATGGCCCCATGCCTGTCGACAGAGCTATGTTTTAAGGGCTTTTTGAAAGACCGTGAGGATGAGGGCCATACGAATCTCCAGGGGAAGTTGGTTCCATAAAACTGGAGCAGCCACAGAGAAGGCCCTTCCCCGCAGCTCCGCCAGGCGACATTGTTTGGCTGACAGGACCTGGAGAAGGGCTTTGGGGCAGAGTTTGAGCCTCTATAGAAGTCCCAGGCAGAAAGTGTTGTTGTTATTATTATTATTAATAATAATATTAGTTTAATTATTTTATTAATTATTAATTATTATTATTAGATTTCCACGCCACCCTTCTCAGATGACTCAGGGCGGTGTACAACATAACAAATACAGTACAATACACATGTATAGAAATCTAATATTAAAAATTACTATGAAAAAACTAAAAAATTAAAAGTACCCCATTCATCCCAACACAAGCATCCATGTTCGCCTAATCAATCACTCAGGGCTACGGACCGAATTGATCTCAATACTCACGGCCCCCATGCTCACCGGCAAAGATGGGTCTTCAAAACTTTGCAAAACGCCAGGAGGGAGGGGGCGGTACGTATCTCCGGAGGGCCAGGGCCACCACAGAGAAGGCTCTTCCCCTAGGCCCTGCCAAACAACATTGTCTGGCCGACAGGACCTGGGGAAGACCGACTCTGTGGGACCTAACCGTCCACTGGGGTATATGATGCAGACGACGTTTCCGTAGGTAATCTGGTCCTAAGCCATTAGGACTTGCCTAAGGAAAGTTCAAGCTTGCCAAAACAGCAGAGGCCGGAATAGTTTTGAGGGGTTGAACCTGTGCAAAGTTAACCCCTCCATTTCCCCATCCTTGCCCCCTCAGGGAGATCGACGGCTACAGCTTTGTGGAGCTGGACGTGGGGTCTGAGGGGAACATGAACGACCAGCAGATCCGCGAGGTGCTTTTCTCCGTGGTGGCCAGCGGCTCCATCGCCTCCTACCGCACCTCCCGAAGGGGGTTCCAGTTCCGGCGCCTGGGAGCAGGTGAAGCCGCCCCGCTGACTCTTAACCGGAAGGGGCCAAAAGTAGACGGGGCTGTAGTGGTGGTTTTGGGAAGGTTGGGTGGGAGTGCCTCCCCCGCCATCCCGCTAACTCTGAGTTTGCTTCCAGCCCAAACCCCGCCTCCCCCCATCTCCGAGGCGTCGTCAGGTGAGTCGGGAGCCCGAGAGGTGCACGGGGGCCTGTTCACAGCCCACTGATTCGGCTGCCCAGAGACAGCCGCTGCCCCTTTAATCTCTGAATGCTCTTGGCCTCTCTGGCATCTTGGCCGGAAGCGAGTCTTAGCAGGGAAGACATTTGTCCCCCGAGGGGTCTCCGGTTTCAGCAGCTGCAGGGCGCCCGGGCCTCAGTCGATGGAGGAGGACGAGGGGGAGGAAGAGGAGGAAGGGAAGGCTGGCCTTTTGTCCTTCTCGGCCCAGATTCTGTCTGGGAGTCCGCCACCCTCCACTCAGCCCTCTCTCCCTCCCTCCCTCCCTCCCTTCCCAGGGCATTTGCAGGCCCCCCTCGCACGCCTCTCCTTGTGCTCCTTTGTGGATGTGAGTGTGTGTGTAGCATGTAGTTCTTGGCCTTTGATGTGAGCGCTTGCCATTCTTGGCCCCTCTGGATGGAGCTTCCAAGCAGGGGCTCCGTGGGTTGGGCGGGTGGGTAGGGCGCTGCTATGTAGCTCTAGCACACCCCAGGAGTCTAGTAGGCGCTGCCTCGGCCTTCCCCTCCCACCCCCCACTCAACACACCACTGCCCCAGTTCCTTCTGTTGCTGTCATGTCATCGTGCATTGCTGAGCAAACCTGGGAAGCAAGAAAAGTACCTCTCGCTGAGCTTGCCTGTTGCTTCTAGACTCTTGCCGTGTTGCCGTGAGGTTTGTGGGTGCTGCCCCATGATGAGCAAGGCGAGTGGGAGTGAGGGGTGGAGAGCTTTCGCTGGAGGACTTGGGAGAGTAATAATAATAATAAATGTTTATAATGCCCTTTTAACAAAGGGCATACCAGCAAACCATATACAGTGGTACCTCTACCTCAGAATGCCTCTACTTACAAGCCTTTCTAGATAAGAACTGAGTGTTCAAGATTTTCTACTTACAAACCGGACCCACCGGAACTCTAACCAGAAAAGGCAGGGAGAAGCCTCCATGGGGCCTCTCTAGGAATCTCCTGGGAGAAAACAGTTCCAGAAAAGGCGAGGAGAAGCCTCTGTGGGGCTTCTCTAGGAATCTCCTAGGAGGAAACAGGGCCGGAAAAGGGGGGGGAGAAGCCTCTGTGGGGCCTCTAGGGATATCCTGGGGGGAAACAGGGGCGGAAAAGGCAGGGAGAAACCTCTGTGAGGCCTCTAGAAATCTCCTGGGTGGAAACAGGGGTGGAAAAGGCAGGGAGAAACCTCTGTGGGGCCTCTAGAAATCTCCTGGGAGGAAACAGGGCCTCCACCCTTCCTGTGGTTTCCCCAATCACACGCATTTACATTGATTCCTATGGGAAAAATTGCTTCTTACAAACTTTTTTACTTAAGAACCTGGTCACGGAACAAATTAAGTTTGTAAGTAGAGGTACCACTGTACAACTAGCAAAGACAGACAGTAGGCAATACACACACTTAGCTAAAACACAACTAATTAAACCACAAAACTTGTTAAAAACCTTCCCAATCTCTCCAATTTCTTCCCCTCTCACTGATCCCCAGAACAAGGATGTTTCAATCTGCCGAATGAAAGAGGAATGTCTTCAATGCCTTGCAGGAGTAGAGAAAAAAGTCCTCTAACCAAAGCTCTAAGGGAAGATTGTCCCACAGACATGTGGCCAGATCTTGAAAGGCCCACAATTTTGATGTTGCTTACGTGTCTGTGGAACAGTCAGCCTACCCTTCCCTGCCGAATGTAGGTCCCTCGAAGGCGTATACCAAGATAACCAGGTTGCCAAGGCATTTGGTGTGTTTGAGCACAGGGCCTTAAATACCATCAATGGCACTTTAAATTGGGCCCTGGCTCGAATTGGCAACCAATGTAGAGATCTATGTGAGGTCAACACATGGGATGACCTGGAGAGGTTTAGAACCACCCGAAGGGCACTATTTTGGACCTGTGTCGCAATGGTCTAATCCCAGTGTCACGGGAGTGGCACATGGATCTCATTTGAAGGGAAAGGCCTTTGGCAGCAGAGGCTTAACATCAGAAATTCTGCTTACCTGTTTATTTATTTTTTATTTATTTGCTCTATCTCTATGCCGACCTATACCTCAGTCCCAGGGCAGCTCAAAACAAAATAATACACATGTATTATTATGTATTATGTATGTAGAAAGCTAAATTTAAAAGCATACTAAAACCTCAAAAAACCCCAGTCACTCATATTCACGCAATCAAACATGAATTCATTCGTCGGACAGGGCTAGATGTTGGTCTTAGCGGCCCCAAGCTTGTTGGCAAAGATGGAGCTTTAGACTCTTGTGGAAGGCGGGAAGGGAGGGGGAAGAGCGAATCTCTGGGGGGAGTTGGTTCCAAAGGGCCGGGGCCTCCATAGAGAAGGCCCTTCCCCTAGCTCAGTGATAGCGAACCTATGGCACGGGTGCCACAGGTGGCACGTGGAGCCATATCTGCGGGCACGCGAGCAGTTGCCCTAACTCAGCTCCAACGTGTATTTGTGTGCTGGCCAGCTGATTTTTGGCTTGCACAGAGGCTCTAGCAGGGCGTTTTTGGCTTCCAGAGAGTCTCTGGGGTGATGGGAGAGGGTGTTATTATCCTCCCCTGGCTCCAGGGAAGGCTTTGGAGCCTGGAGAGGGCGAAACACGAGCCTTCTGGGCCCACCAGAAGTTGGGAAACAGTCCGTTTCCAGTCTCCAGAGGGCCTTGGGAGGGCAGGGGAAGCTGTTTTTGCCCTCCCCAGACATTGAATTATGGGTGTGGGCACTCGCGGAAAAAAAGGTTCGCCATCACTGCCCTAGGTTCTGCCAGACGACATTGTCTAGCTCAGTGTTTCCCAACCTTGGCAACTTGAAGATATTTGGACTTCAACTCCCAGAATTCCCCAGCCAGCAAATGCCAACTCTGTGGGACCCAACCAGCCGCTGGGACACATGAGACAAAAGATGATCCCGTTTGTTTGCATTTCAAGGGGCTTGGCAGGGTACAGATGCCCAGGACAAGCTGGAACGCAAAACCCGGTTGTTAGGGTCTCAGATGTAGCATTGCCCGCCAAGTCCTGCCCAGGTCACTGCATTTTGTTCGGTGGGGGAGGAAAGGCTGTGCTTCGAAGGCTGAGGGCTTCCCCAAAATACAGAAAAGCCATTTTGGCCTTTGGGCCTTCCCATTTCCCTGCCCCCTGGCCAGGTCACAGCCGCCTCCTAACCCCCACCTCTCCTCCAGTCTCCCCAGAGATCCGGCCCTGCACGGCGGACGAATTCTCTTGCCTGAGTGGGGAGTGCATCGACCGCGAATTCTTCTGCGACCGCCGGCCAGATTGCCGCGACATGTCGGACGAGCTGGACTGCGGTGAGCATTTGGGGCCGTGGGTGGCAGCTTCAGGCTCCTAGTCCACTTCGCCATGAGGATGGTTTTCTCAGCCATGCTTCTCTCCGCCCCACAGATGAGCCTGAGCCCCCCGAGTGTGCCCAGCAAGAGTTTGCCTGTGACAGCGGTGAATGTGTGCCCCAAGGATTACGCTGCAACGGACACCCTGACTGTGGAGACGCTTCTGACGAGGATGGTTGCGGTGAGCGTGTGTGTGTGTATGGCAACCTCCGCGAGTCTTTCTGAGAATCCCCTATCATTCTCCCTTTACTAAGTCTCTTAGTAAAGGCCTGGAGGCGGCGGGGTGGTGGTGGTTATAGTCTGCCAGCAGCCAACGGAGCTGACAGTGAGGAGGTTAGGAAGGAACATGGGCCAGTCCTGGAGTCTGGGGAAGGCTCGGACAAATGCTCTGCATCCGAGGCATGGATGGAGACAGGGCAGTCTGACAGTTATCAGCTGCCTTTGGAGTTAGATGTCAGTGAGTCAGAACAGCTGGAGCCTCTTACCAGACAAAGGCAAAAGCTGAGGAACAAGGGTCGACTTGGTAGTATTATTAATATTGTTATTGTTATTATTAATGAGATTTGTCTGCCGCCCTTCTCCGAAGACTTGGGGCGGCTCAGGTGGACAAAGGTAGACAAAGAATGGCCCCTCCCATAGGGAATAGAAGAGGAGTGAAAGGGGAGGGAAGTTTGCAGAAGACAATTACAGTGGTACCTCTACTTATGAACTTAATTCGTTCCATGACCAGGTTCTTAAGTAGAAAAGTTTGTAAGAAGAAGCAATTTTTCGCATAGGAATCAATGTAAAAGCAAATAATGCATGCGATTGGGGAAACCACAGGGAGGGTGGAGGCCCTGTTTCCTCCCAGGGGATTCCTAGAGAGGCCCCACAGAGGCTTCTCCCCGCCTTTTCCGGCCCTATTTCCTCCCAGGAGATTCCTAGAGAGGCCCCACGGAGGCTTCACCCTGCCTTTTCCGGCCCTGTTTCCTCTCAGGAGATTGCTAGAGAGGCCCCACGGAGACTTCTCCCTGCCTTTTCCAGTTACAGTTTCAGAGGCTCAGGTTTGTAAGTGGAAAATGGTTCTTGGGAAGAGGCAAAAAAATCTTGATCACCCGTTCTTATGTAGAAAAGTTCGTAAGTAGAGGCGTTTGTAGGTAGAGGTACCACTGTAGTTCGCTTCATTGGTTCATGACTCTCTGAGCTCTTTGCCAAGTTTTGAAGATATCGACCTGGCAGCTCTCCAAGCCAGATAAGGTCTGTGACTCAGGGTGTTCAGCAAACTTGGAAAACAGGGAAATCAGGGAATTATCAGGGAAGTCGGTGGTTGGGGAAATTTCAGGGAATTTGTGAAAAAACCAGAATAAATCAGGGAGAAAAAACAAACTATTAAAATGTTTAAAAGTCAGGTTGTGCTTCCTGGCAGAGTCAAGTAAAAATGAGCATAACTGTGGCAACAACACGTTTCCTCAGCTACCAATATTTCTCCATGGCTTAGCCGTTTGGTCTGACGTCATCTGTGATCGTGCCTTTACTAGTTACAGGGAAATGTTACAGGGAACCCTGGTGACTGTAAATTCTGCCTTGAAAGACTTTGTTGGATGTGAATGAGAAGAATTCACAGTAACTTAATAAAAAGGGATTTTTGTCAGCACGTGGAATCTGCTTCGTGGTTTGTGGAATTCTAGGTCAAGACAGCATGTCAGGTTTGTCTTTGTATGTGGTGGCTTTCAATCAACATGGAGCTGGTCAGGTTTGAGTTCCAAGCGGCTGTGTGAACCAAGCCTCATCACGCCTTCTGTGTCTGCCTAACTTTGAGCTTCTTTCTGCACCCGGGCACAGGCAAGGGACAGGCTCTGTCCAGATATACAGAGCTACCCAGTAGGACTTGACAAGATACCAGATTTTATAGTGTGGCAATTTAGGAACCAGTGCAGAGAAATAACGAAGACACTTTTGTAGAAAAACAGTAGCAAATAGTTTTACTCTTCAGTGCAATCAAAATGTCTTAGTCTTCTATTTACAGGAACAAACTTTTATTTAACTATATTGAGTAAAGCTTATTTAGATGTAGATTCTAAGCCAATCCCGGTTTCTCCATATCAACACTACAGCTCTAACTCAATACAGTAGAACCTCTACCTAAGAATGCCTCTACTTATGAACTTTTCTAGATAAGAACCGGGTGTTCAAGGTTTTTTTGCCTCTTCTCAAGAAGCATTTTCCACTTACAAACCTGAGCCTCTGAAACTGTAATCGGAAAATGCAGGGAGAAGCCCCCGTGGGGCCTTTGTAGGAATCTCCTGGAAGGAAACAGGGCCTCCACCCTCCCTGTGGTTTCCCCAATCTCACACATTATTTATTTTTACATTGATTCCTATGGGAAAAATTGTTTCTCCTTACAAACTTTTCTACTTAAGAACCTGGTCACAGAACAAATTAAGTTTGTAAGTAGAGGTACCACTGTAATTAACTAATGCTCAAAACTGCTCCAGCCAGCCAATAGCTGCCCCGAGTCTTCGGAGAGGGGCGGCATACAAATCTAATTAAATAATAATAATAATAATAATAATAATAATAATAATAATAATAATAATAATGATAATATTACCAACAACAGCAACAGACAACAGCTAATAACAGCTAACAATCTTTGTAAACTTGCTTTGCATTTTACAATGCAAAAAAATCAGGTTGCAGTTTACACCCTATGATCCAGTATTCATTACTGTTTAACATGCTCCTTTTACCTTATATGGTAACATAATGGAATATCACCTAGGATTGAACTAATCTTTGACAGGCTCATCCGCTGCCGTTCTCCTCCTCTTGACCCATCGCTCTTCTTCTCTACTCCAGCAGAACTCGAGGGGCCTTTGGAGCCCTCCCCATCACCCAGCACTGCCCGACCCCCTGCCACCACCTCCCCCATCACCACCCGCCGGGCTCCGGTCACCGTGCCTCCTTTGGTGGGCGCCCCCGGATCACACCCTTGCCGGGAGGACGAAACCAGGTGCACCAACGGGCAATGCATCCGCCGGGAATACCTTTGTGATGGTGAACGGGACTGCCCGGATGGCAGTGACGAACAGAAATGCGGTGAGTCCCGGGGGATGCGGGCGTGCTGCGCGCGCAGGTGCGGGAAAGAGAGAGAGAGAGAACCGCAACGGTAACTCTCCTTTTGTCGCCCCTCCAAGGCACTCCCTCACCCTGCGAACCCAATGAGTTCCGATGCCGGAACGGGCACTGCGCTCTCACGCTCTGGCGCTGCGACGGGGACAATGACTGCGCCGACAGCTCTGATGAGCTGGACTGCCGTGAGGATCGAGAGCTTGGCGGGCGGGTTGCGTGTATGGGGGGAGAGACCCCTTCTGTAAATCTTGGGTTCATGGGAGCCAAAGCGAGGTGAACGCTGAAAACTAGGAAATCACAAACTTGGGTTTAGGTTTGGGAAAGAATTGGCCCCGAATAAGGCTTCACGGGACCCCTGAAGCGCAACTGGTAAAGACTCCGGATGCAGAATATGTTGATCCTCGCCCTCCCTTCCTTCCTCCCTGCAGCCACCAAGGGCCCCGGAGACACCTGTGGCCCCGACCAGTTTGTCTGCCTCTCCAGCCACACCTGCATCCCAGCCAGCTACCAGTGCGATGACGAAACCGACTGCCAGGACCGCTCGGACGAGATCGGCTGCAGTGAGTGCCGGGATGTGAGCAGGGCAAGGCAGGAATGGAGGGGCAGGGACTGAAGGAAGTGCAAGAGGGATTGGCTTCTTGAACTTCCTCCCCAGGAAGCCCCAAAAGAGCAGCCATTCTCTCCCAAATGGGCTGCCTCTGGAAGTGGAAGCTTTACCTAACCTAGAAGTCAGCAATCTAACTGCTCTGGAGCTGCATGTGGCTCTTTCATCCCTCTGTTGTGGCTCCCTGCCACTGGATGGCGCCACAATTTTGAAAGGAGCTGTCCATATGTATATATATATATATATATGCAGAGTAATGCAGGAGGACTAGATAAGATATCAGAATATACTTGTTGCAATTTAATGAATCAGATAAATGATGAAGACACATTTGTAGAAAACAATAGTTTTACTTCTCAGTGCAAAATACCTTCAGCCTTCTATTTACAGGAACTTTACATTAGCTATTTTCAGCTTACTTATAAGTAGATATTCAACCAATCTGGGTTACAAGTAGATACAAAACCAATACAGGTTTCTAGTGGATATTAAACCAATCCAGCTTTCCTGGTATCACTACTATTATTCTACTCAATATCTAACTCACGTTCAAACTGCTCCAGCCAGCCAACTAACAACCACCCTCAACAGCAGACAGCCAACGAGGGAAGCAATCAGGGCAAAGTTGATTTGCATCTTATAATACCCTGGCCCAATCAGATTGCAGTTCACACCCAATGATTCAGCATTAGCATGCTTTGCATTCTACATTACCTCATATGATAATACAATGTAATATCACCCAGGATTGCTAATCCTGACAGGAGCTCCTGGTTTGGGGGGGGGGGGGGGGGGGGATGCCAGGAAGAGATTGTTTGGCAAGGGAGAGGTTTTCCGGATGGCTCCACAATTGATAGGGCTTTTGGTTAGCACAGATAGAGGAAAAGGACTCCGGGCTAGGAGGAGACTCTATGGTGAGGGAACTGGACTTCCGGTCAGCTTTAGAATTGAATGGGGGGTTTCTGGTTAGGACTTTTGTGGCTCTTTGAGGGTTTAAGGTTGCCGACTTCTGACCTAACCCTTAAAGGCCACCCCTCCGTATTCCCCTCCCCTGGTAATAATCCACTTTGCGTTCTGCCTGACTCACCATCCTTACCACTTCTCTTTGTGCCTTCCTTCCGCCCCAGTCCCTCCACAGGTCATCACTCCCCCAGAGGAGTTCATCGAGGCTGCCCCAGGGGACACCATTCGCTTCACTTGTGTGGCCGTGGGGGTACCGACCCCCCTCATCTCCTGGAGGCTCAACTGGGGCCATATCCCCACCAGCCGCAGGTAGGTCAGCCCTGGTCGAGCCCCAACTGCTGCCCGTCCCTCCCTCCCTCCAAAGGTCCGGGTGCTGAGTTCCTCCTGTGCCTTGCAGGGTGAGCTTCGCCAGTGAGAACGGTCGGGGGACCCTAGTCATCCAAGACGTCAAGGAGGCCGACCAAGGGGCTTACACCTGCGAGGCCATCAATGCCCGGGGGATGGTTTTCGGCATCCCGGATGGCGTGTTGAGCCTCACGCCCGGCCAAGGTGAGCTGCAGGAGGAAGAGCAGAGCTGGAGAATTGCACTCCCTCTGTTCTCGCTCAGGATGAAGAGGCCTCCCCACCTTCTCAGTTTCCTAGCCCAGTGATGGCGAACCTTTTTTCCCTCGGGTGCCAAAAGAACGTGCTCACATGCTATCGCGCATACACGAGTGCCCAAACCCATAATTCAATGCCTGAGGATGCTTCCCCTGCCACCCCGAAGGCCCTCTGAAGGCTGAAAATGGCCTGTTTCCCAACTTCAGGTGGGCCTAGTAGGCTCGTGTTTCACTCTCCCCAGGCTCCAAAGGCTTTTTTGGAGTCGAGGGAGGGTAAAAGCATCCTCCCCCATCCGCCAAAGGCTCTCTGGAAGCCAAAAACACCCTCCTAGGGCAAGTCACAAATCAGCTGGTTGGCACACACATGCAAATTGGAACTGAACTAAGGCAACAGCTTGCGTGCCATAGATATGGCTCTGCGTGCCACCAGATATGGTTCTGCGTGTCACAAGATATGGCTCTGTGTGCCACCTGTGGCACCTGTGCCATAGGTTCGCCAGCACTGTTCTAGCCTCTCATCCCTTCACCATCTAGGACCCTGCCCCGAGAGGCACTTCCATGTCGAACGGACCGGTCAGTGCTTGCTCTGTTTCTGCTTCGGGGTCGCCAAATCCTGTCGCAGCACTGGCCGCTACCGTCAACAAATCCACCTCCGATTCGACGAACACAACAATTTCAAAGGTGAGCCAGTTGGGGCACTCTCCTCCGTCCAAGGAGAGGACAGGGCGGGTCTTCCTAGCTGCCCCACCCCTACGACCCTCTCGGCTTGTTGCATTCCTCTTTGTTTCCGCAGGGGTGAACGTGACCACACTCGATCAGCCCGGCACGCCTCCCCTCGCCTCGACGCAGATGCACATCGATCGCAGTGCGCAGGAGTTCCAGCTGGTTGATCTCTCTCGGCGCTTCCTGATGCACGACTCCTTCTGGACCCTCCCCAAGCAGTTCCTGGGGAACAAGGCAAGGGGCAGCAGCTGGCACACGCTTCCCGAGTGCCCACCCATTCTTCTGAGTCTGGGCGCTCTTGAATATCCAGATGCATTGGCCCAGAATATTTGCGGGATTGCCTTCTGCCGCATGAATCCGAGCGACTGGTCAGGTCTCACAGAGTCAGCCTTCTCCAGGTCCTGTCAGCCAGACAATGTTGTCTGGCGGGACTTAGGGGAAGAGCCTTCTCTGTGGGGGGCCCGACCCTCTGGAATCAGCTCCCCGCAGAGATTCGTACTGCCCCACCCTCCTTGCCTTCCACAAAAGTCTTAAGACTCATTTATGCCACCAGGCTTGGGGCCACTAGTCTCTAGCCCCCTGGCTGATAAATGTGTTGAAAGAAATTTGACCGAATGGGAATGACTGTTTTTTTTAATGGGTGTGGGGGGGGTTGATTTTAAATTTAATTAATTAGATGTAAGATGTTATATATTGTTCTGCTGTAAGCCGCCTGAGTCCTCGGAGAGGGGTGGCATAAAAGTCCAATAAATAAATAAATAAATATCCACTTACCCCGTAGCAACCAGCTTTCCACACTTTCTATTAAAGGTTTGTTACAAAATCAAAACCAGAAGCACACACAGATGACTGACTCAGTTGGATTCAATAACTTCTTTATAAACATAATAATATACATATTTACAATACCATTAGCAGAGTTCTTCAATCAGTTACAGACAGCAGAGAACAGTTTAGTTTCATTTCAGCAGAGAGGAAGAATACAGAGCTTCTCAGTTTCAATTCTCTGCACAGACTCAGCAGAAGTTAGCTCCTATTAGTTGTTATGCTTATTCGTTGGCTGACCTTGTTACCACTGGCTCTCCCAGTTCATGAATCTCTTAACACTTTCCCTACAGGTGGATTCTTACGGAGGCTCCCTCCAGTACACGGTGCGCTACCACCTGGGCCGAGGACAGTCAGAGCCCGTCCCGAAAGTGGACGTGGTCCTTGTGGGCAATGGACAGAAGCTGCTTTACCGGCTGCAGGAACTTCCTGAGCCATTTGTGACCAACCGGCGCCAGGTCCATTTCACTGAGGTGAGTGCCAGGGGAGGCAGGGATGGGGGAGAGGGAAGAGGGATGGAGGAGGAGGAGAACATTTGTCTCTTGCTTCCCGTAAAGACTCCCCCTGCCCGCCAAATGGGACATGATCAGCAGTGGGCTACTAAATTGGGCTTGCCGCCACAGCTCGTGAGTGCTTATGCGACCAGCGTGATTTTGCTTCTGCACCCATGGAGGTAACAAAATCGCGCATGGAGCCGCAGGTGCACCCGTGTTTCGGCATGCGCAGAAGCAAAAAACCCTTGCCGAAACACAGGCGCACTGCTCCGGCTAGTAGCCCACCGCTCCCAATATTTTACTGGGTCAAGATGCCGACTGTAGAACTGTCCCTTTTCATCCGCGTAATAACCAAGATCTGAAATAGCCCGTGCTTGGAAAGTGTCCTGACCAGTAGGCCACATTGGCTCCCACGTGTGGATCAAAGAAATAAGCCAAGCTGCAGGCCACGGGAGGGCAAACACACACACGTGTCTGCTTTTGGTTGAGATTGGCACTGATCATGTGCTTTCTTTTTTTTCAATGTGTTTTTATTAATTATTCCAGGGTATCCAGCAAACCTGGAAAACAGGGAAATCAGGGAATTATCAGATAAATCAGCGGTTCAGGAAATATCAGGGAATTATCAGGGAATTTGTGAAAGAAACGGAATAAATTAGGGATCAAATCAGGGGGAAAAAACAAACTGTATTAAAAAGTTTAAAAGTCAGGGGAAAATCATGTAACACACCCCCCCCCCCCTCCTTGCCTGGCAGAGTCAAGCAAAAATGAGCCTAACTATGGCAACAACTTGCTTCCTCAACTACTGATATTTCTCCATGGCTTAGCCGTTTGATATGATATCATCTACGACCATGCTTTAACTAGATTGCAAGTTACATGGAAATGTCAGGAAATATTAGGGAATTTCAAAACGCTTTTCCCCTGGACACCCTGTTATTTACATTTTATATATTGTAACATTTCTTTTGAGCTGATCTACAGCCTTTTATGTACATTGTTGTTATTTTTATACAATTTATACATCAGTTTACAGTATTTTTGAATTCTGTATCTTTGCCCCACATTGTCTCTTCGAGTTTCTATCGTTAGCATTTATACCACTTTCCCCATATTTCGTAATAGTCTGAGTCATTTTGTCCTCTGAGGTTCTATGGTTAATTTGTCCATTTCTGCGCAATCACACATATTATTGATTATCAAATTCTCGATGACTGCATTAGGATTACACCAGCATTGCGCATACGCAATCCTAGCAGCTATTGTGATGTGCAAAATCAGATACTTGGTATGGTTATTTGCAAAGTAACCCCTAAATAAGAAAGATAGCCACATGGAAATGTTTATGAGAATAGTTATGAATAATTATTCAGCCACACTCAGATACACTAACTTGAGTTACGGTTTACTTTAACAAATAGCACAATCTGATAAACAGTCCAGGTCATACACGTAATTGTCAGAATAATGGTCTAAAGAATATACACTGCTCAAAAAAGTAAAGGGAACACTTAAACAACACAATATAACTCCAAGTCAATCAAACTTCTGTGAAATCAAACTGTCCACTCAAGAAACAGCACTGATTGACAATCAATTTCACATGCTGTTGTGCACATTCAACTTTGTACAGAACAAAGTATTCAATTAGAATATTTCATTCATTCAGATCTAGGATGTGTTCTTTGAGTGTTCCCTTTATTTTTTTGAGCAGTATACAATTACAAAGTCTTCTTACCAACTGCCTTTTTCATTCTCAGTAAACAAAGATCAAGATATAAACACAGCTTAGATACAACAGAGAACAGAATGTAATAGAAAGCATATCAGAGAGAGGGTTATGCTCTCTAGCTCCCTCATATGGCAACCAGCAACACAATCAACCAATCAGAAACAGCATATGGTTAAAGCTATATACATCAACATAGTTAAACTGACACACATAACATTGTTGGTTTATTTATTTATTTATTTATTCATTCATTCATTCATTCATTCATTCATTCAATTTTTATGCCGCCCTTCTCCTTAGACTCAGGGCAGCTTACAACATATTAGCAATAGCACTTTTTAACAGAGCCAGCCTATTGCCCCCACAATCCAGGTCCTCATGGTTTATATATTGTCAACCCAACTGATTGGACAGAGTCCTAACAGGTACTTTCATTGTATTGCCTTTTAAATATACCTAATAATAAAAAAGTTCTGGAATAGATTCTACTGTTATTCTTATTATTTTGTCTGATCGTGGTTCATGCCTACCAGGGGAACTGGCAAAAGGAGTCTGGGGGCCCCGTGAGCCGAGAGGAGCTGCTCCTCGCCCTGCAGAACGTAGAGGCCCTCATGATCCAGACGGTGTACGATAACCGGATGGCCACGGTGGGACTGAGCAACGTCATCATGGATACCACCACCACGGAGGTTACTGGCCTGGGTGTGGCGCAACATGTGGAGGAGTGCAGGTCAGGTGCCAGCCAGGGGATGTGGGGGCTGGGGGGGGCTGAAGTGGGGGGGGGCTACTTCTGGGGGAATCTCTAGGACCGTGATGGTGAATCTATGGCATGTGTGCCACAGATGGCACGTGGAGCCATATCACGTGGCCTATGTAAATTCCAGCGCATGTGTGCAGTAGCTAGCTGATTTTCGGCCTTGGGTTAGACCGTTTCGCCCTCTGGAGGCTTCCCTGAAGCCCCAGAGTGCAAAAAAACAACTCAATGGGCAAACCGGACCTTTGGAAAAACTGACTTCTGCTTTGCCCGTTGTGCTTTTTTTTTTTTTGCACTCCAGGGGCTTCACAAAAGCTTCCCGAAGCCCCAGAGTGCGAAACAGCCCGACGGGCAAACCAGAATTTTGGTAAACGGACTTCCAGTTTGCCCGTTTCACAGTCGCAGGCTTTAGTGAGGCCTGTATACATGTGCAGGGATGGAGGGGGGTGGAGATTGTGCACATGCTCAGCATGGGGGTTGCGCATGCATGAAGGGGGCAGGGAATGGGTGTGTGCATGTGTGAGCATGCTATCACACGGACACACACCCTTTCGGCCCACAAACCAAAAAATGGTTTGCCATCACTGCTCTAGGATCAAAATCTGCTTAGGGGAACAGGGCCAGATGCAGAAGTCTTGCAACTTTAAGAGGCTGGAGAATTCTGGGAGTTGAAGTCCACACGTCTTAAAGTTGCCTAGCTTGGGGATTCCAGGCCTACTGGATCACACATCCCCCATAATCAAGTCTGCTCTGGAGGTGGATAACTCTTTTAGTTTATTCCCCAGAGGGCTCACAGAATACATGTGTGTATGTGCGTGTCCCCTCCATCATAGAGATCGGAGCTTCCACCAAGAGCTGAAATAGCCAGAACAAGGTCAACTGACCCCTCACCTGCCTTGCTCACCGTCTTTGCTAGCAGGGGCAACTGGTAGTTGTCGCTGCTGCTACTGTCAGCTCCACTCATCCTTCCTTCTGCAGGTGCCCCGTGGGTTACTCCGGCCTTTCCTGCGAGCAGTGTGAGCCTCACTTCAAGAGAGTGCCTGGCGGCCCTTACCTGGGCATCTGTTCCGGCTGCAGCTGCCATGGTCATTCCACCTCTTGCGACCCCTTCTCTGGCTACTGCCTGGTGAGCGGCTCAACAGCAGGAGTTGGGGAGGGATAGGTGGACCCTAAAGTTTGGGGGCGGTCCTCTGAAACCAAGTTTTAGATGGGACGAAATCTGAAAAGGCACCTTAGGAGAATTTATTTATTATGTCTTCCTTCCTTCCTTCCTTCCTTCCTTCCTTCCTTCCTTCCTTTCTTCCTTCCTTCCTTTCTACTTCTATGCCACCCAATCCTGAAGGGCTCAGGAACAATTTTCAAGCAGCAAAGAATAGAATAGTATTAGAATTCTTTTATTGGCCCAGTGTGTTTTGACACACAAGGAATCTGTCTTTGGTGCAGATGCTCTCAGTGTACATTAAACCTATCCCTGGGGCAAGATGCTGATTTCTGTTTACAGAGGGCTGTGGAGCATTGTGAAGTGGTATATAAGCATTAAGTGCGCTTGCTAAGTGGTGCTGTTGCATTGTTTGGTGCTCAAGCCCCCCCAAAATATTAAGATTTGTGAAGCTGGGATTCAGACCCCTCCCAAGTCCTTGTACTCCTCTGTCATTGCCCCCACCTTCCCAAAAGCGCACTTCCTCTTCTCCCCAAATGTGTCTATGTTGAGTACGGGCACCCCCAGCTTATGAAACCCTGGAGATGTCCCAGATCCAAAAGGCCATGATGATTCTTGGACCGGAACAGTGTCTGGCTTCTCACAGCCCCTTTTTTGCCCCCCCTCCTCCTCTCTCTTCCTTCAGAACTGCCAACACAACACGGAAGGGCCGAGATGCGACAAATGCAAGCTGGGCTTCTTTGGCGACGCCACCCAGGCCACCCCGTTGGCCTGTCGGCCTTGCCCGTGCCCGTACACCGAAGCTCCACGCAGGTGAGGAAGGGGCAGGTTTCAGGTTTCTCCTCTCACCTTCTCAATAATCTGGTACAGCGAGGGTCTATCCACTGATTTTCCACTCTAATGTCTTCCTCATCCTCTGACTTGGACCACTCTCCCATTGTCATATCAGCCCCCTCTAGTGGATCCTCAGGTTCACTCAGGTCACTTTCTCCCTCACTCTCGCTCTCTGCTTCATCTGTCAACCTCCCTGGCCCAGGGTATCCGGAGGGGCCTGGCTCATCCTCCTCAGAATCTGACATGACCTGAGGGGGACAAGGAGCACTCACAACACCAGCACACCTCTCCACAGCCATCTTCAGCCAATACACCCACTGCAACTTCTCTTCGAGTGAGCGGTACCTAGTGGGGCTCGCTGGAAGCAGGGCCGAGCTCCCTGGCAGCCAGCCTTATACAATGCTTTCCCTCCGGAAGGTTTTCCAACTCCTGCCTCTTGGATACGGACGGACAGGCCAGCTGCGACGCCTGCTTTCCAGGCTACACAGGACGCCGCTGTGAAAGGTAAAAAAAAGCACAGAGCTCTTGCCTCAACCTGCCCCAGCCCCAGAAGTGTGGGGCCACAGCAGTCCCGTTGTGCATCCCTTGGTGGCACAGTGGTTAGAGTGCAGTACGCAAGCTGCTTCTGCTTGACTGCTGGCTGTAGTTCAGCGGTTCAAATCTCATCACCGGCTCTAGGTTGACTCAGCCTTCCATCCTTCTGAGGTGGGTAAAATGAGGACCCAAATTGTTGGGAGGCGATATGCTCTGCAAACCACTTAGAGAGGACTCTAAAAAAGTCTGGTTGGATCCCACAGAGTTGGCCTTCTCCAAATCCCGTCAGTCAAACAGTGTCGCCTGGCGGGGCCTAGGGGAACGGCCTTTTCTGTGGCAGCTCTTGCCCTTTGAACCCAACCCCCTCCAGAGATTCCTACTGCCCCCACACCTTTGCCGGCAGGCCTGGGGCCGTTGAGCATTGATACCTACTCCGGTCGAATACTGTGATTTTAATGAAACAAATGTTGATTAAATGGTTTAAATGTTTTGGGAGGTTTTAAGAATAGGTTTTAAGTACAGTGGTACCTCTACTTAAGAACTTAATTCGTTCCGTCACCCGGTTCTTAAGCAGAAACGTTCTTAAGTAGAAGCAATTTTTCCCATAGGAATCAATGTAAAAGCAGATAATGCGTGCAAACCCATTAGGAAAGAAATAAAAGCTCGGAATTTGGGTGGGAGGAGGAGGAGGAAGAAGAGGAGGAGGACAGTCGCTGCCGAAGGAAGAAGGTGATGTGAGGCAGCGCCCAGAGAAAGGAAAATGCTCCGTTTGCTTTGGACTGTCCAGAGCGAAGGGAGCATTTCTTTTCTCTGGGCTCTGGCAGAGGTTTTTATTATTATTATTATTTATTGGATTTGTATGCCGCCCCTCTCCGCAGACTCGGGGCGGCTAACAACAATGATAAAAAACAACATGTAACAATCCAATTTAATAAAACAACTAAAAACCCTTATTATAAAAACCAAACATACACACAAACATACCATACATAACTTGTAATGGCCTAGGGGAAGGAATATCCTAACTCCCCCATGACTGGGACAAGTGCCCAGAGAAAGGAAAATGCTTCATTCGCTCTGGACTGCCAAAGCCTCCTTAAGCACCACCGAAAGGCTCCTCTGGCAGCCCAGATGGCCGGGATTAAAGGTGGAATGGCAAAAAACTGGCCGGGCCTTCGTGCCGCTCTCAAATTCCCTGGGAAATTTTTCCAGGCTCGGGTTCTTAAGTAGAAAATGGTTCTTAAGTAGAGGTAAAAAAAATCTTGAAGACCCGGTTCTTATCTAGAAAAGTTCTTAAGTAGAGGCGTTCTTAAGTAGAGTACCACTGTACTTGGTTTCTTAAATGTAGCTTTTAGCATAGGATTTTCTATTGTTGATTTTGTATTTTTTGTGCTGTAAGCCGCCCTGAGTCCCCCAGCATAGAAATCCAATAAATAAGTAAGTAAGTAAATAGAAGGACTATGACGTGGTATATAAGTCTTATTGCTATTGCTAAACTGCGTGGGGATCCCTTCCCAGATGTGCTCCTGGCTACGAAGGCAACCCCATCCAGCCGGGCGGAAAGTGCGTGCCAATTGGCCAGATTCCAGGTAACCTCCTTGGGATCCCAGAGGGCTATTTCAAAGTCCCTGAAGGCCCAGTGGGACCCACCGCCCTCGGGGGGTGGGGTGGGGGGGACGATGTCAAGACAATCTTTGCTGGTATTACATCTCCTGCTTTTTATCCCATCTGTGCTGTGGGGCTCCATCTCGGAGCACGGGACCCCTCTCCTGGAAGGCAGGCTCCTTCGCCTACCCCAGTGATGGTGAACCTATGGCACGGATGCCACAGGTGTCATGCCGAGCCATATTTGCTGGCATCTGAGCTGTTGCCCTAGCTCAGCTCCAATGTGCATGTGTGTGCCGGCCAGCTGATTTTGGGCTCACACAGAGGCTCTGGGAGGGCGTTTTTGGCTTCCAGAGAACTCCAAGGGGTGGGGGAGGGCGTTTTTACTCTCCCCAAGCTCCAGGAAAGACTTTGGAGCCTGGGGAGGGCGAAACACGAGCCTACTGGGCCCACCAGAAGTTGGGAAACAGGCTATTTCTTGCCTCCAGAGGGCGTGGGAAGCTGTTTTTGCCCTCCCTGGGCATTGAATTATGGGTGTGGACACTCACGCATGTGTGATAGTGTACATCCACGCTCTTTCGGCACCTGAGGAAAAAAAGGTTCGCCATCACTGGCCTACCCGGTCCTCCACAGCCAGCCTCACATCCCAGAGAGGGGTAGCGTGAACTAGTGGCGGGCCTGAAGGAGATGCTCTCCTACATTCGCTTGTCTCTCTCTCTATATATATAGACAACGACGTCGCTTGCGATGAGCGAGGAGGCAGGAAGGCCGCAAGCGGAGGCTGCCGCTGCAAGGTAAGTGGATGGCAACCGGGAAGCAGAGAACAGTTAGTTTCATTTCAGCAAAGCAGACGAGCACAGAGTGAGACAGTATAGAGTGGACAAGAGAGCAGATTGGAGCCACATCCAGCCTTTAGCTTAAACTTTCAGTTTCGATTCTCTGCACAGACTCAGGAATGGTTAGCTTCCATTGGCTGAGTGAGTGGGCAGGAAGGCCTCAAACCGCTGCAAGGTATAAGTGGATGGCAACTGGGGGGTGGAGCATCACCTTAGGAAAGGAGGCAGTTTGCAAGGACACGCCCATGCGCACATACCCACCTACAGACCTCTGTTTCAAAACCCAGCGACTGGTACCTCTGGAACAATGAAGTGGAAAAGGGAGGCTTCCGATTTGGACTTTTGGATGCCAAAATTCCAAATTAGGTGGGGATTCTCCATGTGTATATCAAGCACATACACCACATCAGTCCATATTCAGGAAAAGAGTTGTGCCCTGCAAAATCTTGGCCCGTGTTTCCCTTTTTCAAACATCTGAATCCGAGAGGGGCACAAGAGTCAAAGATTAGAAAGCATTTGGGCCGGCAGAGTGCCAACCTGAGGATCTGTTGGGCAGAACAAACACCCTCATTCTGGGGATGGAAAGGCTGGCAGGGAGATCACAAAAGGGCTGCTAGGCTTAAAGTGGCTGGGTGGTCTTAGCCATCCCTCTTTTAGCACTTGGACTTTAGGGCGGAGGCTGTTTACAGAGCTGGTCACTGTTTTGGCACCCCATGTAAAAACTCTCTCTCCCCCTCCTCTCTCTCTCCTTTCTCTGTCTGTCACTTCTCTCTTCTCTTTCTCCCCCCTCTCTCTTTTCTCTCTGTCTTTCCCCCTCCTCTCTTTCTCCTCTTCTCTGTCTTTCTTCTCCCCCTCCTCCCTCTCTTTTTCTGTCGCTCTGTCTCTCATCTCTATTCCCTCCCTCTCTCTCTCTCTTCTCTCTCTCTCCCCCCTCTTCTATCTCTCCTCTCTCTGACCCCTCTCTTCTCTCCTCTTGCTCTCTTCTCTCTCTCCTTCTCCCCTCCCCCCTCTCCCTCTCTCTCCTCTCACTTTTCTTTCTCCTCTCTCTCCCCTCTCTTTCCTCTCCTCTTTCTCTCTTCTTTCTCCTCTCACTTCTCCCTCTCCCCTCTCTCTCTCTTCTCTCTCTCTCTGTCTTTCCTCTCCCCCTCGTCTCTCTCTTCTTTCTCTCTTCTTTCCCTCCTCTCTCTCTTCTCTCTCTCTTCTCTCTTTCCCTCTCTCTCTTCTTTCTCTTTCTTCTCTATCTTCCCTCTCCTATCTCTCTCTTCTCTCTTTCTCCTCTCTCTCTCTTTCTTCTTCTTTCCCTCCCTCTCTCTTGTCTCTCTCTTCTTTCTTTTTCTCTCTCTCTTCTTTCTCCCCTCTCTCTCTTCTCTCTCCTCTCTCTGTCATCTCTCTTCTCTCTCCTCTCTTCTTTCTCCTCTCTCTCTCTTTTCTTTCCCTTCTCTCTTACCAGCCCAACGTCCAGGGGCGGTCATGCAACGAGTGTGCTACAGGCAGCTTCCACTTGAGCCACAGGAACCCCGAGGGCTGCCTCCGCTGCTTCTGCATGGGGGTCTCGCACCAGTGCGCCAGCTCCTCTTGGAACAGAGATCAAGTACAGCCTCCCCCCCCCCAGGGCCGACTCCTTCAAGGGAGGGGGGGAAATGCCCCCCCAGGGAGGTGCAACTCCGTCGTTCCCTCCAAGGCCTTTTCTGCAATTGACGCCCCTCTTTGCCCCTGGCTCTAGGTCCAGCTGTCTCACGAGGATGCCCAGAGGGGTCAGTTCAGCCTTGCCAACTCCGCCAACACACTAACGGTCAGCGAGGGGATCCGCTTTACGGAGGGCTCGGAGCTCGCCTTCTCTTCCTTCCGCAGTCTGCCACGGGACATCTACTACTGGGTGCTGCCCGAGCGCTTCAGGGGAGACAAGGTGCCGCCTGGGGGGCAGGAGATGAGAAGGGCGGGGGTTCAGATGGACGGGGGGGACCTTCCTGTGCTGACCAACCCTCCAGGCCATTCCCCTCTCCCCAAAAGTTGACATTCTTAAGCGGCTTCTATGGCTGGCGGTTACAAAGATGGGCATCAAATAAGTCTCATAGAAATAAACGCAGGCAATCCTCGACTTACGACAGTTCTTTTAGCGACCGTTCGAACTTAGAATGTCACCAGTGGGGGGAAGGGGGACTTGTGACTGGTTTTCACACTCGCTACTGTTGTCGCCCCCTCCCAATCAAAATGCGGACGCTTGGCAACTGACTCGTATTTATGTGGAGGGCACGTGGTCCCCTTTTGTGACCTGCCGACGAGCAAGAGTCCACACCGGCTGTAATGATTCACTTAAACAACGCTCACAAGAAAGGGTTTTGCCGTAAAATTTGGCAAAACACACTTGAGAACCTGTTTCGTCCCTCAGGGGATCGTACCTCAAGGGCTGCCTGTATACAGAGTTCAATCCTGGGGCTCCCCCTGGCGGAAGAGTTGGAGGGGTAAACCCAGCACTGAACCTGAGCTCTGCTCTGTCCCCAGGTGACTTCATACGGAGGAGAACTGCGCTACACCATCAGCCACGATGCCTCTCCTGACGCTCCTCTGCTGCGGGACCGGCCCGACGTCCTGATCCAGGGAAACGGCATTTTGCTGGAACACGTAGCTGCAGGCCTCTCTCAGCCCAGAGAGCCAACCACTTTCGTTGTGCCCTTCCGGGAGGTGAGAACCTGGCCCTGGCAGGAAATAGCCTTAGATTCTACCTGGACCTTCAGTTCACCTGCCCAGCCAGCCACAGAAGCTAATTAATTAATTAATTCTATGCCGCCAACTCCCTAGGGCAGTGATGGCGATGGGTGCCACAGGTGGCATGCGGAGCCACATCTGTTAGCATGTGAGCCATTGCCCTAGGTCAGCTCCAGCATGCATGTGTGTGCCAGCCAGCTGATTTTTGGCTCGCACAGAGGCTCTGGAAGGGCGTTTTTGCCTTTTGAGCCTGGAGAGGGCGAAACACGAGCCTATTGGGCCTGAAGAAGTTGGGAAACAGGCCATTTCTGGCCTCCAGAAGGCCACCTGGACAGTGGGGAAAGCTGTTTTCGCCCTCCCCCTGCATTGAATTATGGGTATGGGCACTCACGGGCGCAATAGCGCCATGCATGTTCTTTCGGCACCCGAGGAAAAAAAGCTTCGCCATCACTGCCCTGGGCTCTAGGGCAGTGATGGCAAACCTATGGAACAGGTGCCACAGGTGGCACACAGAGCCATATCTGCTGGCACGCGAGCCAGTGCCTGAGCTTAGCTTGGCATGATGGCATGTGTGCCCCAGCCAGCTGACTTTTGGCTCGCACAGAGGCTCTGGGAGGGCGTTTTTGGCTTTCAGAGAGCCTCCTGGGGGATAAGGGAGATGTTTTCACCCTCCAGGGAAACCTTTGGATCCTGGGGAGAGCGAAACCCAAGCCTACTAAGCTCACCAGAAGTTGGAAACAGGCCATTTCCTCACCTTGAGGGGCGGTCTGGTGGACAAAAGGCAGCATACACACACACACACACACCCATCTTCTCTTGTAGCAAGCCTGGCGCCGTGCTGATGGGCAGAACGCTACCCGGCAGCACCTCCTGATGGCGCTGGCTGACATCGATCTTTTCATGATCCGGGCCTCCTACACCGGGCGACCTTCCGAGACCAGGTAGGAGGGGATTGAAGGAGACGGACAGGAGGAGGAAGCCGAGGGGTTTGTGGGTGGGTGGATGGGCTCTTCGGTCATTCCTGCCTATCTCCAGGCAGGAGCTTTTGGGCTTAACTTGGTTTCCTTCAGGGGTGGGTTCCGCTTATCTTTCACTACTGGTGCGCATTGCGATGTTTCATGTGCGTACACCACAGGCGTGTGCACACATGTCCTGCCATGTGATTCTACTTTTGCGCCTGTGCAGAAGGAAATTTCAGGCTGAAACACAGGGTGTCCATCAAGGAAAATCATGGAATTGTCAGGGAAATTGGCGGTTCAGGGAATTATCAGGGAATTCATGAAAAAAATGGATTAAATCAGGGGAAAAAATAAACTGTATTAAAATGTTTAAAAGTCAGAGGAAAATAATGTTAAAAAACAACAACAATGGATCACGCTGCTTGGCAGAGTCAAGCAAAAATGAGCCTAACTGTGGCAACCACTTGCTTCCTCAGCTACTGATATTTCTCCATGGCTTAGCCATTTGGTGTGACATCATCTATGACTGAGCCTTAACTAGATCGCAAGTTACAGGGAAATGTCAGGGAAATATCAGGGAATTTCCCCCGGGAACCCGATTGAAACACAGCTGAGAACCCCCGAAAATTACAAAAGAAAAAGATGGTGGCGCATACCGACTGGGAAAGATGGCTCCGGAGCTGTCACTTCTAAATTGCGTCATCATCAGCGCCTGCACTGGACCGCACCCACCCCTAGTTTCTTTTTGACAGGATCTCTGACATCCACATGGACGTGGCAGTACCACACGCCACAGGCCTGAGCCCAGCCCCAGAGGTTGAGGATTGTGTTTGCCCGCCCGGCTACCGAGGGCCGTCTTGCCAGGTGAGCAGCCGGTCGGGGAACGGGCCTTGCTCCTTGAGCTTGGCGGAGGTCCTCTAGCGGCTGTGCAGAGAAAGCACCCAGCCAGTGGGGCGGCCCAGAACCCGTCTGACCACCTTCCTCTGCTGGTGTTGAGCCGCTGCTTCCCTCCTCTGTTGCAGGACTGTGACGTTGGGTACACGCGCAGCACCAGCGGCCTCTACCTGGGCACCTGTGAGCGGTGCAGTTGCAACGGGCACGCAATCGAGTGCGACATGGAGACGGGAGAGTGCCAGGTGGGCAGGCCAGAGGATGGGAGCGGGAGGGTCCTGGACTGCTCGGTCCTCCCCAGACCAGCCGCCGTTCCCAGAAGAATGTTCCAGGCGGTGAGGAGGCGCCTGGGAAAACTCCCCCCGGCCTGGCCCTCGTGGCTGACCCACGGCTTCCCTCTGCTTCCAGGGCTGCCAGCACTACACGGAAGGGCTCCACTGTGAACGCTGCCAGCCGGGATTCTATGGGGATGCCCGACACGGGACGCCCAGAGACTGCCAGCTGTGCCACTGCTATGGACCATCCTCAGCTATCCGGTAGGTGGACCCCATGACCGTCGGCAGTTCATTCCCCGCCATGAGAGACCCCCTTGACCTTCTGCTTCTTTTATTTTTAAAAATATTACATTTTCTTTATTTATCTAAACACCCGTAAAACAAGCATTTAAAAGCATTGGACACTTTGTGACCATCTTGTTTTCTCGTTCTGTTCAATATTTCCGTAACAAATACTATCATTATTATTTACATTACATTACATTTTGTACTTACCTAAGTATCCCTCATTTCTATTTATCTTTATCTGATTCTTCTTGTCTTTCTCTCCTTGTTTTTCAAATTTTTGACTGTTTTTCTTTTATCTA
The DNA here is from genome assembly GCF_031021105.1 of Erythrolamprus reginae. Classification (NCBI taxonomy): domain Eukaryota; kingdom Metazoa; phylum Chordata; class Lepidosauria; order Squamata; family Dipsadidae; genus Erythrolamprus; species Erythrolamprus reginae. Next base: position 25,958,978 of record NC_091957.1, on the reverse strand, counting down.
TCTATGTATCTATATCTATCTATTTATCTATCTATCTATCTCTATCTATCTATCTATTCATTCATTCATCCTTCCATTCATCATTCATCCTTCCATCCGTCTGTTTGTTTGTTTCTTTGTTTGTTTCTTGGATTTGTATGACTCCCCTCTCCAATGACTCGAAGTCCTGAATCCAATTATATTTTAAAACTAGCTACTCTAAAAAACCCAAATTTCATTAAAAATCAATCATTCCCATTCCAAATGAACAAACATATATTTCATTTATTGGCCAGGGGGGCTAGAGTCCAATGGCCCCAAGCCTGGCAATATAAATGAGTCTTCAAACTCTTGCGGAAGGCGAGGAGGGTGGGGGCAGTGCGATTCTCCGGGGGGGAGCTGATTCCAGAAGGCCAGGCCCCCCACAGAGAAGGCTCTTCCCCTAGGCTCTGCCAAACAATATTGTCTAGTTGATGGGACCTGGAAAAGGCCGACTCTGTGGGAACTGACCGGTCTCTGGGGCTCATACGGCAGGAGGCGGCCCCACAAGTAATCTGGTCTGATACCATGTAGGGCTTTATAGGTCATTACGTCTGCGGAGTCTGCGGAGAGGGGCGGCATACAAATCCAATAAATAAAATAAATAAAAATAAATTACCAACACTTTGAATTGTGTCCGGAAACCAATTGGCAACCAATGCAGCCCGCAGAGTGCTGGAGAGGCATGGGCATTCCTAGAAAGGCTCATTACTTCTCGCGCGGCTGCATTTTGTACCACCTGTAGTCTCTGAACACTCCTCAAAGGTAGCCCCATGCAGGTCATACATGCGATGACCTTCCTCTTCTTTCACCTCTGCAGAGAAACTAGAACCTGCTTTGTGGATGCCGACGGAGAGCCGACCTGCAACTCCTGTGCCCAGGGTTACATCGGGCGCCAGTGTGAAAGGTAAGCAGGCCAGGAGAGCTGGGTGCCCGGGCTCCGCTGGGTCCTCTGCTGGCATCGGAGAGGTCCTGATGGGGCTGCTCGTTGACTTTCATCAAGGGCTGGCCAGGCTGGCTATCGTTTCCGCTTCTTTTCTTAACTGAGCCTGTTCTCTTTGGCCCAGGTGCACTCCTGGTTACGTTGGGAACCCTAGCCAGGGTCAGCCCTGCACAGGTGAGTTCAGAGGAAGGAGGACAGGTGGGTGATGGGGAGTTGGCCATGTAGGGAGGGGAAGCTTCCCCTGGCAGGGTGGAATCAGAAGGAAGGAAGGAAGGAAGGAAGGAAGGAAGGAAGGAAGGAAGGAAGGAGAGACAGAGAAAAGATAGAGGAGGAGAGAGAAGGAGAGAGAAGAAAGGAAAAAGAGGAGAGAGAAGAAAGGGGGGAGGGAGGGGGGAGGAAATAGGGAAGGAAAGAAGGGGGGAGAGAGAGGAAAGGGGAGAAAGAGAAGGGTGGAGGGAAGGGGAGGAAGGAAGGGAAAAAAGGAGGGAGGAAGAGAAAAGAAGGAAAAGAAAGGGAGAGGAAGGGAGGAGATGGAAAGAGAAAAAGGAAGGAACGAAGGAACGAAGAAAGAAAGACTTTTAAGTGGCACAGAACCGGGGCGGGGGGAGCAGAAAGGTTGGGAAGTGAGAAAGGACGCATCCAGCGTGCGCACCACACCACCACCCCTTTCCTCTCCGCCTCCCTCCAGAATCCAGCTCCCGATGCCATTGCGACCCATACGGCAGCATCGGCAACCACTGTGATGCCAGCGGGCAATGCCAGTGCAAGGTAGGCAGGGAGGAGGGAAGGGGCATTGGGCTTCCCACCTCTTCCTCCTCCTCCTCACTCCCCCTTCCTCTGCAGAGGAGTCCTAGCCTGCTCTTCCTCTTGCCCAGCCTCTCCTCCATGCTCCGCCTGGCCTTCCTTTGCCCCCTGCCTCTCCGGCCAGAGCGGGCGGGTGTGTCTGCGAGTGCCTTCCTACTCCCCAGCAGCCCCCTTTCCCTCCTTCCAGGACCACGTGGAGGGCCTCTCCTGTGACCGTTGCCGCCCCCATCACTTCCATCTGAGCATCAAGAACCCCCTGGGCTGCCTGCCTTGCTTCTGCATGGGGGTCACCCAGCTATGCACCAGCTCATCCTACTACCGGGACGTGGTAAGGCAGGGGTGTCAAACTCCATTTAGTTGAGGGTTGTGCTTGACCTTAACGGGGTGTGCATGGCCAGCTGGGCGTGGTCAGCTCAACGTCACTCCTGTCCGGGGACTCCCGTGGCGGCCCGAGTGCTCTGCCAGTGAAAAGGAGTTCCCGAGCTCCATTTTCGGCTGCAACAGCTTCTGGCGGAACTCTGCTGGTGAAAACAAGAGTGTCAAGCCACTGCAGAAGTTGGTGATAAATTAACGGCTTGCCACACTATTCAAGACCTGATGTGGCGGGAGGGGTGAATCCCAGGAGGAAACAGATGCAATTATAAAACATTCTATTAATGCACTTAGAAACAGTTTGCCTAAATACGCGAGTCAACGGAAATAGTTGACCAATAGTATCTTTCTTTTCCTTTTTTCTTTTCTTTTTCTTTCTTTCTTTTCTCTCGCTTTTTTTTCTTTTTTCTTTATCATGTACGTATAAACTTAGTCTAGGCTTATGTGATAAGATAACTGGGTAACTAAATAAGAACCAATTATAGTAAATATATTTAATTGACTGAGAACGTATATAGAAAAAAGAATGGTAAACTGCTGAAATGTAAGCCTAAAAACTTCAATCAATGTCAAAATATGTTTGTTAATTTTGTTTATTTTATTTATATAAAGTCTATTTTAAAATTTATATATATAATATTATATATTATATATACAGTAGTACCTCGTGATACTAACCCCTCGTCTTACGAAGTTTTCGAGATACGAACCCGGGGTTCAGGATTTTTGTGCCTCTTCTTACAAACTTTATTTGCCTTACGAACCCACTGCCGCGAACGCCGAACCCAGAAGTTCGGCAAAAGTTCAGGTTCGGGGTTCGGGTTTGGCTGAGAAGTGCCGGCGCCCGGCTGTCCCCTTTTGAAACAGCCAGGGGGGCTTCTCGGCATTCTCCCAAACACCGAACCCGGAAGTTCGGCAAAAGTTCGGGTTCGGGAGGCCGCCAAGAAGCGACACCGCCCAGCTGTCCCCTTTTGAAACAGCCAGGGAGCTTCTCGGCGTTTGGCAAAAGTTTGGGCTCGGCGTTCGGGTTTGGGAGGCCGCCAAGAAGCGCCACCGCCTGGCTGTCACCTTTGCAGAAGAGCCGTGGAGCTGTCGGCCGGTCGGGAGGCTCAAATGTAGGTGGGGAATCCATTAATCCGTTTTACATTGTTTCCTATGGGAAATATTGTTTCATCTTACGAACCTCCTCCAGGAACCAATTAAGTTTGTAAGACAAGGTATAACTGTATATAAATTTTAAAATACACTTTATTAAACAATTAAAATATATGTATAAATGAAGAGGTAACAGACATTGCGATCTCCAGAATGTTTAAAAATTTGTAGACACTACTAAAATTAACTAAGCTTTCGTAGGCCTGTGACGCGGGCAATGAGCAAAATGAGCAGCATTATAATCAACTGTCTTCAATGGGGATTTTAACACTGATGGCATTAGTAGAGGACTAACAAAAGCTTTGTTAATTTTAGTAGTTTTTAATAAACTTTAAAACGTTCTGGATATTGCAATGGCTGTTGCCTCTTCATTTATAAATACACCAGGAATAAAACAGTCTTCGATCGCATTCCACCAGGGCGGAAGTAAAGGAAAAGCTGCCATGTTGGTACACTCTGTATGGATAAAGTCACAAGTCTTTGTGGGTGGGAGACAAGAGATGTGAACTTTCAATTGAGTGAGAAGCTCAGATTCAGGTTTCCCTGTGTGGTGCCAGAATGGCTCTGGAAATAAATTGGACCTTTGAGAAATACAGTGGTAAGAACACCTCTACTTACGAACTTTTCTAGATAAGAACCGGTGTTGAAGATTTTTTTGCCTCTTCTCAAGAACCATTTTCCACTTACAAACCCAAACCTCCAAAACTGTAACCAGAAAAGGCAGGGAGAAGCCTCTGTGGGGCCTCTCTAGGAATCTCCTGGGAGGAAACAGGGCCAGAAAAGCCAGGCAGAAGCCTCTGTGGGGCCTCTCTAGGAATCTCCTGGGAGGAAACAGGGCCAGAAAAGCCAGGCAGAAGCCTCTGTGGGGCCTCTCTAGGAATCTCCTGGGAGGAAACAGGGCCAGAAAAGCCAGGCAGAAGCCTCTGTGGGGCCTCTCTAGGAATCTCCTGGGAGGAAACAGGGCCAGAAAAGCCAGGCAGAAGCCTCTGTGGGGCCTCTCTAGGAATCTCCTGGGAGGAAACAGGGCCAGAAAAGGCGGGGAGAAGCCTCTGTGGGGCCTCTCTAAGAATCTCCTGAGATGAATCAGGACCTCTACCCTCCCTGTGGTTTCCCCCAGTCACACACATTATTTGCTTTTACATTGACTCCTATGGGAAATATTGCTTCTTCTTACAAACTTTTCTACTTAAAAACCTGGTCACATAACGAATTAAGTTCGCAAGTAGAGTTACCACTGTACTTTGACTCAGAGTCTGACTTAGTTCCCATGTTATCTGGAACCTTGACACAGAACTTGGGATGTCCTAAGTACCCTGTGGGCCCGATCCGGCCCCCGGGCCTTGAGTTTGATGTCCCTGAGGTAAGGGTTTGGGGCTTCCCTCCCGGGGGGTGATGTGGGTTGTATCAGAGGTCCACTGATGGGCTTTTCTTCAGCCGATTCTGTTGTCTTCCCACAGGTCAGCACCTCCTTTGCTCCCGAAGACTTCCAGGGCTTTGCGCTGGTCAACCGGCAGCGCAGTGTCCGCCTCACGACTGGCTTTGTGGTGGAGACATCCCCCGAGGGCCCTCAGCTCTCCTACAACCAATTTGGGGAGCTGGGCCAGGAGTCTTATTACTGGCAGCTGCCAGACGCCTACCTGGGAGACAAGGTGATTCCGGGCGGGAGGGCGGGGCTAATCCAGCACTGTCCAGGGCATCTCTAGGAGCTTTGGGGATGGCGGGAGGAACCCTCCTGTCTGGCCAGAATGGAGGGGGCCTGTGCACAGGGAGAATGCCCCACAGAAGAGGGTCAGATCAGGGGCTTCTGTTCCATGGGGGGCGGTGCGTGTGTGTGTGTCACAGGAAATCTCTTTTAGTTCCTCTCAATTTATGTTCCTCTCCCCAATCAGTATGAGGGTGCAGGTAGATTCTGGAACCCATATGCCTGGTGCCTGAGCTGAGAGTAGGAGTGAGTGGCAGGCAGTGTTCGACTTTCGACCTGCAGCTTCAGCCTTCCCACTCCAACCAATGTGCCTCTACATATCCTATATATATCTGCTATATTCCTTACATATGTTCCTCTTGGTTTCTAGGTGCTCGCTAAGAAAGGGTTTTCCAAAATGACCCACATATCATTAATATTTCTTATTAGATATTCTCCCTCTCCCCACCTGAAAAGAACTCTGTTTCAAATGCCGGTTGCCTTATGTTAACATGCTTTGATGCTACCCTCTTCGCTAAACTGGGTGTAGGTGTGGCCAGCACTCGACTCTTCCGGCTTGCGGATCTGGGAGTTTAGACATTCTACTCCCCCTCCCCAGAAAACAACTCTGTTCTAGTTGCCTTACATGAACATGTAGAGTTGCACATTCTACGTACATTTTCAAGCTTTAACTGTCAATGTATCAAGCCCAATCACATAGTTTCATAGTGAAGTGTGGGTCTCCAGCTACTACCAGTAGTATATTTATATGCCCATAAATACCCATCTTTTTGCTCCCCCCAGACCAAGGCCACGGCCTGTGGGAAGGCAGTGGGGAGATGGCTGTACTTGAAACGTCTCTCTTTCTCTTTCCTGCTCATTCCTTCTTTCCTGCCCGACCCGCTTGCCAGGGGGAGATCTATTATGCCCGGATGCGTCGTGCCCAAAAGGTACGCTGACCCAGGCCCGTCCAGGAGCCCCAGAGAGCGTGGGGCAGCTCCTGACCTCTCTGGTGTTGGACTGCAAGGAACCGGATATGTCTTGCTCTATCCTTTTTGTCACTGGCGTCCTTCCAAATTTGCGTCCTTGCATGGGGGAGGCAAGAGGGCGGAAGACCAGGATGCATGTGGGGCTGAGATCCTGGGGGCAGCTGTCAGTGGGGCTGTGCTTTCTCAGTGCTTCAGGTCCAGCCATCCTTGTGCGGCGGCTCGTCTTGTTGTAGCTCGCCGTGCCCACCGGTAGTTGGGTAGTCACCAGGGCTGATAGCTTTGGAAGGGCACCTTGGCATGGCCCCTCACCAGACTGCCTGCCTCCCTCCCTCCCGGCAGAACTCCACGTCCCTCTCGGAGGAGCAGCTGAGGAAGGAGATAGCTGCGGGGCGGATCCCCGGCCCTCAGGCCCTCCAGAGCAGGGGCAGACGAGCTGCTCAGGTAACAGGCCTGGGTGAGGGCTGCAGAGCCTCTCTGGTTCCAGGCTGTGCCATGGACGAGGCGGGGCATCCTTGCCTGAGCAATGTGGAGTCAGCTCTGAGCCTGTCGGCTCTTGCGAAGTTGGGAAGGGCTGGAGGAACTTTGGAAATCTGCCAGCTTTCTCTCCTCTCCTCTTCTCTTCCCTTTCCTTCTCTTCTCTTTATTTCTCTCTCTTGCTTTGCTTTGCCTTTTCTCTTTTTATCTTATCCTCTCCTCTCTTAACTTGCCTCTTTTCTCTCTTGCCTCTTCTCTTGACATGACTTGACTTGACTCCTTGCCTTGCCTCTTTTTTCTCCTCCTCTCTTCTCTTGACTTGTCTCCCTTGCCTCTCCTCTCCTCTCCCCTTCCCTTGACTTGACTTGACTTCTCTCTCTTGCCTTGCCCCTTTTTTCTCTTCTCTCTTCTCTTGACTTGCCTCTTTTCTCTCTTGCCTTTTCTCTTCCTTTCCCTTCCCCTTCTCTTCTCTTTCTTTCCCTTTTTCCCCTCTGCTCCACAATCAGGCCCGGGAAACCCAGCTGAGACAGGATGCCGACATCTGGGAGATGCTTTCCCGCTTTGCAGCAGAAGAAAGCCCCCCCAAGTCCCCCCCGCCTGCCAAACTGCGGAGACCCTCTGTGGCCCACCGAGGCTCTCTGCATCCTCCTCGCTTGGCTGCTCCCCCAGGCAGGTCTTCTCTGCTCCCTCCTTCTCTGGCCGCCCCTCCCGGCTCAGCCCCCCAGGTATACCTCTTCTACCTTGACCTCTGCACGCGTCTGGCTGGAGGGGGGGCTGGCAACTCCTGCTTTTCCCGGGGCAACTTTGCCTTGCTGGCTCCTCTCTCTGGGGCAGTTGATCCCAAACTCACCCTTCCCTTCCTTTTAACCAAATTGGCACCCTGGGTGGATCAAAATATGTCTTCTTTTCCTTCCTTCATTCCTTCCTTCCTTCTACCCTCCCTTCTTCCTTCCTTCCTCCCTCCCTCCTTCCTTCCTTCTTCCTTTCCTTCCTTCCTTCCTCACCTTCTCTCTGGATGGGGCTGCACCTCCTCTGCCTTTGAGTCCAGGCAAGGGTCCTTCCCAAAGGACAGTCTGTGGATGCCAACAACCACCTTCTTTCTGCTTCCAAGCAACAACACAGGGGGGCTGAGGCCCCAAAGGTACCCTTGCATGAGCTGGGATCACTTCAGGTGGCATCCCATAGACAAGGCAGGAGGGGATGTGAGTGGGCTTTGGACACAGGATGGCAAAGCATCCAAAGCTTGGCGCCTTTTCTTTTGTGGGTGGGTGGGCGGATGGGAGGGAAGGAAGGAAAGAGAGATGGAAAGGAAAGGGGTAGGGAAGGTAGAAGGAAGGAAAGGGAAAGGAAAGGAAGGAGGGAGGAAAAAAAGGAAAGAGGGAAGAAGGAGTTAGGGAGGGAGGGAAGGAAGGAAAGAGAAAGGAATGGAAGGAGGGAGGGAGGGAGGAAAGAAAGGGAAGAGAAGAAAAGGAAAGGGATGGAGAAAAGGAAGGAATGGGAAAGGAAGGGAAGAAAATGAAAGAAAAGGGAGGAAAGATTAGGGGAGAAGGAAAGGGAAAGGAAGAAGGAAAGAGGAAGAAAGAAAAATGGGAAAACAGAAGGAAAGAACGGGGTGAGTGAGTGGGCTACTTTCCATCTAAAGATTCTTCTTCCCTAAAATGGTGACGGGGTGGGGTCTGTGCACTTTGTTTCACCTTGAATTTCTGCAGCCCCTTTTTGGGGGGGAGGGGGCGTGAGTGTGCGTGTGGGAAAAGAGAGGTGTGTTCTTTGGTGGGGTGAGCCTTGGGTGCGTGAGCGTTGTTGTCGGAATGTGCCTGCTGGAACCGGCTCCCCTCTTCTGTCTCAGCGCTGGCTGCTCTACCGAGGGCTCCCCAGGCTTCCTGAAGCCGCTTTCTACTGGGAGCTGCCTGGGCCTTTCCTGGGCAACCAGGTAACCCTCCTTCCCAGGTGGTGAGGCTGGGACTGCGCATGGTGTGCTTCCCTCTCTCTCTCCCTCTCTCTCCCTCTCTCGTAACGACCGTCCTTTTGCGTGGCAGCAGTTCATTTACAGGTCAACAACGGATCGTTTAGGGACAACATCGCCAAACAAGGTGGCTTACGACCGCCTCTCACTCTTTTCTTTCAATAATTAAAATAATTTCTCCACGGTTTCCAATACATATACCTTAAGATATATACTGCTCAAAAAAATAAATAAAGGGAACACTTAAACAACAGAATATAACTCCAAGTAAATCAAACTTCTGTGAAATCAAACTGCCCCCTTAGGAAGCAACACTGGTTGACAGTCAATTTCATTTTGTTGTCAGCACATTCAACTTTGTACAGAACAAAGGATTCAAGGAGAAGATTTCATTCCTTCAGATCTAGGATGTGTTCTTTGAGGGTTCCCTTTATTTTTTTGAGCAGTGTATATCAATAGTATATACCGTACATTTTCAAATCAATCGGAGTTCAGTAACTTATTTTTACACCTAACCTTGCTCTTACTAATCAGTCTGTTTTTCTGTTTTCTTCACACTTCCCTATCTCCTTCTCCCCTACTTAGCTTCTTTTCTGCCCCTTCCTCCTTCGCTCTCCTCCTTCCCTTCCCTTCTTCCCTTCTTCCCTTCCTACCTCTTCTTCCTCCTTCCCTGGATGATTTTGATTCTAATACGTATTATATTTAACAGACTGATAACATTTTTCCATGCTTAAGCTGTCAGCATTAATATTTAAATTCCTTGTTTAAGATTATATTTTTAAATTAAATTTATTTTCAGTATATGTTGTTAATCTAATGCTACCTCCTTAAGTCGAGTTCTGTCATCTGGGTTGCCTCACTTTCTATTCCATTTTCTTTTTCTTTTGATCACAATAGTTGAGTCTCTATCTATATTCCTTTTCTATGCACTCATAAAATTTCACCCATACATTATAATTTAATTTAATTTAACTCCTTGCGGACTCTGGGCAGCATACAACAATTAGAAACAGTGTAAAAAAGTGATTTAAAACTCCTAAGACACCAACATTATAATAGTCTGAATCATCTTTTTCTTCAATTTTCATTGTTAATCTATTCATTTCTGTGCCGTTTCTCCTGGTCACGTGGTTCAAAATTCAGATTGTTGGCCACTGTCTCAGAATTATGACGGTTGCACTTGGGATGCACGCGATCCCCCATGGCAACCTTCTGAGAAGTAAACCGGATTCCCTGAAAGGTCGCGTTCCCAACTGAACGATTGTGGCGATTCACTTTTAACAATTGAGGTGAGGAAGGCCGTAAATTGGTAGGCGAAGCTCGCTTGCGACAAATGCCTCACTGAACAACGGGAAACTTTGGGCTCATTTGCGGTCATAAGTCGAGGACTTACCTGCCTTGCACAGAGCCTTCTTCTAGAATGTGGCGCTTGTTCTCCGTCACGGATAAAGTGGAGAATGTGCAGCTAATTCTCGGGTTGATTTTTCCACAGCTTTTACTCAAACGAGTTGTTGCCCGGCTACTGTTATATGCGTTTGTATGAATTAATAAGGGGGGGGGGGTGTTATAGAAAGGACATTTCTTCTCCAATTTGTGCCTGGTCAATTCTTTCCGTTGAGGGTCGTGAGAAAAGCCGCAGAAGCAGAGAAGCCCATAGCAGGACGGCCTGCCTCACTGGGTCACAGGAAGTTTAAAATCCCCATTGAGTCCAAGCAGTTTACGAGAGGCCTCGGCCTTGACAGAAACCTTCCCCCTAAGGCAGTAATGGCGAACCTTTTTTGTTTCATGTGCCAAAAGAATGTATGTGCGTGCGCTACTGCAGGCGCAGTTCCCACACCCATTCCCTTCCCCTCCATGCATGTCTTCGGAGAGGGGCGGCATACAAATCTAAGTAATAAATAAATAAATAAATGCATGCACACAGCCCTCACTGAAGCCTCGGATGGTGAAAAAACAGGCAAACAGGCAAACCGGAAGCTGATTTTTGGCTTTGTGGAAGGCCATTTTGCCCACCTGAGACTTCAGCGAAGCTTCCTGAAGCCCCAGAGTGTGAAAAATAACACATCGAGCAAACCAGAAGTCTGTTTTTCCAAACTTCTGGTTTGCCCGCTAGGCTGTTTTTCACATTCCGGGGCTTCAGGAAATTTCCCTCAAGCCTCAGGGGGGCGAAACGGCCTTCCCCAAAGCTGAAAATCAGCTGCCAGCTGGAGTTGAAATAGAGTGATGCCTCGCGTGCCCTCCAATACGGCTCCATGTGCCACCTGTGGCATGTGTGCCATAGGTTTGCCATCGCTGCCCTAAGGGAAAACAAAGGGGTTGCTGGTAGCCTTGAACTCTGGTTCCTATCTCGGTCCTTGGCCGGAAGCAGAAGCCCCTCCTGGCCAGGGGAACGAGTGACCAAACTGAGGGTCTCCATTTCGCCCTTTGCAGGTGGGCTCTTATGGGGGACGCCTCCGCTACACCCTTTCCTACACGGCTGGAGAGAGAGGAACCCTGCTGCCCGAAGCGGATGTACAGATTACCGTAAGTTGCGGAGGGGGGACGCAATGCTGGAAGTGGCCTTTTAGGGGGTAGGAGAGAAGCCGGAGCCCCTCCCTCAGGATTCCACCGTTGCTTTAATGCTGGCTCTAGTTTGCGACTTCTCTCAAGCACTCCTCCTGGCCTTCCCCGCCTGGGAGGAATCAAGTGGGATTAGCAATCGGTTTCTCTGCCCCTCTAGGAAGTGGGCGGGTGGGGAAGGGCTGGGACAAATGGGTTTCTGCTTGGGGTCCCCCCTAACTACTGTGGAAGGCTCTCCGTCTTGCTCTTCCTCACCTTCAGGGCAACGACATCACCTTGGTAGCCTACCTGTCCGAGCTGCGGCCTGATGAGCACAAGGGTTTCGAGGTGATCTTCCAGGAGGTGAGGCAAGGGAGTGAGTCCCTTTTTAATTTAATTTAATTTAATTTAATTTTCGGAGTATAAGACACAATGGAGTATAGGACGCACCTTAGTTTTTGGGGAGTAAAATAGGGAAAAGAATCTGCTTACCAAGTATTCATCTGGCTATCATCCTTAGCCAGCACATTATTTTATCCCCTGGTTAGGACTTTAAAAACTTTATTCGGAGAGAGTAACAATGAAAAAGCTTGCAAGCCAATAAGAGCTGGGAGCATCATTAGCACCTGGAAAGAGACATTAGGAGCAAGTAGAGCAATAGAAAAACCTTCAAAGATTTAGAGCTTGGAAAACATTATTTGTAGAGAGTAACAATGAAAGAGCTTGCAAGCTGGTAACAGCTGGGAACATTGTTAGCACTTGGTTAGGGGCTGGAAGGAAACTTATTTGGAGCAAGTTAAAGCAATGAAAGAACCTGGACAATCTTAGGGCATGGAAAACATTATTCACAGAGAGAAACAATGAAAGAGCCTGCAAGGTAAGACCTGGGAAGATCGTTAGTAGCTAGTTAGGGCTGGGGGGGAAAAGCTACATTCAGAGTATAAGATGCACCCAAATAATCAGCCTCTTTTAGGGAGGAAAAGGGTGTGCCTTATACTCCAAAAATATGGTAATTTATTTCACTTTTAAGCCGCCCAACTCCTTGCAGACTCTGGACGGCTTACAATCATAAGCAATATTATACAATAAATAGGTAGTAGGAAATAATCAAATGTATACCAGTAAAAAACCCAAATACAACATTCATTCAACAACATTCATCTCTCTGGGGTCGAGCTAGTAGTTCAGTGGCCCCCAGGCCTGCCGGTACAGCCATGTTTTCACAGCCTTTCGGAAGGCCAGAAGGGTGGGGGCAGTACAAGTCTCTGGGGGCAGTTGTTTCCATAGAGCAGGAGCCACCAGAGAGAAGGCCCTCCCATGCCAGTCGGCATTGTCTGGCTGACAGGACCTGCAGAAGGCCGACCCTGTGGGCTCTGGTCAGTCGCTGGGAGGTATGTGGTGGGAGACGGTCCTGTAAATAGTCTGGTCTGATGCCATGCAGGGCTTCATGGGTGATAACCAGCACCTTAAATTGTGTCCTGAGACCAATCGGTAGCCAGTGCAGCTCGTGGAGTGACAGAGTTATATGGCTCGCGCGGCTGCGTTCTGGACTAGTTGCAGTCTCCGAACGCTTTTTAAAGGAAGCCCCATGTAGAGCCTCCGGACTGAGCTGCAGAAACAGTCCAGATGGCCATCCCACGTGCGGCCCCTGCATTTCCCCCTTGCCATGCTCAGCTGGCGCCCCACCTCCTATTTTTTTTCTCTCCCAGCAATTCTGGAAGCGGCCGGATGGGCAGCCTGCCACGCGGGAGCACCTGCTGATGGTCCTGGCCGACCTGGATGAGATCCTCATACGAGCCACCCACTCCACGGACATGCTTTCGGCGGGCATCACTGGCATCAGCATGGAGATGGCGGTGCCCACCTACACCAGCCTGGCCCGGGCTTTGGAAGTGGAGGAATGTCGCTGCCCACCTGGATACCAGGGCCTTTCTTGCCAGGTGATCTGACTGGCTGGGGTTGACTGGTGGGACCACGGAGGGCTCAGAGGAGGCACTGATCCCCCCCCCCGATTCCTGCCTCCTCTCCTGCAGGACTGTGCGACCGGCTACACCCGGACCAGCGGAGGGCTGTACTTGGGCCACTGCACACTTTGTGAATGCAACGGGCACTCGGAGTCCTGTCACCCTGAGACTGGGACTTGCTCGGTGAGACCCCCTTCTGGGTTGCTGCCCTCCCTCTGAGTTTCGGGGGTGGGGGATTTGCTCCTTCTCTAAGGGAGAAGCAGGAATAGGATTTTCCGGGCCGACGCAGCTTGAAAACAAAGGAGGAATCCACACGCTGATATTTCAAATCAATCTTCTTATATAGAAAGTCTCATTTATACAAGCCAACGTCATGCATGTGAGTTCATCTTGGCAGCTCCTCAGTGAGAGTAGTTAAAAAATAACAGTCCAGTGGCTAGGCTGCTGCCAAAGATCAAAGGTTCCTTCGTGCACATTCCTTCGTGAGATAAGGAGTCTCAAGTGTCACAGACTTACTTTTATAGCTTCCCAGCATCTCCGCAGACAGGGCACTTTTACTCTAAGGATTTTAGCAGGAAAATAACAGGTGGCTAGCGTAACCTGGCTAAAACCTCACATGGACCAATATTTAGCACATAGCAATATGTTAGCACACAGCAGTATTAAGCACACAGCGATATCTTAGCACACAGCAGTATTAAGCACACATATAATAATAATAATAATAATAATAATAATAATAATAATAAAAAATGTTTATTTATAGTGCCCTTTTAACAAAAGGCATAACAGCATGTTAGCAATAGCACTTTTTTTTAACAGAGCCAGCCAGAACACAGCTATATTTTAGCACACAGCAATAGCAAGCATTATCAAGACTAATCACAATAGCCAACAACAACCAACAATACAATGCAATACAATACAATACAATGGAGAGCAACACATCTGTCTCCCTTTTATGGCTAATTGCACCCTAGCTCTTAAAGTAATATTATACTATTTCCTCCAAACATACATTGCGGGTTAATTCATGTATTGATAAACCCAACCTGTGAAGTACGTACTACTGATTATCCGCCTCCATTGCAAAACGTTGAAACTCCACCCCAAATTACCCATATGCCACCTTTAAATACCTATAGGGAGTGGTCAGCAATTCCCTAGAGTTAACAAACTGCAGACTACTTCCTTTTCCCATACAAGTATTCTTGTCTTTTTCTTAGCCTTCTAAAGCGGGTATCTAAAAAAGGCTCATTTTCTGTTCTGGAGACTTCATCTACAAAAACATATTGATAAAATTGATCGAGTCCAAAGACAGGTTACAAAAAGGGCGAAGGTCCTAAGCATAAAACTGATCAGGAAAGATTTAATGAACTCAATCTGTCTAGTCTGGAGGACAGAAGGGAAAGCGGGGACATGATCGAAACATTTAAATACGTTCAAGGGAAGTGTTTTTAATAGGAAAGTGAACACAAGAACAAGGGGGCACAATCTGAGGTTAGTTGGGGGAAAGATCAGAAGCAACGTGAAAAAATATTATTTTACTGAAAGAGTAGTAGATCCTTGGAACAAACTTCCAGCAGACGTGGTGGTAAATCCACAGTAACTGAATTTAAACATGCCTGGGATAAACATAGATCCATCCTAAGATAAAATACAGGAAATAGTATAAGGGCAGAGTAGATGGACCATGAGGTCTTTTTCTGCCGTCAATTTTCTGTTTCTATGTCTTCCTCCTCCTCCGCTAAGTCAGACCCTACTGTCATTGGCATCTCTGCCACCTCTGGTGGTCCTTCAGGTTCCTCCAGGTCTATCTCTCCCTCACTCTCACTCTATGCATCAGCTGGCAACACCACTGGCCCAGGGTACCCAGATGGCCTGGCTCATCCTCCTCAGAATCTCTCATTACCAGAGTTGGACAAGGAGCATTCACAACAGGGGTGGGGGCTGCGAGGAGGAAGGGCCTTTTGGATCCTATCAGGAGAGCCTGAAGTGGAATGCCCACCCCCCAGGTGCCAAGCAGGGGTTCTCTGCCCGGACAGGCAGTTCTTTCCCTCCACAGAGAAAGGCATCCGTGGCTTCTTCAGCTGTGGCTGCTCAAAGCGCTAAACCTTGCGTGGAATCTGGTGGCCGAGAGAGAGGAGTTATGTGGGGATAGGGGTGGGAGGAGGGGGGTGGGGTGGAGAGACAACTTATGTTACACAACCGGTTGGGATGCTTTTGCAATGAGGAAAGGGGCCTGTTTTGAACTGTCCAGCTGATTGATCCTGTTGTTAATTAATTGGATCAAATGAGGCTTTTCTTTTAACAAGCGTTTTATTTTGGAAAATAGCTGCAGTGGAAACATGCAGGAAGGTTTGGCTTCCAATGTTGTTTTCTTAAGTTTCTTTTTTTTCCCCTCCTTTGGGTTTCTGTTCCCCTTTCTTTCCCACAATGGACTTTCCTTCCTTCCTTCCTTCCTTCCTCCCTTCCTTCCTTCCTTCCTTTTCCCTCCCTCCCTTCTTCCTTCCTTCCTCCCTCCCTCCTTCCTTCATTACTTCCTTCCTTTTCACTTCCTCCTTCCTCTCTTCCTCTCCTCTCTTCCTCCTTTCTCCCCTTCTTCCATTCTTTCTTTCTTCCTATCTCCTACCTTCCTTCCTTCCTTCCTTCCATCCTTCCAACCCTTCTTCCTCTCTCCTCCCTCTCTCCCATCTTCCTTCCTTCTTCCTTCCTCCCTCCTTTTTTTCATTATTTCCTTTTCACTTCCTCCTTACTCTCTCCCTCCTTCCTTCCTCCCTCCCTCATTACTTCCTTTTCCCTCCCCCCCTTCCTCCCCCCTCCTTCCTTCCTTCTTCCTTCCTACTTTCTTTCCTTCTCCTTCCCTCCTTCCTTGCTTTTCCCTCCCTCCCTCCCTTCCCTCTCCAGAATTGCCTGCACCATGCAGCTGGGGAGTTCTGCGAACGGTGCACCCCCGGCTACTATGGAGATGCCACCGCCGGGACCCCCGAGGACTGCCAGCCCTGCGCTTGCCCATTGCCGAATCCTGAGAACCAGTAAGCCACCTTCCCTCTCGGGGGAGGCCTGGGCAGGGATCCCTCTCGGGCCAGAGCTCAGGATGGAACCTCTTTCTTTTGGGTAGATTCTCACAGACCTGCGAGAGCCTGGAGGGAGGTGGCTATCGCTGCACCGCCTGCGAACCTGGTTACACTGGCCAGTATTGCGAACAGTGAGTGTGTCCCTCCCCTGGAAGGGCTGAGCTGGGGTGGGGCAGCAGCCACCGAGAGCCCCCTGATGGGTCTCTGCTTCTCCCCCCAGATGTGCCTCTGGATATACCGGCAACCCCAACATTCGTGGGCAGAAATGTCTTCCTTTGGGTGAGCAAAGATGCGCTTGCTAGTTGCGGAATTGTCGCCGGGTCTGTTTTTCACTGTCGGGCATGGGGGGAGCCGAACTGACCTGTTAGGACCCTGTCTAATGGTTGAGTTGGCAATATATAAACCAACAATGTGTGTTAATGTATTTAGCTTTAACTGAGCTATGTCTGATTGGCTGTTGTGTTGCAGACTGCCATAAGAGGGAGCTAGAGATCATTGTTTGTTCTCTCTGCCATTCTCTCTGTTGCTCTGTCATTTATTTATTTACTTACTTACTTACTTACTTATTTAATTCAACTTCTTTTTTAAAAAATATATTTATTGGTGATTTTTATTTTTTAATACAACACATGATCTTATTTACAGGTGAATTGACATCTTATATTTACATTTTTGTCAGTATTATCTTTAATTAATTTTGTATGGATGTATTTTTTATTCCGGCGTTTGTTGTAGATTCCTCTTTTTGGTCCATAAATACCATTTTGTCCAGATTGCATAGTAGTCCGAGTCTTTTTGATTATTTAATTCCATAGTCAGTCTGTCCATCTTCGCGCATTTGTATATTTTCTTTATTATTTCTTTATCCTCCGGTGTCTGTGGATTCTTCCATTTATGTGCGATCCTTACTGCTGTTATTATGTGCAAAACTAAATATCTTACATTTTTAGTATAGGACCCTTTCATAATACCTAATAAGAAAAATTCAGGTGTATATTCTATTGCTGTGTCTGTTATTTGTTGTAACCAATTCCAATACCTTTTTGCCTCTGGACATGACCACCAACATCTATGCTTCCCAATCTCGAATGACTCAGGGCGGCTTACAATAATGATATAAATACAGAACAATAAAAAGAAGCCAAATGTACAATCTAAAAAACTATAAAACCCTAATTAAAAACCCAAATTGACCAACCACGACAACATGCATTCTTTGGCCTTGATAGTTGTTGATTCACGGACCCCAGGCCTGCTGGCAAAGCCAGGTCTTCGTGGCCTTACGGAAGGCCAGTAGGGTGGGAGCAGTACAGACATTGGGGGGGGGGAGTTGATTCCATAGAGCCGGGGCCGCAACAGAGAAGGCCCTCCCATGCAGCCCCCCCAACCTGCATTGCTTAGTTGGTGAGACCTGGAAGCGACCAACTTTTTGCGCTCTTATTGGTGTCTGGGAGGTACGCGGCAAGAGACAGTCCCGTAAATAGTCTGGCTCGAAGCCATGTAGGGCTTTATGGGTAATAACCAATGCTATTCTCTCTAGCATTCTCTCTGTTAGTTTGCTTTGCTCTGCATTCTCTCTGCATTGTATGTGTTGTAATTATTTGTTGTAGCTAAACTGTTTTTTAAGCTTCATATCTTTGTTTACTGTTAATGACAAACACAACTGGTAAGAAAGACTTTGTAATTTGATATTATTTGGATTGTTATTCTAACGATTACGTGTATGACCTGGACTGTCAATTGGACTGTGCTATTTCTTAAAGTAAACTTTAACTTCTTTTAGTGTATCTGTGTGTAACTGAATAGTTACAGTGGTACCTCTACCTAAGAACGCCTCTACTTATGAAATTTCCTAGATAAGAAGCGGGTGTTCAATATTTTTTTGCCTCTTTTCAAGAACTATTTTACACTTACAGACCCGAACCTCCGAAACTGTAACCGGAAAAGGCAGGGAGAAGTCTCTGTGGGGCCTCTCTAGGAACCTTCTGGAAGGAAATAGGGCCAGAAAAGGCGGGGAGAAGCCTCCGTGGGGCCTCTCTAGGAATCTCCTGGGAGGAAACAGGGCCTCTACCCTCCCTGTGGTTTCCCCAATCACACACATTATTTGCTTTTACATTGATTCCTATGGGCAAAATTGCTTCTTCTTACAAACTTTTCTACTTAAGAACCTGGTCACGGAACGAATTAAGTGCTTAAGTAGAGGTACCACTGTATTTGATCTACTCCAATACAACGTTTCCGTGTGCACATCCTTGGTAAACAAGGATTACTCTGCTCATATGTTAACATGACTCCTCACCTTGGCCTCTCTCCCCGGCCTCCTGTTCTTTCTCAGGACGCCCTGACCAGGTTCACCTGATTGTCCAAGTCCATCCTTCCCGGACGACTGTGTCTCATGGCAGCGAATTGACACTGCGTTGCCAGGTTCATGGGGAGCCACCACTTATTTTCCGCTGGTACCGGGAAGACGGGCAGCCTGTGCCAAGTTCTGCCCAGCACAGGGAGCAAGGTGAGCCTGTGCCATTCTCCTAGCTGGGCAGATTGGGTGGAGAGGAGACCCAGGACAGTGACCCGGGCAGGGAGAGTCATGTTTTTGCAGCCAAAGAAATCAGCGCTTGGCTCCCTCGAGCTTAAATTGTTCTCTGAGGGATCCTTCACAGACTCCTTGCTTCCTTCTCTTGGCCAGGCGTTGCTGCATTCACGACTTACGCTCCTGGTTCTGAAGTCGGGAAGCTTCCCCAGAGTGCCTTAGAGGCGTGATGGTGAACCTATGGCATGTATGCCACAGGTGGCACATGGAGCCATATCGGAGGGCACTCGAAGCGTTGCCTTATGTCAGCTCTAGTGCACATGCGTGTGTTAGCCAGCTGGTTTTCGGCCGTGGGGAAGGCCATTTCCCCCTACGGAGGCTTTAGAGAAACTTTAAACTGGAAGTTCGGAAAAACTCAACTGGCAAACCCGAAGTCTGTTTTCCCAACTTCCGGTTTGCCTGTTGTGCTGTCTTTTGCACTCCAGAGGCTTCAGGGAAAACGGACTTCCGGTTTGCCCGCTGTTCTGTTTTTCACACTCTGGGCCTTCAGGAAGTTTCTCTGAAGCCTCCGGAGTGCAAAAAAACAGCACAATGGGCAAACCGGAAGTCTGTTTTTCTGAACTTCTGGTTTGCCGGTGTGGTTGCTTTTTCACCGTCCCAGGCTTCAGTGAGGCCTGAGCGCATGCGCAGGAACAGTGGGGAGATTGTGCACATGCGTAGGGGCAGGGGGGGCTGCGCATGCATGGGCGGGAGGAATTACATGTGACCACGTGCGCACATGCTAGTGCAGGCACACACACCCTTTTGGCATGCAGACCCAAAAAAGTTCGCCATCACTGCCCTAGAGAGGCCAGAGTTCAGCTGGGGCCTTCTGGAGAGCGAGCAGGAGCCCTAGCCTTAAAAGGAACCAAAGGTTCTAGTGTATTTTTTGGAATATAAGACACACCGGAGCATAAGATGCACCTTAGTGCTTAAGAAGGAAAATAGGGAAAAGAATCTGCTTACCAGATATTCATCTGACTAGCGTCCTTAGCCTGGTCAGCTTCAGCACATTATTTTATCCCCCGGTTAGGGCTTTAAAAAAAAACTTATTTGGAGAGAATAACAATGAAAGATTGCTTGAAAGCCAGTAAGAGCTGGGAACATTGTTAGCACCTGGTTAGGGCTGGAAAGAAACATTCAGAGCAAGTGGATCAATGAAAAAATTTACAAAGACAGGGTTTGGAAAACATTGACAGAGAGTAACAATGAAAGAGGTTGCAAGTGGGTAAGAGCTGGGAACATTGTTAGCACCTAGTTTGGGCTGGAAAGAAACATTTGGAGCAAGTTAGAGCAATGAAAAAAATACCTGCAAAGACTTAGGGCTTGGAAAACGATTCTTCACAAAGAGTAACAGTCAAAGAATCTGCAAGGTAAGATCTGGGAAGATGGTTAGTCCCTAGTTAGGGCTGGGGGAAAAAACATCCCAAAAAAGCACTACAGTACATTCAAAGTATAAGACGCACCTGAATTTTCAGCATCTTTTAGGGAGGAAAAAGGTGTGTCTTATACTCCGAAAAATACGGTAGTGCTCAAGATTTCAACAGGGCTGGGGAGGCAAATGGGGACCTATTCTGTAGACCAGAGTTCCCCAAACTTTCCAGCTTTGCGGAATGGCGAGCTGGGAGGGAGATGTTTCTGTGCGAGCTGCGTGTGCCATTTAAATCAACGGTGTGCACGCACGCCGACCAGTCACGCAAATGGAGCCCGTATGCAGGCGCTTGCACGAGTGGGGCTGCATGTTGCCGTCGGCCTGGTTGCAAACAGCCCAGAGGCCTGCTTGTAGGCAAAGCAGCCAGCAGGTTTTTAACCCTGTCCTTTCTGAACTTCCCTCGCAGGTGCCGAGCTGCACTTCGCCAGCATCCGGCCCTCAGATGCCGGCGTCTACATCTGCAAATGCCGAAACGCGCTGTACGTCAACTCCAGCCGCAGCGAGGTGATCGTCACAGGTGAGGTTGGAGCTTCCACTCAGAAACTGAGCTGCCTGAATTCCCGGGGCATTTAAAAATGATAGAATTTTTTTTAAAAAACCAAGTGAATGATGGATTAAAATATTAAATGAGGAGAGGGAGTAATGTGGCCTAAAATTAAGAAGCGTGAGAGACAATAAATATTTTGGGAAGTTAAACTATAGCAGTTAATTTGAGGGGGGGGGAATGAGAGCCGAGGTGGCGCAGCGGGTAGAGTGCAATACTGCAGGCCACTAAAGCTGACTGCTAGATCTGCAGGTCAGCGGTTCAAATCTCATCACCAGCTCAAGGTTGACTCAGCCTTCCATCTTTCTGAGGTGGGTCAAATGAGGACCCAGATTGTGGGGGCAATATGCTGGCTCTGTTAAAAAGTGCTATTGCTAACATGTTGTAAGCCACTCTGAGTCTAAGGAGAAGAGCGGCATAAAAAATTGAATAAATAAAATTAATTGGTGGTAGACCCAGGAGACAAAACAAATTTAATTTAATTTAATTTAATTGATTTATATGCCACCCAATCCCATGAGACTTCAGGGCGGCTGACAACAATAAAATGCAACACAATTACAATAAAAGTCAAATGTTAAATAGTAAATAGTAAAAAAAAAAAGTAAAATCCCCATTAAACTAATGGTAAAAAACCGATAAAAGACTCTTAACTTAATTAAACAATCTTAATTAAACAATTAAACTAGGGTTGGAAGAGGCAGCATTAGATTCATAACATATACCCGGGGTAAAGAATTATACGGACAGAAATGATATTTTAAAAAATGATTTTAGAAGAGGCACCGGTAGTTTAAAAATGTAGGGAATATGTTATCGGTCTGTTAAATATGACATGAATTAGGATAAGAAGTACTCAGGGCGAGGTAAAGAGGGAGAAAGAGGAAGTAGAAAGATGAAGGGAGAGAGAGGAGGAGGGAAGTAGAAGGGGGAGAGAAGGAGTGAGAAGGTGGAGGAGATAGAGGGAGGGGAGATGAACAGGAGTTGAAAATAGGTGCAAAATAGGACATTGGTTTTTGATCAATTGAATAAAAATGTATCGATGAACAGGGATTGAAAATAGGTGCTTAATAGGACATTTTGACCAATTGAATAAAAGTATACAAATGTATATGTTATTGACATATTTTAAGGTGTGCATATTGATATATAAATGGAACTGTGGAGAGAGAGAAAATTACATATATTAAAAAAAGAAGCTGAGCTGCCGAACACAGGGAGGCCTGTAGATTAGATTAGATTAGATTTATTAGATTTATAAACCGCCCTTCTCCTGTGGAGTCAGGGCAGCATACAAGGATAAAAATACAATCTATAAACCCCCCCTAGATTAAAACATTCACCCCTCAATCATCCATCATAAAACCTACATCATATTATCAGTCATGCTTCAATTCAGGTCGGAGCAGTCTGTGGTTGCTCAACGGCCTAGCAGCAAAGCCGTGTTTTTAAGGCCTTTCGGAAGGCCAGGAGGGTGGGGGCAGTGCAGATCTCAGGGGGAAGTTGGTTCCAGAGGACTGGAGCCCCCACAGAAAAGGCTCTCCTGCGTGGTCCCGCTACCCGACATTGTTTGGCCAACGGGACTCAGAGGAGGCCGACCCTGTGGGATCTGATCGGTCACTGGGACGTATGAGACAGAAGTGCCTCACAGACAAGGGACCCCAAGGGGCAGAGCTGACAAGGGCCGGTTCCCTCTTTCCCTGGTAAGAGAGAGAGAGAGAGAGAGAGAGAGACAAGCCAGGCCTAGTTGGGCAAGGCTGACCGGCTTCTCTCGCCCAGCGCAGAAGGTCCCAGCAAGGCCATCTCCGTGACGGTGGAAGAGCAGAAGCTCCAGAACGTGAAACCGGGCAGTGACGTCACTTTCCTCTGCACGGCCAGGAGCAAGGTGAGTCGTTGAGGGGTGGGGGAGAGAGAAAGGGGGGCGGGAGAGGGGCGCCTTGCAAGGTCAGCGGAAGTAGAGCAGGTCAGGTCCGAGGGGGAAGAAGCGTGAGGGCCGCCGTGGTTGCCTCTCAGCTCAGTATGCCGAGATTTCTCCAGGATGCCCAGACCTTTCAGCTGCGGACAGCGCCTCCGTTTCTTGAATCAGGCGTAGTGGGTCCATTTAGGTGGGTCCGTTTCCTGCCTCTCTTCCTGCCTCCCTCTTTCTCTCACCTGTCCCTCCTACCTGCCTTCTCCTGCAGTCTCCTGCGTACACGCTGGTGTGGACGCGGCAGAACAACGGGAAGCTGCCCAGCCGCGCCATGGATTTCAATGGCATCTTGACCATCCGGAACGTGCAGCCAGAGGACGCCGGCATCTACATCTGCACGGGCTCCAACATGTTTGACATGGACGAGGGGATGGCCACCCTCTACGTGCAAGGTGGGGTTTTGCCTCTCATGCCCGCCAGCTGCCAGGGTGGGCCGCCTCAGGCTTGGTTGCGCATCTTCCCGAGTGCTACGCCCGGTCCGGGCCACCACCCCAGGACCAGCGGCTTCCTTGCAGGCTCACGCAAAGACACGCTTCTGCTCTCATCCACAGGGCAGCGGGGTTGGGGGTGGGGATGGAGGATGGGGAATGGAGGACGAAGCTTTTGGGAAGGGGAGGGCGGCTTTTAAGTCGGCTCCTGGACTCACAAGGCTCCTGCTTGAGACAGCTTGTCACGCGGCCCCTCTTTTCACACGCCACCCCCAACCCTGTTTTCAGCTCCATCGAAGACCCAGATGTTCTATGGTCCCGTAGAAATGGTGGAAGGCCACAGACCTTGTAAGTCAGTTTGGCCTGCAGGTGCCTGTCCACCCATTCCCCCCCTTCGGAACGCCTCTTTGCCTGTTGGCTGGTGCGGTTTGGCCTCCCTCCTCGTTCTCTTTTTCCCTCCTCTTCCTCTCCCTCCTCCTTGTCCTCCTCCCTCCTCTTTCCTCTTCTTCCTACCACCTCCTTTTCTCTTTCCCACTTCTTCCTCTCTCTTCTCTTCCCTCCTCCTCCTTCTCTTCCTCCTTCCTCCTCTTCTTCCCTCCTAATTCATCTTCCTCTTCCCCCCTCCTCCTTCTCTTCTTCCTCCTTCTCTTCTTCTTCCTCCTTCTTGTCTTCCCTCTCCCTCCTCCTTTTTTTCCTCCTCCTTCCTCCTTCTTCTCTTTCCTCTTTCTCTTCCTCTTCCCACCTCTTCCCCCTCCTCCTCCTTCTCTTCTTCTCCCCTTTCCTCTTTCTCCTCCTCTTGCTTCTCTTCCTCCTCTCACTTCCTTTTCTTCTTCCCTCCTCCTCCTTCCTCCTTCTTCCCGCTTTCTGCTCCTTTTCCCTCCTCCTTCCCACCTCTTCCACCTTCCTCCTCCTCTTCTTCCATCCTCCTTCTCTTCTTCCATCCTTCTGCCTCTTCCCTGCTCCTCTTCCCTCTCCTCCCTCCTCCTCCTTCTCTTCTTCTCCCTTTTCCTCCTTCTCCTCCTCCTGTCACCTCCTTCTCTTTTTCCCTCCTCTTCCTCTTTCTCCTTCTTTCCCTCCTCCTCCCCCCACCTCCTTCTTGTCTTCCTTCTTCTTCCTCTCCTTTCTCTTCATCTCTCCTCGTCGACCCTCCTCTTCCACCCTCCTTCCACCTCCTTCACTCCTCTTCCTCCTCCTTCTACCCCCTCCTCCTCTTCCTCTGCCTCCTCCTCCCTCTTCTGGAATGCCCTTTGATTCCCAGGCCAACAAAGGGAAGGGTAGGCAGACTCTCCCATCTGCCACCATCTCCCCCCATCCCAGGCCCCGTTCTCCTGGTCACCTTCCCACCCATGCATGCCTCGCACCTTCTTGCCTGCATGCGCTTACTGTGCTCGGCCAACTTCTTCCAGCAGGACTCTTGGGCCTTGCCAAGGATTTCAGGCCTGGCTCTGGAAAATCCTTGTGGGCACCTCCCTGACCCCCCTGCCCAGCTCTGATAAAGCCGGACTTTCTTCCTCCTGCAGCCACCGCTGCTGTCCAGCCCACAGCCACCATTGAACCCTCCCAGCTGAGTGTCCAGCCAGGTCAACCAGCCGAGTTCCGCTGCATCGTGACCGGAAACCCAGAGCCCACCGTGGAGTGGATGGGTAAGCCCTGAATTGCCTCTGAAAGACACACACACCCTCCTTAAAGCCAGCCTATGTGGCTGACTTCGGCTTGGCAAGGGGAAGCACGTGAGAGACAGAGATTTCAGCGATTTTTTTGCTTCTGTGCATGCACGGAAGCAAAAAAAAAAAATTGCCAAAATCTCCCAAGCTCCATTTCCTTTTTTTTTTTTTAATATTTTTAAAAAAAGATAAGACAATACAAATTACAAACAAACACAAAACATATACAGTGATACCTCTACTTAATAACTTAATTCGTTCCATGACCAGGTTATTCAGTAGAAAAGTTTATAAGAAGCAATTTTTCCCATAGGAATCAATGTAAAAGCAAATACAGTGGAACCCCGACATAAGAGCTGCTCTACTTAAGAGCAACTCGAGATAAGAGCTGGGAGGGGAGAGATATTTTTGTTCTACTTACAAGCCCAAATTCGAGATACAAGTGCCAAGGAGCTGTCTCCTGAAGCCAAACGCTAACTTCCGCGTTCGGCTTCAGGAGACAGCTGCGAAGCGGCGTGCATGTTTTAAAAGGTTGCAGCCAGCCTGGGGGGCTCAGGGGGGTGCTTGCAGCTTTCTTTCTTGCTCTTTTTCTTTCTCTCTTTTACCTTCCCTTCCTCTATTTCTTCTTTTCTTTCTCCTTCCCACCTTCTTCCCTACCTCCCTCCCTTCACTCATTCCTCTCTTACTCTCCCCTTTCATAAGTTTCCTTGCTTCCTTCCTCTGTTCCTGTCCCTTCCCCCTTTCTTTCTTTCTTTCTTTCTTTCTTGCTCTTTTTCTTTCTCTCTTTTACCTTCCCTTCCTCTTTCTTCTTTTCTTTCTCCTTCCCACCTTCTTCCCTCCCTCCCTTCACTCATTCCTCTCTTACTCTCCCCTTTCATAAGTTTCCTTGCTTCCTTCCTCTGTTCCTGTCCCTTCCCTCTTTCCTTCCTTCCCACCCTCCGTCCATTCATTCACCCATTCCTCTCTTGATCGCTTAAAGCCGGTCCCTGGTGCAAAAAGGGTTGGGGACCTCTGTCCTACAGGATTGGGTGGCAGAGAAGTTGAACATATGTAAATTTAAAAGTTTAAGAAAGTTTACAAGTTAAGTGAAAGAAACTTCATTATTCATTTATATGTACATGTACATTTCTTCATTAAAAACATGTCTTTCTGCATAATTTAGACTAACTTTGTGAGTTTTTTGAGGGCTGGAACCAATTAAAATTATTTACATTAATTCCTATGGGGAAAAGTCGTTCGAGATAAGAGCTGCTCGACTTAAGAGCCCAGGTCCGGAACGAATTAAACTCGTATCTCGAGGTACCACTGTAATGTGTGCGATTGGGGAAACCACAGGGAGGGTGGAGGCCCTGTTTCCTCCCAGGAAATTCCTAGAGGCCCCACAGAGGCTTCTCCACGCCTTTTCTGGCCCTGCTTCCTCCCAGAAGATTCCTAGAGAGGCCCCACGGAGGCTTCTCCATGCCTTTTTCGGCCCTTTTTCCTCCCAGGAGATTCCTAGAGAGGCCCCACGGAGGCTTCTCCATGCCTTTTTCGGCCCTTTTTCCTCCCAGGAGATTCCTAGAGAGGCCCCACAGAGGCTTCTCCCTGCCTTTTCCGGTTACGGTTTCGGAGGCTCAGGTTTGTAAGTGGAAAATGGTTCTTGAGAAGAGGCAAAAAAATCTTGAAAACCCGGTTCTTATCAAGAAAAGTTCATAAGTAGAGGCGTTCTTATTCTTATTCTTATTTATTAGATTTGTATGCCGCCCCTCTCCGTAGACTCGGGGCGGCTCACAACAATAAAAAGAACAATATAAAAACAAATCTAATAATTTAAAAAACACTAAAAACCCCATTATTAAAAGCAAACATACACACAAACATACCATGTATAAACTGTATAGGCCCGGGGGAGATGTCTCAGTTCCCCCATGCCTGACGGCAGAGATGGGTCTTAAGAGCTTTATGAAAGGCAAGGAGGGTGGGGGCAGTTCTAATCTCCGGGGGGAGCTGGTTCCAAAGGGTCAGGGCCGCCACAGAGAAGGCTCTTCTCCTGGGTCCCGCCAAACAACATTGTTTAGTCGACGGGACCCGGAGAAGACCAACTCTGTGGGACCTAACCGGTCGCTGGGTTCTTAGGTAGAGGTACCACCGTATAGGGGCTTTATACAGCCCTTTCTTATCAGAAATTGGTTTTTGGAGTTGAATATACTTACAGAGACTTAATTATTTACAGCCTTTCAATAACATTTATGATATACCCTATTTTTGCTATAGTTCTTTATATTTAAAATTATAATAATATTTAATATATACACATTTATTTTATTATTTATCCATTAAATTGTTTTTGTTAGGTATTCTTTTTTCCCTCTAGCCAGTTATAAACTTTATCCCATACTTTGTAATACTCTGATTCTTCTTGTCCTTTTAAGCTCCATTTCTAACTGCAACGTCCTCCTGCAAACCTCTGCCAGTGAAAACAGAGCTCGAGAGGGCCGCGTGGGCCAGTCTTTCAGTGTTTGCAAGGAGGCCCTGCGGGCCAGATCTAAGCACCTCGTGGGCCGGATCCGGCCCACGGGCCTTGAGCTTGACACCCCTCTTCTAAGGGCTGCATCTCTGTGTCTAGCTTGGCCGATGCTGTTTTCAGCTGGATGCTCTAGGACTCGGTTTTGTGCTCTCGGGCAGTGGAACAGGACGGAGGGGCCTCCAGCATCCTCTCCCCCATAAAAGGGGAAAATCCCCTCTCTTCAGATAACTGGGAAGCGTTTGTCTTTGCTCCAGGAGGACCCGGGGGCGTGATCTCCCCCAAGGCTTTTATCCAGGGTGCGATCCTGCGCTTCCCTGCGGCGGAGCCTGCTGACGAGTCCCAGTACCTGTGCCGAGTGCGAAACAGCGTTGGTCAACACCTGGCCCGAGCTTTCCTGCAAGTGCAAAGTAAGTTGAGGTGGTGTCTCTTTCCGCCAGTTACCCACTGTTCTGCTCTCGGGTCTCCGATAAAATTCCAAGTCCCAAAAATTCACTTTTTATAAATAAAACTCACTCTTTATTTTTCAAACAAGCAGTATACATAAATTGCAATGCAGAGTTATGTAGCATATGAAGTAGAAACATTAAGAAACCAGCCTCGGCTTGGGATCTGGGAAGCGCACCATAATCTAATCCTCATAAATTTCTAGATAACTGACCTCATAAATCAAAGCATAGTCAAAAGCTCACCGCCAACTTTTGCGAACGCAGGGAAAACAGCTCAGAATATCTTGGGAGACAGAGACCATGATTTTTAGAATTTCTTTTCAGGCACGCCACAGTTTCTCGGCTCTTCCATGTAACAAACGTTGTGAGTCCACACCCCCATTACCCACACACCCTCCTTTATGTAGCCTGGAAGTAACATCACACCTCAAATAGTTAAGGCTGTGAATTAATACCTTTTACTCTGGATCTCTCCTTGCCTTTTAGCTATTCTTCTATAGCAGTGATGTCGAACCTATGGCACGGGTGCCACAAATGGCACACGAAGCCATATCTGCTGGCACATGAGACATTGCCCTAGCTCAGCTCTGACATGCATGTGTGTGCCGGCCAGCTGATTTTTGGATTGCACAGAGGTTATGGGAGGGCGTTTTTGGCTTCCAGAGAGCCTCTGGGGGATGGGAGAGGCCATTTTTACCCTCCCCAGGCAAGCCTTTGGAGCCTGGGGACGGTGAAACACAAGCCTACAGGGCCGAACATAAGTTGGGAAACAGGCCATTTCTGGCCTGCAGAGGGCCTTTGGAGGGTGGTGTAAGCTGTTTTCACCCTCCACAGACAATGAATTATGGGTGTGGGCACTCATGCATGCGCGATAGCACACACCGGCAATCATTTGGCACCCAAGGAAAAAAAGGTTCACCATCACTGTTCTATAGCATAGGTTAATCCACATAATTTCCATTAATATGTCTTCCTGAATATTTGACAGAGACCAGTCATTGTCACATCCGTCCCCTCAGGCTCTCCCCAGTCACCTTCTGCCTCACTCTCACCCTCACTTCCTCTGGCAGCCCTCCTGGCCCAGGATATCCTGAGGGCCTGGTTCATCCTCTTCAGAATCAGGCATGACTTGAGGTGGACAAGGATCACTCA
Source organism: Erythrolamprus reginae (assembly GCF_031021105.1). Classification (NCBI taxonomy): domain Eukaryota; kingdom Metazoa; phylum Chordata; class Lepidosauria; order Squamata; family Dipsadidae; genus Erythrolamprus; species Erythrolamprus reginae. Next base: position 25,930,290 of record NC_091957.1, on the reverse strand, counting down.
CAACACCCACGTCCCAGGAAGAGGTGGCCCCCAGCAACCCTTCACTTCTTCCTTCATCAGCGGGAGATTGAGGATAATGGGGCTCCTCCGAGGGCCTCCCCAGGTCTTGGAGTCCATCTTCCCCGGAGCATTTATTCTTCTTCAGGCAGAAAGAGCAGAGACTTAGCTTTAATGACCCCATAATCCCTTGCAGAGTGGGTGGAGTCTGGCCAACTGAATGGAGCTAGCAGAGAGTGTTTTAATGGCCAGATGCCCTTCCCCGTCGCCAAGGTGGAGTTGTGTTCAGCAGCTGCATTCTCATTGTGCCCAGAGAGAGAAATGTCTTTCTACACCTAGGATTGAATTCTTGGCCTCCTGATTGTGAAGTGAGAGGTCCATTACTACTAGGTTACTGCTTAGCTGATCAAATCTCCACAGTGAATTTAAGTGGGGCGACCAGAGAACCAGGCCATAAATGGTGTGTGTGTGTGTGTGCGTGTGTGAGAGAGAGAGAGAGTGGGAGGGAGGGAGAGAGACTGATTGTTCTGCCCTCAGTTACGAACGTAACAAACACATCATTGGAATGAACTAAATGGAATCAATGAACCACTGCAAATAACTGGCTTAGCAGTGGACACACATACACAAGAAGCAAAAAGCAAAATCCTTTCTTGCAAAAAGTCAGCTGCTAATTAAACTTCATTAGCAGCTGGAAAGTAATTTCAACTCATAGCAATGCAATTAGTTCTTACTATCTCACATAGTTTCCAAAGGCAAAATGCACTAGGACTCTTCCACGATAGGAAATCCAAAACAGAGAAACAAGGATCCACAAGACACTCAGGACAAATGCACACAGCTAAAATGTTGTTTCCTGCAGCCTTTCATCTGCCTCTACCATTCTTAAGTAGACTAGGGGAGTGGCCAGTTAGCCTCCAGTCTTACCCGCAAGGAGACCTCCTCTGGAGTAACCATTCCTGTCACTTAGGAGCTCTGTGAACTCTTGCATCAAGAAGAGGAGAAGCACCTCATTACTGTTCTGAGGTGCTGGTGGGCCCGAAGACCCTGGTTCAACCTCTGCCTCTGGCACTGAGTCCTTGCCATCCTCTCCACTGTCCAACTCAGGTGGCACATCACCTAGTCGGCTTCCTTTCGAACGGGATCCGCTATCAGCTGTGTGGGCCACTGGCAGGCCACAATACTGATCTCCCCTTTGCTCCTGGGCAGGTACCAGCGTCCCGCAAGTGCAGGTGAGCCCCGAACGGGCGGAGGTGCAGGAGGGCAGCACCGTCAGACTGTACTGCCGGGCTGCGGGCTCCCCAGCGGCCACCATCACCTGGGAGAAAGAGGGCGGCAGCTTACCTCCACAGGTAAGGCCTGGTGTCCCAGGGAGGGCAGTCCCTCCCAGACCTTGGGGTCCAGGTGAGGTTGCCCGAGGGGAAGATGTGGGCCGAACCGAACCCGCGATGCCTTTCTTTGGTGCTTCTCATCTTTCTGGCGGCCTCTGTCCCCTCTCCCTTTCTCTCCTTCTCTCTCTCTTGCCCCCCAACCTCTCTCCTCCTGGGCCAGGCGCTTCCTGTCTCTGGGTTCTTCCATTTTCAAAGTGGCAGCTGGGAAGCCGTCCAGCAGCGAATTCAGGAGCTGCAGCAGGTATCCCTTTTGGGTGACCCCCTAGCGTTGCTCTGCTGCTCGGCTCCGTCGTCTTCCTCTGGCTTTCGGTCTCTGGTTCTCCAGCAGAGAGAAGCAAAAACTGCTTAGCGTTTCCCCACCCTCCCAGATTGCGCTGGCTGCACCCTCGATTCTGCTTTCCCCTCCCTCGCCTGCTGCTGCTTCTGGCTCTTTTAGTTGCTTGTGCCCGGGCTCAAGGATGCCGTGGGCAGCCTCGCCCAGCGCCGGGCCCTCCTCGGCGCTCCCTTCCCCATGTGGCCCAGGAGGGTGGGAAGCCAACCGCCGGCTTGAGAGTCTCCCAACTTTGTGTCCACAGTCCCACGCCGAGAGAACGGACATCTCCACCTTGGTGATCCCCTCCATCACGGCAGCCGACGGAGGGGTGTACCTGTGTGTGGGCAGCAGCCCGATGGGAGTTGGCAGAGCCCGCATCGAAGTGGCGGTCATCCGGGGTAAGGCGTGACCTCTTTTTTCTGGCGGGGTGAAAAGGGGACTTGGATCATTTCCAGCTGCACATGCCCAGTGCGTGCTTCTTTCTCTGTGGGAAGCCAGCCTTCTATAACCTGATTGGATGGGGGAAAGGGGGGGGAGAAAAAGAGCTATTAAGTAGCAAAAAACTTGGAAAGTAAAGGTTTGAGTTTTGGATATAAAAGAGATTTTTTTAAAAAAAGGTATACCTGATTAAGATCACTGCTAAGATTTGGTGTATTATGTAAATATGACTTGTGTAATGGGAAAGAAACATAGTTAGAATTGTAATAATAATAATAATAATAATAATAATAATAATAATAATAATAATAATAATAATTTATTAAATTTGTATGCTGCCCCTCTCCGCAGGCTGCCTATAAGGCGGGCACGTCACAAGTTGTCCGATTTTTTAATGTTTTGTTTGTTTTGTTGTATGTGTTTGTTTATAAATAAAATTTATTTTTAATAATAATAAATATATATATATATTTGGTTCAAGTCCCAGTGGGTATGGCTAGCTGTCATTTCTTCCTAGTATATAGTGTGGGGGTGGAGATTTGTTTTGAATGTAGCAAATAGATTGGGTGATTATGTTTCAGTGATCTGATTGGTTGGTGTAATCATAATTATTAGAAGGAATGACATGGAGATTTTTATGAAGTGTTTTGTTTAAGGCTGATTTCCAAATATAAAATTCTAAAATCATAATTATTAGAAGGATTGACATGCTGATTATTATGAAGTGTTTTTTTTGTTTAAGGCTGGTTTCCAAATTTCTGGTAGGCGGGACGTGTCATCTCTTTTATTTATGCAAAGGGGTCTCCTCTCGATTTCTATAGCTTCTAGAGAAATTCTTCTATATAAATTCTCTGTTTTGTGGAGTAATTTAGTTTTTTCAAAGTCAATTTCGTGCCCTGTTTTTTTAATGTGCTGGACAAGGGAGGAGGTCTTTTCTTCTTTTTTGACTGCATTCACATGTTCTGCTATGCGTTGGCTCACTCTTCTGTTAGTTTGTCCAATGTATGTGGCTGCACATGTTTTGCAAGGGATTTCATAGATTCCTTGGTATTCCAATTGGATTTTATCTTTGGGGCTCCTTAGGATATTAGATATTTTTTGGTTAGTGCAGAATGAAGTTTTGATGTTATGTTTGTGCAGAATTTTACTAATTTTATCCGTGGTGCCTTTGATGTAAGGAAGGATGGTGGTGCCATTGTCCTGTTCTTGATCTTGTTTTTTGGGGGGTGTCTCTTTTTTGATTAGGTTTGTTATTGTTTTTTCTTTGAATCCATTAGAAATTAATATATCTTTGAGTTTGTTCAATTCAGTTTTTAAGTGCTCATGGTCAGCTAAGCGTTTGGTTCTGGTGATGAGAGTTTTGGCCACTGAGGTGATTTGTGCGGGGGGGGGGGTGTGAGTGTGCATTTAGATAACGGTTGGTATGGGTTTTCTTTTGGTAGATAGTATGTCCTAGGCTGCCATTGGGTTTTTTATAGACCAGTACATCTAGAAAGGGAAGTTGATCATTGATTTCTGTTTCCATGGTAAACTGTATTTTGGGGTGTAGGCTGTTGAGATGTGTGAGGAAATTGTCTAGTTTTTCTTTACCATGTGGCCAAATTACAAAGGTATCATCAACATATCTCAGCCAAAGTTTGGGTTTGTATTTGGCTTGCTCTAATGCATTATTTTCGAAATATTCCATATAGAGGTTGGCTATGACAGGTGATAGAGGTGATCCCATGGGGGCTCCCTCTATCTGTTTATATCTTTGTTCATTATAGATGAAGTATGTATTGGTCAGGCAGTCGCATAGACATGCAAAATATTACACAGGGCAAAACCCGAACTCAGAACAATCTACATACATATACCCGTGAAAATTTACGAAAACAAATATATATATATATATATATATATATATATATATATATATATATATATATATATATATATTTGTTTTTGTAGATTTTCACGGGTATATATATATATACAGTGATCCCCCGCTCGTTGCGAGGGTTCCGTTCCAGGACCCCCCGCAACGAGCGGGTTTTCGCGAAGTAGCGCTGCGGAAGTAAAAACACCATCTGCGCATGTGCAGATGGTGTTTTTACTTCCACAGCGCTAGCGAGGAGCCGAAGATTGGGGGCGGCGCGGGTGTTTTAAAACGTCCCTGCCGACATGGGGGGATCGCTAGCACCCCCCTAACCCGGGTTGGGGGTTCGGGGGGGTGCTAGCGAGCCCCCCATGTCGGCGGGGACGTTTTAAAACACCCGCGCGACTTTCCAATGAGTCCCGAAGACAAACGCGTTGTCTTCGGGACTCATTGGAAAGTCGCGCGGGTGTTTTAAAACGTCCCCGCCGACATGGGGGGCTCGCTAGCACACCCCCAAACCCGGGTTGGGGGTTCGGGGGTGTGCTAGCGAGCCCCCCATGTCGGCGGGGACGTTTTAAAACACCCGCGCGACTTTCCAATGAGTCCCGAAGATAAACGCGGAAGTTTGACGTTTGTCTTCGGGACTCATTGGAAAGTCGCGCGGGTGTTTTAAAACGTCGCCGCCGGCATGGGGGGCTTCCTAGCAGCCCCCCAAACCCGGGTTGGGGGTCCGGGGGGTGCTGGCAAGCCCCCCATGCCGGTGGCGACGTTTTAAAACAGCCGCGCCGCCCCCAATCTTCGGCTCCTCGCTAGCGGGCAGGCAGGCGGCTCCTCGCTAGCGGGCAGGCAGCCGAGAGCTAGCGCCAGCGAACGGCTTGTCCGCGCTCGCTCTCGCCGCTTTGGAGCTGAGTCCTGAAGCGAATTCGCTTCAGGACTCAGCTCCAAAGCGGTGAGAATGAACGGTGTGGGCGGGCGAAGGGCGGGCGGCAGCGAGGAGTTTGCGTGGGCGGTGGGGAAACTCCTTGCTGATGCCCGCTGCTTGCCCTCCCACCAGCAAGAGGGGGAAGACCCAGGGAAGCCGCCCAGCAGCTGATCTGCCGGGCACCATCTACGCATGCGTGCCCATAGAAAAAAGGGCACGCATGCGCAGATGGTGTTTTGACTTCCGGGTTGAAAAATCGCGAATTACCCTGTTCGCAATGGTCGGGGACGCAATAACCGGGGGATCACTGTAACCTATAATATATATATATATATAACCTGAAATGTCAACCAAGCAAGCGGGCGGTTTGAGCAAAACGCCAAGCCGGTCATGGTCAGCCTAAGGCAGTGCTTCTCCATTATTTTCTGTTAAACCCACCCCTAGGAAAAAAGTAAACATTTCGCACACACACCAACTCTTTGCCAGGACGATTGTTTGCAATATTTGGCACATTTTCACTGAGAAAACTGGGGCGTAATGTGTTTAAGTGAGGCCTTAATTTACTTGGCATCTTGCTGTCTGCTGCCAACATTTTTTAGACATAGTAAACACATTGGTCTTTCCTCGTCTCCCACTGTAGTCGCAGTGGAGCCAAGCGCTACACACGTTTCGGGAGACTTACGTTTTTCTCATTATCTCCATCTCTCTTCTTTCTTTTCATCCCTGTTCAATATACAGTAATACCTCATGATACGAACTTAATTGGTGCAAGGAGGAGGTTCGTAAGACAAAAGGTTCGTAAGACGAAACATTGTTTCCCATAGGAAACAATGTAAAGTCAATTAATCTGTGCAACCAAAAAACCCCCCGCAAAAAAACGACTTTCGGCGACTGCTGGGAAGCCGTTCGGGGTTCGGGGGGTGCTGGGAAGCCCCCCAGGCCGGCTGCGATCTTTTAAAACAGCTGCGCCGCTTCCCAGCTGTCTCCTGAAGCCGAACGCCAAAGCCAAACTTCCGCGTTCGGCTTCGGGAGACAGCTGGGAAGCGGCGCGGCTGTTTTAAAAGGTGACAGCCGGGCTGGGGGGCTTCCCAGCAACCTCCCGAACCGAACCCGGGGTTCAGAAAAATTTTGCCTCTTCTTACGAACTTTGTTCGAGTTACGAACCGGCGTTCGGGAGGCTTCTGGGAAGCCCCGCCGCCCGGCTGTGACCTTTTAAAACAGCCGCGCGGCTTCCCAGCAGTCTCCGAACGCCGGTTCGTAACTCGAAAAAAGTTCGTAAGAAGAGGCAAAATTTTTCTGAACCCCGGGTTCGTATCACGAGTTGTTCGTAAGACGAGGTGTTCGTATCTTGAGGTACCACTGTACTGCTCAAAAAAATAAAGGGAACCCTCAAAGAACACATCCTAGATCTGAATGAATGAAATCTTCTCATTGAATACTTTGTTCTGTACAAAGTTGAATGTGCACAACAGGTGAAATGGATTGTCAATCAGTGTTGCTTCCTAAGTGGACAGTTTGATTTCACAAAAGTTTGATTTACTTGGAGTTATATTGTGCTGTTTAAGTGTTCCCTTTTTTTTTTTTTAGCAGTGTATTTTTCCATGGTATCTCTTAATAGCAATAGCATTTAGACTTATATACCGCTTCACAGTGCTTTTACAGCCCTCTCTAACTAGTTTACAGAATCAGCATATTTGCCCCCAACAATCTGGGGTCCTCATTTTACACACCTTGGAAGGATGGAAGGCTGAGCCTGTAGTGAGATTTGAACTGCTGAACTACAGCTAGCAGTTAGCTGAAGTAATTTAATTTAATTCAATTTAATTTATTTGATTTATAAGCTGCCCAACTCCTTCCAGACTCTGGGTGGCATACAACAGTTTAAAATTTTGAACCCCCAAAATAAATCATTCATATTCTTAGCCGTGCTGTACTCTAACTACTGTGCCACCCTCGGATTTGCTATCTCTACTTCATATCGTCCACAGTTCGGCGGAGTCTCTTGCGGAAGCCTGGAACAAAGCTGCAGCGGAGGCTCTTGATCGGATTGCGCCTTTGCGACCTCTCCGTGGCGCTAGACCCCGTAGAGCTCCATGGTTCAACGAGGAGCTCCGGGAGTTGAAACGCCAGAAGAGACGTCTAGAGAAGCGATGGAGGAAGAGTAAGTCTGAATCTGATCGAACACTTGTAAGAGCTTTTATTAAGACTTACAAAGTGGCGCTCAAGGCGGCAAGATGCGCGTATCATGCCGCCTTGATTGCATCAGCGGAATCCCGCCCGGCCGCTCTGTTTAGGGTGACCCGCTCCCTTCTTAACCAGAGGGGAGTTGGGGAGCCCTTACAGAGTAGTGCCGAGGACTTTAACACGTTTTTCGCTGATAAAATCGCTCAGATTCGGGCGGACCTCGACTCCAATTGGGAAACAGAGTCGGCTGACAACGAGTCAGTTGAGGTGACTGGGGCCCGTACTTGTCCACCTGTCTGGGAAGAGTTTGATCTGGTGACACCTGATGAAGTGGACAAGGCCATTGGAGCTGTGAGTTCCGCCACCTGTTTACTGGATCCGTGTCCCTCCTGGCTGGTCTCGGCCAGCAGGGAGGTGACACGGAGCTGGGTCCAGGAGATTATCAACGCTTCCTTGGGGAGGGGATCTTTTCCATCATCCTATAAAGAGGCGCTCGTGCGCCCCCTCCTCAAGAAGCCTTCCCTGGACCCAGCCGTACTTAACAACTACCGGCCAGTCTCCAACCTTCCCTTTATGGGGAAGGTTGTCGAGAAGGTGGTGGTGTTGCAGAAACACAGATGTTTGATGCCAATAAGGGACCAGAGACCACAGGAGGATACAGGATACAGGATACAGGTTTATTGCATGCGGTTCAGCAGGATAAAATAATGTCTGAACAGTTGTAAATCTGTCCCTCGGGGGGTTTTATACATATTCAAAAAGCGGAGAATAAAATATCCAATCAAACATCAAAGGGGAAGGTTATATGATGTAAAAATACAGAGATGAGAATTACAGATCGAAAGTACCTGTGGTCGGCACAAAGAAGAACTTGTGGTTAATCAGTGATTATATTCGTATGAAGTTATTGCTAGCTGACATCCTATCTTACACCATCAAAGCTTTACTCTCTTCCTGAGCACATTTCTTGGTTACGCGTTCAAGCAGGAGCTGCACCCTACCCGGGCACAGAGGAAACAGAGGTGTGAAAACGGAAAGATCCTTTTGCCCGGCTCTCAGCACTTTAAGAATGCTAAGAGTACAGCAGATATGTAGGACAAAGGTCATATATCAAAAAAACAGAATTCAGCAAGAGATGCAATATAAAATGATATCAAAGCAAAGCCCAGCTTCCTCAGTGGCACTCCAGCTCCAGCGATCCTTGGAAGAAGCCGATTATCTAGGTCCCCAGCAGTCGGGTTTCAGGCCCGGTTACAGCATGGAAACTGCTTTGGTCGCATTGATGGATGATCTCTGGCGGGCCCGGGACAGGGGTTTATCCTCTGTCCTGGTGCTTCTTGACCTCTCAGCGGCTTTCGATACCATCGACCATGGTATCCTTCTGCACCGGCTGGAGGGGTTGGGGGTGGGAGGCACTGTTCTTCAGTGGTTCTCCTCCTACCTCTCCGGTCGGTCGCAGTCGGTGTTAGTGGGGGGTCAGAGGTTGACTCCGAGGTCTCTCCCTTGTGGGGTGCCTCAGGGGTCGGTCCTCTCCCCCCTACTATTTAATATCTACATGAAACCGCTGGGTGAGATCATCCAAGGGCACGGGGTGAGGTATCATCAGTACGCTGATGATACCCAGCTTTACATCTCCACCCCATGTCCAGTCAATGAAGCGGTGGAAGTGATGTGCCGGTGTCTGGAGGCTGTTGGGGCCTGGATGGGTGTCAACAGACTCAAACTCAACCCGGATAAGACGGAGTGGCTGTGGGTTTTGCCTCCCAAGGACAATTCCATCTGTCCTTCCATTACCCTGGGGGGGGAATTATTGACCCCCTCGGAGAGGGTCCGCAACTTGGGCGTCCTCCTCGATCCACAGCTCACATTAGAGAACCATCTTTCAGCTGTGGCGAGGGGGGCGTTTGCCCAGGTCCGCCTGGTGCACCAGTTGCGGCCCTATCTGGACCGGGACTCACTGCTCACAGTCACTCATGCCCTCATCACCTCGAGGTTCGACTACTGTAACGCTCTCTACATGGGGCTACCTTTGAAAAGTGTTCGGAAACTTCAGATCGTGCAGAATGCAGCTGCGAGAGCAGTCATGGGCCTACCTAGGTATGCCCATGTTTCACCAACACTCCGCAGTCTGCATTGGTTGCCGATCAACTTCCGGTCACAATTCAAAGTGTTGGTTATGACCTTTGAAGCCCTCCATGGCACTGGACCAGAATATCTCCGAGACCGCCTTCTGCCGCACGAATCCCAGCGACCAATTAGGTCCCACAGAGTGGGCCTTCTCCGGGTCCCGTCAACTAAACAATGTCGGTTGGCGGGCCCCAGGGGAAGAGCCTTCTCTGTGGCGGCCCCGGCCCTCTGGAACCAACTCCCCCCGGAGATTAGAACTGCCCCTACTCTTCCTGCCTTTCGTAAGCTCCTTAAGACCCACCTGTGTCGTCAGGCATGGGGGAACTGAGGCATCTCCCCTGGGCATACAATTTATGAATGGTATGTGTGTATGTATGTGTGTTAGGAAATGGGGTTTTTTAAATGTTTTTAGTAGGAATTTAGATTTGTCGCAAACTGTCTTTTTTCACTTGTTGTGAGCCGCCCTGAGTCTGCGGAGTGGGGCGGCATACAAATCTAAATAAATAAATAAATAAATAAATAAATAAATATCTCTGGCTCTGTGCTATGTGCTATTGTTCGGTGCAAAAAACACCCTGCTGCCTATCACAAAAAAAAGCACGGTCCCTGCAGTCATACGACCCCCCAGCATCGTTCCACACACACACACCAACGGGCCTGCCCCACTATTTGATAAGCACTGGCCTAAGAACAGACTACAGGGGTACCTCTACCTAAGAACGCCTCTACTTAAGAACTTTTCTAGATAAAAACCGGGTGTTCAAGATTTTTTTGCCTCTTCTGAAGAACCATTTTCTACTTAAGAACCTGAGCCCGGAAAAATTTCCCAGGAAATTTGAGAGCGGCACAAAGGCCCGGCCAGTTTCCTGCCATTTCCCCTTTAATCCCGTCCATATCGGGCTTTTCTGGGCAGCCAGAGGAGCCTTTCGGTGGCGCTTAAGGAGGCTTTGGCAGTCCAGAGCGAATGAAACATTTTCCTTTCTCTGGGTGCTTGGAGAGGGAATAAACCTCTTCGCTGTGGTGACTCCCTCGCGCTGCCTCCTATACACCCAGCGCGAGGTTGCCTCAGGGTCCCTCTTTTTGCTTTTAAGCCTTAAAGCTTTGGATTTTTTTGATTCCCCTCACTTCACCTTCTTCCTTCGGCAGCGACCGTCCTCCTCTTCTTCCTCCTCCTCCTCCCATCCAAATTTCGAGCTTTTATTTCTTTCCTAATGGGTTTGCATGCATTATTTGCTTTTACATTGATTCTATGGGAAAAATTGCTTCTTCTTACAAACTTTTCTACTTAAGAACCTGGTCACAGAACGTAAGAACCTGGTCACAGAACGAATTAAGTTCTTAAGTAGAGGTACCACTGTATTTAAACCTGGACTGGAACTCTCTCCCCTCGCAATGCAAATCACATCCTTTCTCCTTTCTTTTTGCCCTTCGTGTCCGTTTTAGCGTCTGGAGTCACACCGATGGTCAAGATCGAACCTTCGTCCTCTTCGGTCACCGAAGGCCAGTCCCTGGACCTGAACTGCGTGGTGGCTGGCCACCCAAGAGCATCCGTCACATGGTACCGGCGGGGAGGGGCCCTGCCAGCCAACCACCAGGTTCGGACTCTCTCCGGGGCCTGAGGGGAGTGGGCGGCCGCATGCCCCCTCTTCTCTGTGGGGACCTCCTGGTTTCATTCTGGGTAACAAAAGGGTGGAAGTTGGAAAATAGCATTTAGCAATAGCATTTGGACTTATGTGCCGCTTCATAGTGCTTTTACAGCCCTCTAAGGCTCAGCCGTTTGCCCCCAACAATCTGGGTCTTTATTTGACCCACCTCAGAACGACGGAAGGCTGAGTCAACCTTCAGCCGGTGGTGAGATTTGAACTGCTGAACTACAGCTAATGGTTAGCTGAAATGGCCTGCAGTGCTGCACTCTAGCCACTGCACCACCTCGGCTCCCTAGCTTGTCAGAAAAGATAAAAAGCTTTTTTTCTGTAAAAAACGTTTTTTAAAATTATTTTTCCCTCCACAATTTTCATATATACATCCATGCATGTACCATAAAACATATCAAAACATACATACAGTAATTATATATATCTGTCCAGTCTATCATAAATCAATATCCTATTTTTGCCCCTATTTATACGGCTATTTATCAGTCTGTTTTTTCCTTGTTTCTTTACCCTCCTCTCTCTCTCTCTCTCTCCCTCCCCTTCTTCTACCTTCTTTCTCCTTCTTCCCTCCCTTCCTCTTTCTCTATCTTGACCTTTCCCTGAGTGATTCTAATACATAGTATATTTAACAGACCGATAACATTTTCCCATGCTTAAGCTATTATTTATTTATTTAATTAGATTTCTATGCTGCCCTTCTCAACCGACTCAGGGTAGCTTACAACAACAGCAGCAGCAGCAGCAACAACAACATAATAATAATAATAATGATAATGATAATAGTAATAGTAATAGTAACAATAATGAAACAACAACAAAATAACAATAACAACAACAATAATAATAGTAATAATAATAATAATAATAATAATAATAATAATAATAATAATAAAACAATTGATCACATACTCAGCTGCTGCAAAAAGATCACACAGACTGACTACAAGCATAGACACGATGCTGTGGCACAGATGATCCACTGGAACATGTGCCAGAACTACCATCTACCAGTGGCAAAGAACTGTGGGATCATAAGCCCGAAAAAGTGGTTGAAAATGAGCAAGCAAAACTACTGTGGGACTTCCGACTGACCGAATTTTGAAGCATAACACACCAGACATCCTGATTGTGGAGAAAAAGAAAGCATGGATCATCAACATCGCAATCCCAGGAGACAGCAGAATTTAGTAGAAACAGCTAGAGAAATTAGTGAAATATGAAGAGCTAAAAATCGAGCTGCAACGACTCTGGCATAAGCCAGTGAAAGTGGTCCCAGTGGTACTTGGCACGCTGGGCGCAGTGCCAAAGGATCCCAGCGGACATTTGAAAACCATTGGAATTGACAAAATCTCCATCTGTCAATTGCAAAAGGCCGCTTTACTGGGAACGGCAAACAGTTCCCCACTACATCATGCAGTCCTAGGTGCTTGGGAAGCACTCGACTGGTGATGAAATACGAAATCCAACATAGTGTTCTCGTTTGCTGTGTTGTATTGACATAATAAATAATAATAATAATAATTTATTAAATTTGTGTGCCGCCCTTCTCCGAAAACTCGGGGCGGCTCACAACATAACAGCAATACAATCTAAATACAGTCTAAATTTAAACTTTAAAAAACTAATAATAATACTGCTATTCTAATGCTGCCTCCTCCATATCTAATCTACCACCTTTTATTCTCCATTTTCCTCCCCTTTCTCTGTGGGGGCTTCCTGGTTTCATTCTGGGCAATGAAAGAGGTGGAGGTTGAAAAAGAGCCTCCTTAGCTTGCCAAAAATGATAAAGAGCTTTTTTCTTGATTACGAGGAGAAAGAATATGTTTCATTCGGAGCAGCTACTCTCATCCAGGCCTAAAGATATCTCTTTCCTTCTCTCTCTTTTTAAAATATAAGAATAAATTTCCTGAGGGAGGATTTTCAGAAAAAGAGGGCTATAACTGTAACAGGACTAAGAATCCCACTCAGTTATAAGCCAGGATCCCAGTAAAGAAATAAAGCTGTGATGGGGGAGGGGACAGAGGTGAAATGCTACCAGTTCGGGCAAACTGGTAGAAGTGGCTGCCAGTGGTTTGGAGAACCAGTAGCGGCAGCTGTGCGAGGCTCTGCCCACGCGCTTCCGAACCAGTAAGGAAGGTTAAGTACATTTCACCACTGGTCAAGCTGAAGCGACTCCAAAAAACTCTCTTTTCAAGGCTCTGATTTCAAACTAGTAAATCTTTATTTCTCTTCTTTACTGGGAAGATCGTCACGGTTACAATACTGTTATGCTAAGAAACATTCCAATCTCACAGGCTCAGTTTGCAAGCTTTAAATTCTCTCTAATGAGCAGAGATGGAACTCCTTGCCAGCGGCTTATCTGTGAGTCATATTAAATCTAAATTTGCAAAGTGTATCACAAGATATCAAAGGCTTCTCGGAAGCGAGGAAAGACGTCCATTTTCCTACATCATCATCATCATTATTATTATTATTATTATTATTATTATTATTATTATTTATTAGATTTTTATGCTGCCCCTCTCCAAAGACTCAGGGCGGCTCACAACATGCAGTTTGAACGAAAGCGGCGTCTCTTCCGATGCATTTCAGGATGTGACGCATTGATTGATTTACACAGTTCTAAACTGCAGATTCAAAACTTTTTCCTAAACATCTCCTTTCTTTTCGCGAATCTCCTAAATTTCGGATCCACCCAGGGACTGTCAGCTACGACCCCCCGCCGCCATTCTCTGAAGAAGCACTGCTTTCCACGCTAACGTCTAATTCATTTTTACCTACACCCTCATCTCCACTGCTCTCCGACAACTCTCTTAAATCAGGGTACAATAAAGCGTCTGTCTCTTTGTCCTCCTCCGAATCTGACACTTCCTAATGCAGTGGGGGAGGAGAAACAGATACAGGCAGTCTTCGACTTACAGTGGCTCATTTAGTGACTGTTCCGAAGTTACAATGGCATCGGAGAAGGTGACATAAGATGATGGGTTGCAACATCCTGAGGTCACGTGACCCCCCTTTGCAACCTTCTGACACGCAAGGAGGAACGAGGAAGCCAGATTCACTTAACAACCGGGTTCCTGAGTTCACAAAGGTGGGCGCCTCACTTGAGAAGGGCGGCCAGGAAAGTCGTAAAATGGAGCCCAAAATCACTTTAGCAATGTGTCCGGCCAAAGCCTTCATGTGGAGTTAGAGACTTTGGCCTGCCACAGTAGAATAGTATTAGAGGAACTGGGAGGGGTGGTTGCATGAGAGGGAAAGTTAATAGCCACAACAAATTCCTTTCTTAGAATCCAAGGTCATCTTTTGTTCTGCTTCAATGGATATAAAAAGGAGGTCGGTGAAATAAGTTAGTATTGGGATGGCAACGGCATGACCAACATGGCTCTGATAATATATCGAACCTTGAATCAGAGAATTTGATTGGAATCTGATTTATTTCCCAGATGCTATTTGGGGCTCTGACACAAAGTTTCACTCAGCGACAAAAATTTTGGGCTCTATTGTGGTTGTAAATCAAGGCCTACCTGTAGTAAACACTGAGAGAAAAGGGAGGGGACGGCTCCCACGGTGTATGGGTGTCATGGCAGACTGAAACGCTGCTTCTTCCCTAGATCTATGGGTCCCTGCTGAGAATCTTGGAGGTCTCGGCCGCTGACTCCGGGGAATACGTCTGCCGAGTCAGCAACGGAGCCGGCCCGAAGGAAGCCTCCATCAAGGTGACCATCCAGCAGAACCACACCCCATCCCACGGTAAGGCCCAAAACCACACCTTTGGGTGTGGGGATGAGGGAAAGAAGTCACCAAGCGGGGCACAAAAAGGCAATGTTGGGGGCATCCTTTTTTTGTCTCCTAACCCTAACCTAACCATTTGGCTTGGGGACGGAGCCCTGAAATTGGTGGGCGGGAGAAGCTAACCCAGTGATGGCTTACCTATGGCATTTAATTTGATTTAATTTAATCTAATCTAATTTAATCTAATGTAATTTATTAAATTTATAAGCCTCCCAGCTCCTTTCAGACTCATGTGTGCCACAGGTCATACGTGGAGCCATATCTGCTGGCATGCAAGCCGTTGCCCTAGTTCAGCTCCAGTGCGCCGGCCAGCTGATTTTTGGCTCGCATGGAGGCTCTGGGAGGGGATTTTTGGCTTCTGAAGAGCCTCCGGGGGATGGGGGAGTGTTAATGTATGAGCAGAGTAATCTGTTTACCAAGGTTGTGCACACACAGAAACGTTTAGATTGAGATTAGTTGTGAATAATTACTCAGCCACATACAGATATATTAACTCGAATTAAAGTTTACTTTGAGAAATAGCATGTTCAGATAAACAGTCTAAAGTCATACACATAATAAGTCAGAATAACAATCCAAATATTACCAAGTACAGTAGTACCTCTAGATACGAGCTGCTCTACATGCGAGTATTTCCAGATACGAGCTAGGAGGGGAGAGACATTTCTGTTCTACTCCCGAGCTGAAATTCGGGATACGAGCTGAGCGTCCACTAGGTGGCGAAAGAATCCTTGCTTTTGGTTAGAATCCTTGCTTTTGGTTATCTCGGAGGGGAAAAATGTTATTTGTTCCAGAATACAAGTTGCCTCGAGATACAAGCTCCCTTATGGAACGAATTATGCTCGTATCTAAGGGTACTACTGTACATAGTCTTTCTTAACAGTTGTCTTTGTTATAATGAGCAAAGTTATCAAACCTAAAGACATTTTAGCTACAATATATAACTACGATACAGAGAGATTGCAGAGAAAATGCAGAGCAAACGTAACAGTGAGTAGCCAGACCAAAAAAAAAACAGAGAGGGTGACTCAGAGAAATAAGCTGTAAACTCTATCTCCCTCTTGTGGCATTTTGCAATACCTGCAGCCAATATATTGCCAACCCAACAGATATGGATAGAGTCCTAACAGGGAGGGCCTTTTCACCCTCCCCATCCTCTAGGAAAGCCTCTGGAGCCTGGAGAGGGTG
The DNA here is from genome assembly GCF_031021105.1 of Erythrolamprus reginae. NCBI lineage: Eukaryota > Metazoa > Chordata > Lepidosauria > Squamata > Dipsadidae > Erythrolamprus > Erythrolamprus reginae. The sequence goes on along the minus strand of NC_091957.1, from coordinate 25,914,425 downwards.
AAAAATGGGCCTACTTCGCCCACTGGAAGTCAGGAAACAGGCTATTTCCAGCCTCCATTGGACCTCCAGGAGGCAGGAGTGGTCATTTTTGCCTTCCCCATGAGTTTTCACCACCCGAAGAAGATGAGCTAACCCATCTTCTGACTTCCTCAGGGTCATCACCAGTCCGGATCGACTCCACCTCCTCTTCCATCGTTGAGGGTCAGTCCTTGGACCTCACCTGCCAGGTCACTGGCTTCTCGCAGCCCCGAGTCACTTGGTACAAGCGGGAAGGGTCCCTCCCGGCTAATCGCAAGGTACGGGCACGGTGGGAAACCCTTGGCTGGAGCGGGCACCTCTTTCCTTTGGCGGCTCCTCACCATGTCTTTCAATCGCCTTCTGCCTTCAGATTTCCGGCCTCCATTTGAGGATTCTCAAAGCCACGGCAGCGGATTCGGGTGAATACGTGTGTCGGGTGACAGACGGCGACAGCAGCGTGGTTCAAGAGGCCTCCAAAGTGGTCACTGTGCACAGCAACTCCGAAAGTGAGTCAGAAGCTCAGGTCCCAAAGCTTAGGATCTGGAACCTGTGCGTTTCATCTCCTCTAGCCCTTGAGATGGAAGGGCCAAAGAAGGCAGGCCAGGCCCAAGGGAAAAGTCCATTTCTGTTCTATCTGGCCGGATTAATTATTGGAAAGCAAACCCACATACGCTGGAAATATCTGATCGAAGCAAAAGGATTATTATTTACACAAAATCCAGCAAGAAACAAGTAAATTCTAAGTCATTTCAGGCTGACAGCATTTCCGTCTACAGAGCATAAAAACACTCTGGGATGCATGGCAGCTAGAGTCATAAATCTTCACTAATGAGGTATGTCTGGTATTTCTCACTTCACTCACTCTTCAGAGTTTAACCAACTTCTGTAAAAGCAGGAACCTAAAATCCAGGAAATTGGGAACAGTCTCTCAAAGCACTGTCTCTATGATAAACGTTTCTTGCCCCACCTCTTCTCCCATCAGCCTATCCCAGGGGTAGGCAAACTTGGCTCTTCTATAACACGTGGACTTCAACTCCCAGAATTCCTGAGCTAACATGATTGGCTCAGGAATTCTGGAAGTTGAAGTCCACAGGTCATAGAAGAGCCAGGTTTGCCTACCCCTGGCCTATCCTATATACACTGCTCAAAAAAATAAGGGGAACACTTAAACAACACAATACAAATCCAAGTAAATCAGACTTCTGTGAAATCAAACTGTCCACTTAGGAAGCCACACTGATTGACAATCAATTTCACCTGCTGTTGTACACATTCAACTTTGTACAGAACAAAGGATTCAATGAGAATATTTCATTCATTCAGATCTAGGGTGTGTTATTTGAGGATTCCCTTTATTTTTTTGAGCAGTATATAATGGCAAGGTGTGGCTAAAAGTCCCATAGATCTACTCAACGTCTAGAACCCCTGCTAGAGAGATATTCATGCCTGGCTCTCATTCTTCTGACCTTCGCTCTAGGAGAGGGTCCTCAAAGTCCTCATCGTCCTCTGATTCAGACAATACCCTTCTTGGGGGTTATAGTCTCTGGTGGTTCCCCCGTATCCAATTCCCCTCTCACTCTCAGACTCAGATGGCAAGAACACTGGCCTGCGATGCCAGTATTCCACTGTCTCCTGGTCCTAGAAATCCGTGACCAGCTGAGCCGGACGTGGACCACTCACAACAATTTCCAGGGGATGTTCGGCTCTTTCCTTTGAATCAGGCCCATGGAAGCCTGTAGGGAAGAGCCGGCAGGAGGGGAGACCTGCCCGTTAACTGATTATTGGTCCCTTCCTCCTGTCTTTCCAGCCTCGGGAGTTACGCCTCCACTCTGGATCAAGCCTTCGTCCCCCTCCCTTGTCCCAGGACAAGCTTTGGACTTGAACTGTGTCGTGGCCGGCCAAACCAGTGCCACCATCACGTGGTACAAACGAGGCGGATCCTTGCCAGCTGGCCACCAGGTATGGGAGCTCCTGGAAGTCCAGAGACATCTCCTTGGGAGGGTGTTTGCGGCAGCGTCCTCCAAACGTTTTGGGCACCAGGGACCGGTTCTGTAGAGAGGGGTTTTCCCACGGACCGGAGAACAGGGGCGAAATGCTCCTGGTTTGCTTGTGGCTGTCACTCATTGGAAAGCTGGTCACGAAGGGAGTGTGAGGCTCCGCCCACCTGCCCGGATGCCGCCATTTGGGGGGTTTTACTCATTCTGCATGCGCAAAGTTTAACCTAGTTTACGTTTAATATCTGGTCTAAGATTAACATCTAGCCCCGGCCGACAAATGAATCTACATGTATCATTAGATGAATGTGAGTGACTGGTTTTAAGATATCGGGGTTTTATTATGTTTTTAGATTATATTTCTAAATGTTGTATTTTTTTCTTGTGAGCCATCCTGAGTCTGAGGAGAAGGGCGGCATAGAAGTCTATAAAATAAAATAAATTAAATTAAATTAAATTAAAAAATTAAAATAAAATAAGATAAATAAAATATAAAATAAAATAAAATAACCCAATGATTCCCAGTGACTGATGAGGTCCCACAGAGTCGACCTTCTCCAGGTCCCGTCCACTAGACAATATCACTTGGCAGGGCCTAGGGGGAAGAGCCTTCTCTGTGGGTCTCCGGCCCTCTTGAATCAGCTCCCTCCAGAGATCTGTACCGCCTTCACCCTCCTCGCCTTCCGCATGAGTCTCAAGACTCATTTATATCACCCGGCTTGGGGCCATTAGACCCTAGCCTCCTGGCCAAACTAATGTAGTGTATGTTTGTTGTGTGAATGGAAATGGCTGATTTTAACACTATTGGAGTTTTAGATTAACTGTTTTAAAATTAATTGGATTTGATGTTGCATTGTTTTGTATTTGTTGTAAGCCGCTCCGAGTCCCCAGAAAGGGGCGGCATATAAATCCGATAGGTAGGTAGGTAGGTAGGTAGGTAGATTTAATCAATCAATTAATTAATTAATTGGATTTATATGCCGCTCCTCTCCGAAGACTTGGGGCAGCTTATAACATATAAAAAAACCCAATGTTCATCGAATCTAATTAATTAAAATTAAAATCTAAAAACCTGAAAAATCAATTAAAATACACTCATATCCATTCAATCAACAAACTCACCATACATTCATCGGCTGGGGGTAGTGTCTAATGACCCCAGGCCTGGCGGCATATATGAGTCATCAGACTCTTACAATGCAAGGAGGGTGAGGGCAGTACGAATCTCTGGGGGGAGCTGATTCCAGAGGGTTGGGCCCCCCACAGAGAAGGCTCTTCCCCTAGGTCCCGCCAAGCGACATTGCCCAGTTGATGGGACCTGTAGAAGGCCAACTCTGTGGGACCCAACCGGTCACTGGGATTCATGCGGCAGGAGGCAGTCCCGTAAGGTCATAATATAGGTGAGAGAGAGAGAGAGAGATAGCAGTGGGTGGGCGAAGCCTTGTGCTGCCTTCGTGAAATGCTCTCCAACAACCAACAGGCACGAGCAAACCGGGAGCATTTCACCCCTGCTGAAGGGAGAACGTGGTTTTGTGTGCTTGCCTGCATCCCGCGGATGGGACTTTGCTTGTTGGCACGGCCTGGTTTCTGACATGCCTGGTGGCTGGTCCACAGATTGGGAGATTGGGGACCCCTGGTTAACGGCATCCCTTTCATTAGTGTGCCGACCGTCTCTTCCTCCTCAACCCGCAGATCTCCGGTTCCCACCTGCGCATCGCCCGGATCACCCCGGCTGACCTGGGAGAATACGTCTGCCGCGTCGACCTAGATTCCCTCACCCGAGAAGCTTCCATCCTCATCTCCCTCACCCATTCCTCCTCCAGTAGGTGTGGGGTTCCTTACAGGAAGGCCGGGCTTGCTGGGGGCTGGTAGGATCCTAACCCGCCCTTCTGCTCTCCCCAGCCTTTGGCGTGGCTCCCCCGATGAAGATCGAGGCCTCCTCGTCCATCATAGCTGAAGGACAAACACTGGAACTGGACTGTGTGGTTTCCCGCCTGGAGCAGGCCATGGTTACCTGGTACAGACGGGGTGAAGCCCTGCCAGCCCATCACCAGGTACAGGCAGGATGTAGCCTTAAACAAGTGCAACTGAGTAACACCTTTGAAGCTACTTGGAAGGAACTTGAGGGATAAAAGCTACAATCCTGAAGGCATCTCCTTGCCTGCAAAGTGCCCCAAATTGGCTCTTGGGCACAATTTATTCATTTTATATTTATATCTATATCTCTATAGTGGTACCTCTACTTAAGAACTTAATTCGTTCCGTGACCAGGTTCTTAAGTAGAAAAGTTTGTAAGTAGAAGCAATTTTCCCCATAGGAATCAATGTAAAAGCAAATAATGCGCGCAAACCCATTAGGAAAGAAAGAAAAGCTCAGAATTTGGATGGGAGGAGGAGGAGGACAGTCGCTGCCGAAGGAAGAAGGTGGGGTGAGGGGAATCCAAAATGTTAAGGCTTAAAAAAAACCAAAGAGGGACTCTGAGGCGGCGAGAAGGAGCATGTGTCTCCCATACACCCGGCGCGAGGCTGCCTCCCATACACTGTGTGAGAGAAAGAAACCCAGGGGGAATGGCAGGAAACTCGCCAGGCCTTCATGCCGCTCTCAAATTTCCTGGGAAATTTTTCTGGCCTTGGGTTCTTAAGTAGAAAATGGTTCTTAAGAAGAGGCAAAAAAATCTTGAACACCCGGTTCTTATCTAGAAAAGTTCTTAAGTAGAGGCGTTCTTAAGTAGAGGTACCACTGTATTTATATTTATATTTATAAATGAAGAGGCAACAGCCATTGCAATCTCTGGAACGTTTAAAATTTATTAAAAACTACTAAAATTAACTAAATCTTCGTTAGTGCTCTACTAACATCGTCAGAGTGTTAAAATCCCCATTGAAGACAGTTGATTTTATAATAATGCTGCTCAATTTGTCATTGTCCGCATCACAGGCCGACTGTGCAATACCAGTCCTAGTCATACACAGTTAAATCAGTCAATACATCTACATTACTATAAGCATACTTGTTCAGCTTACAAATACATAAACCATCATTTCAACACAGTTTCCACTACAGCATAGTCACATAGACAAAACAGAAATAGTAGTCAATAGCAGAGTGTAGCAGAACCATGCTTATGGCTCCCTCTTGTGGCTCTCTGCAGCACTACCTCTTAAAGCAATAATGTTTTAAAACATGTAAGCATCCATTGTTGGTTTATATTATATATTGCCAAACCCAACTAGTTATGTACATAGTACTAACACAATCCATACATCATAGTCAGCAAAATGAGGTTGATTTAAGGGCATTCTGATAAGGATGCCATCCTCTTTTAGGCCTTGGGAACTCGCCTGCGACTGGTCAAGATCTCTCCAGCCGACTCTGGAGAGTACGTTTGCCGGGTCAGCTCCAATGCCGCCAGCCAGGAAACCTCCGTCTTGGTCACTGTCCAGCAGCAGGACGCCAGCTCTAATTTCCGTAAGAACACCCTTACCTCAAATAAGGGAGGTTGAACCGGGAGGGTTGGCGCAAAGGTTGGCAGCATGAAGAAACGAAGGGAGGGAATAGAGGCAGTTCTTGGCTTACAAAAGTCCACTCAGCGACCGTTCGACGTTAATGGCAGCACTGAAAAAAGAGACTTTATGGTCATTTGTCACCGTTAACGACCGTTGCAGTATTCTTGGGATTTACATTCAGATTGCTTGGCAACTGGTTCGTATTTATGACGGTCGCAGTGTCCTGTGAATTTTACATGAATCCTCTTTTTCGCAACCTCCCGACGCACAAAACCCAGGAGGCAGCCTGATTTGTTTAGCAACGGCATAACCTGGTTTAACAGCTGCCGCGATTCCGTTAACCGGCATGGTGAGAAAAGTCATAAAGTGGGGCAAAACTCCGCAAACAATCTCGCTTGGCCACCTAAATTTCTGGCCTCAACTGTGGTCGGAAGTCAAGGACCAACCCTGGAACACTGGAAGCTTTCTGCTTCTCTGCCTCCCCCAAGAGCAGGAGTAGGCAAAGTTGGCTCTTCTATGACTTGTGGACCTCAACTCCCAGAATTCCTGAGCCAGTCATGCTAGCTCAGGAATTCTGGGAGTTGAAGTCCTCATGTCATAGAACAGCCAACTTTGCCTACCCCTGCCCAAGGGTTACGTGGGAGGAGGAAAGGCAGCAATTGTGGGGCTTCTCCCTGGATGGATGAGGGTGGGAGCATTTGGCAATGGCCCTGACCGTTCTTCTCGTTACCATGGCAGCCGCCGGAGTGATCCCCCCCGTACGGATCGAGTCTTCTTCCACCTCGCCTTCTGAAGGCCACACCATAGACCTGAAATGCATCGTGGCCGCCTCTGTACCTCAGCCGAGAGTCACCTGGTATAAGCGAGGAGGGGCTCTTCCTGCAGGACACCAGGTGTGCGCATGCGTGGGGCTCGCTAAGGAAGGGTTTCTCTCCAGGGGCTGCGAGGAAGAGGCCAGTGCCTGGAGGGTTCACCCCTGACTCGTTTCTCCTCAGGTCTCGGGCTTCCTCCTGCGCATCCCACAGGCTTCACCAGCTGACTCTGGGGAATACGTCTGCCGTGTGAGCCACGGCTCGTCCGTTCATGAGGCCTCACTGGTGGTGACCATCAAGGGCGAAACAGGCTCCTACTGTAAGTCCCCCTCCCCACAGGGGCTGGACTGGAGGGTGTGATTGCCTGCTCCTCTCTCATTGAAGTGGATCTGTCAAGTGTCAACGCACCAAATAGCATCTGAGAAATAAATCAGATTCCAGTCCAATTCTATCACTTAAGGTTTCAATTTATTATCGGAGCCATGTTGGTCACGCTACTGCCATTCCGATACAGTGCCCCACCCAGGTTAAGGTTCATCCCACAGCCCCACACCCACAAGTTCATCATGAGGATCAGTCCGAGTGCAGGGATTCCACCAACTTCCTCTTTTCTTCTGTTGATGCAGAACAAAAGATAACCTTGGGCTCTAAGAAAGGAATTTGTATTCTTTTTATTTATTTATTTTTATTTATTTATTTTGTCCAATACACAATGAGGGTTTTAGTGGGTATATATCTATATACACATAGTAAAATACATGATGAAGGTTATAGAGGAGATACTCATAGTAAAATATATCTAAGAAATAATAGAAAAGAAGATATAGGAATAGAACATATCAATGAAAGAATAGAAGAAGAGATATAGGAATAGAAGAAAGGTATAGGAGATATAGGAGAGCAATAGGATAGGGGACGGAAGGCACTCTAGTGCACTTGTACTCGCCCCTTACTTACCTCTTAGGAATCTGGATAGGTCAACCGTAGATAATCTAAGGGTAAAGTGTTGGGGGTTTGGGGATGACACTATGGAGTCCGGTAATGAGTTCCACGCTTCGACAACTCAGTTACTGAAGTCATATTTTTTACAGTCAAGTTTGGAGCGGTTAATATTAAGTTTAAATCTGTTGTGTGCTCTTGTGTTGTTGTGGTTGAAGCTGAAGTAGTCGCCGATAGCCAGGACGTTGCAGCATATGATCTTGTGGGCAATACTTAGATCTTGTTTAAGGCGTCTTAGTTCTAAACTTTCTAGGCCCAGGATTGAAAGTCTAGTCTCATAGGGTATTCTATTTCAAGTGGAGGAGTGAAGGGCTCTTCTGGTGAAGTATCTTTGGACATTTTCAAGGGTGTTAATGTCTGAGATGCGATATGGGTTCCAAACAGATGAGCTGTATTCGAGGATGGGTCTGGCGAAAGTTTTGTAAGCTCTGGTAAGTAGTGTGAGATTGCCAGAGCAGAAGCTACGTAGGATTAGGTTTACAACTCTTGAAGCCTTCTTGGCTATGTTGTTGCAGTGGGCTTTGGCACTTAAATCTTTTGTTATTAGTATTTATTTATTTATTTATTTATTTATTTATTTATTTATTTATTTATTTATTTATTTATTTATTTATTTATTTATTTATTTATTTATTGGATTTGTATGCTGCCCCTCTCCAGGTCTTTCACCGAGTGGGGATTATCTGTGATAATTTGATTATTCAGTTCGTATTTGGAGTTCAGATTCTTCTTCCCAATGTGGCTAGAAACTCTCATTCCCTCTCATTCAACTACCCCTCCAAATTCACCTAATTTTTTTTATTTTTTTTTATGACGCCTTTCTCCTTAGGGCAGCTTACAACATGTTAGCAATAGCACTTTTTAACAGAGCCAGCATGTTGCCCTCACAATCCGGGTCCTCATTTTACCCACCTCGAAGGATGGAAGGCTGAGTCAACCTTGAGCCAGTGATGAGATTTGAACCGCTGACCTGCAGATTTAGCAGTCAGCTTTAGTGGCCTGCAGTACTACACTGTACCTGCTGCACCACCTTGGCTCTAATATTGTGCTACTGTGGCAGGCCAAAGTCTCTAACTCCACATGATGGCTTCGGCCTGACATCCAGGTTCCAACTGACGACCCCAACCCAGCAAGCGCCATCGAGACAATCCAATCTCTTTAATGCAAAACTTTATTGCGTACATCATTATTTCGACACAGAATGAAAGCAAAACCAGCTCTGGCTAATCCCCCCCAGAGTTCACTGTTATTAAAGTGTAGATTCCTCCCTCCCTCCAATTAGTGCAGGTCACATTGTCCAATGAAGCATCACAAATATTGTTATGAGAGGATGTCTGGAAGGTCTGGCACACACCTGCTGAAGTGTCCTTGGTTCTCACAGCTGAATGCCTGAAAGTTACAGTTGTGCATACTCCCTTTTAGCCTGAGGAATGAATGAATGAATGAATGAATGAATGAATGAATGAATGAATGAATGAATGAATGGAATGAATGAATGAATGAATGAATGGAATGAATGAATTTGTTTGTTTGTTTGCTTGTTTGTTTGTTTGTTTGTTTGTTTATTAGATTTGTATGCTGCCCCTCTCCGTAGATACGAGGCGGCTCACAGCAATAATGCTCGGATTCGGAGGTGGAGAGTGATTTAGAGCTTGTCAGTTTACCTGATTTAGAAACAGATGGGAATGTTAGTGAAGGAGACGAAGATCATGACATACACATGAGTTCAGGTGAATCAAATGGGAAGGATTGGAGATGGGTTAATTCCCGCTTCAGACACCACCAGAGATGATTAGAAGAAGTAAGAGGAGGAGATTTTAGACTCTTAGAGAGTGAGGAAGAGGAAGAGAAGCTGATTGTGTCAATTTTGTCATACCAAGACTCCGGCACGTAAGCTAGTGTGATTTATAACCTGTTTTATGGCTCTTCGCTAGCACTGATTAGCTCATAAATTTTAGAATGACTTGTGGAATGCATTCAAATAACTACTGAGATAATCTGCCTAACTGCTTAAGAGGGAAATAAGAATGAATGGCACTGCACAATAGCAGTTGTTTTAATGAAGAGTGAAGAAAAATAAAGAGAAGCTTTGCTGTGTTTTTACAAAATAAGGCATGTGGCAGTCATTTATTCCAATCTGAATTAGCATGAAACCAGAACAGTTACAATCCACATTTCATTTCCCCCTTCCCTCCCCTCCCATAGTTTGTTGGCAAACTACGGAGAGTTACGGCATACAAGTGGCAAGTTTGCATACGATGGCAAGTTTGTTGGCAAGCCACGGAGAGGGGTGACATACAAGTCCAATAAATAAATAAAGCTGAGAAGCAGTAAAATTGAAAGCAGCATGATCATGCTTCAAATCGTTACCGGATCCCTGTTTTCTCCTTCCCCCTGGCTCTTGCAGCTGTGGGCGTCACTCCCCCGATCAGGATTGAAACCTCCTCTGCAGTCATCACCGAGGGGCAGACCTTGGACCTGAACTGCCTGGTGGCCGGTCGATCCCAAGCCAGGGTGATGTGGTACAAGCGCGAGGGCGCCCTGCCCGTCCACAGTCAGGTAATATCTCCCTCTTATGGCAACTTGCAATAGTACAGCCAATCAGAACATAGCATACATTTTAAAGCTACATTACATCAATCCATACAACCATACATTGTTGGCTTGTTTGTATATAACCAACCCAACCATTTGGACAGAGTACTAACAGAAGCGGAGTTGGGATTGTGGGCAAACTGGATTAGCCAGACATTTTTCAGAATGTGTGTTGTGCATTTGTTGCTCTTGTGATGAGGGATCTCCTGAAATACCTTGGTGTAATATTAGGGGGTTTAAGAAGTGGAAACTGAGTGTGGAGGATGAAACTTTGGCAGCTATGTGCCTCTTCATTTCAACTTAGCATTAGAGTGGTGAGGGAAGTGTTGCTTAGGAATGGGTTAGGGAGACATGAAGCCTTTACAGTTCCGCTGAGGACTGTGAGAAACCTTCTCAAGGACATCATAACAGTTGAAACAGACAGTTCCCATAACTAAGTCAGGGCAACGTGAGTGATTGTGGGGTTTGGATGAGGAAATTATTGTTTAATTCTATGAACTGGTGTTTGGGAACCTCAGAGATTTACTTCTATATTGCCATGCTGTCTATTCAATAAACAGTAAGATCTTCAGAAACAGAAGGAACGTGGAGTTTGATTTGGATTCTCCCACCGGGTCTTCACATCAAGGCTTTGGGAAATCCAAGGAGGGTTGGGGGGGGGAAATGGCTCCAGTTGGTAAAAGAAATCAGCTCTTGATTGTCTGCTTTTTTTTTTCTTCACAGATTTTTGGAACCCACCTCCGGATCTCGCAAGTTTCTGTGGCCGATTCGGGCGAGTACGTCTGCTACGTGAACGAAGGCACGAGCCGACTGGAGACGTCCATCATTGTGTCCATTCCAGGCAGCTCAGGCGGGCCACCCAGTAGGTGCCTGGGAAGCTTGTGGCACGTGGAGGGGAAAGGGGAGGACGGGAAATGGGGAGGTGGGCCGTGGAGTTGCAATACAACCCTTCATCCTCTGCAGACTCTGGGGTGATCCCGCCGGTTCGGATTGAATCCTCTTCCTCTTCCCTCGTCGAGGGGCAGACCTTGGAGCTGAACTGCCTCGTGGCTGGCCAGGCCCACCCCAAAGTCAGCTGGTCCAAAAGAGGAGGACCTCTCCCACCCAACCACCAGGTAGAAGGGAAAGACCCTTCTTCTCCGCCTCATTTGGGCGAGGGTGGAGATCACGGTTGGCATTCACTTACCTTCCTGATTGGTTCACAAATGTGGAGCTCCACACATGCGCGCGGCCTTCCGGACCTGCACAGAGCCTCGAAAATATCAATAACGTCCGGGCGGGTGGGTGGAGCCTCCTGCAGTTGCCACTACCGGTTCGTCTGAACCTGATAGAACTGGCTAAATATCTCCTCCGATGGCGATCCTCGATCCTTTCCAGTGATGGGCTGCTCCCGGTGAGGGCCACTCTATAGAGTGGTAGTAAATTTGGGGATGCATGCGCATCTGCGCGCCCTTGTGTGAAATTTGGGTTCTGCGCATGTGCCCAAAGCCAAACCTTGCGTGAAGACACTCGCACAAGCAAGCGCGGAAGCAAAAATGTCTGTGAAAATCAGTGAAATCTCGCTCTCGCATGCATCCACACAAGATTTGGCTTTTCTGCAGAAACCAAATCTCACGCGGGGGGGTGCGCCCACACGCTCATTTCATTTCATTTATTGGATTTATATGCCGCCCCTCTCCGAAAACCAGTAGCACTGGCGGTGGGCAGCCCTTCAGTTATCCTTTCTCCCTTCCTAGCTCCTTTCTGGGGAAATAGGGCCAGCAGGAGAGCCAAATACTGATGGGGGCAGTGTTGCGGCGAGTAGCTAACTTACCTCTCCTTGGCAGGTCTTGGGCACTCGCCTCCGCATCCCACAGGTCTCCTCTGCCCACTCCGGCGAGTACATCTGCCGCGTCAGTAGCCCCAACGCCATCCAGGAGGCGGTGTTGGTGGTCACCATCCAGGACAGCGAAGGCCCCTCTCGCCGTAAGACTCCTCTGCTCCCCTCTCCATCTCTCAGCCACACAGGCCTGCTGGAGGACAGGCCTGGCTCATTCAAGGTGTCCTCTCTCTCTTTTGTCCAGCATCAGGGGCTGCCCCAGCTCTGAGGATCGAGGCTTCCTCCTCCTCTGCCCTTGAAGGGGAGACCCTGGATCTGTCATGTGTTGCTCCAGGCCAGCCCCAAGCCACATTCGCCTGGTATCGGCGAGAGGGTCAGCTGCCTGCAGGTCACCAGGTACGGGCAAACCTGTCCACCATGGTGGAAAGAAGGGAGTCTCGTTGACAGAAGAGTGTGTTCTGAGTGGTCCACGTCTGGCTCAGCTGGTCACGGATTTCAATGACCAGGAGATGGATGTGTATTGGTATCCTAGGCCAGTGTTCTTGCCACTTGAGTCTGAGAGTGAGAGTGAGGAAGAGTTAGAAACTGAGGGTCAACCAGAGAAATAGCACCCCCAGTTATGGTATTGAGTCAGAGGAAGATGATGAAATAGAGGAGGAGCCCATGTTAGACGCCAGAGTCAGAACATTTATGTCCAGACAAGAATATCTGAAAAGAATGGGGTATTGGCATTAATAGCTCTAAGGGACACTTGGCCACACCTTGTCTGTATATAAGGGACAGTCTGAGAGGAAGTGTGTGTGTGGTGAACAACGTTTGTAATCATGGCAATTGGTGAATCAAAGCTGAGAGAACTTTCTGCTTCCAGAGACTTTTTATCCATGCCAGTTTTGCGTTCTACAAAGTTTTACTGAATCGTAAGTTTTGGTCAATCTGCCAGAATCACTTCAAGGACTGAGATTAATGACTCTGGCTCACAGCCCAGGCTTTCTTACTTCCGGCTCATTAGCCAGGAATGCTGCCAGTGTGAAATTCCTTAGAGTTAACCAGTTTTTTGCCTGAACTTGTTTTTAAGCAAAATACTTTTACTATGATCAATTTCTGAAAGCGTGTATGGCTTTTATTTCTGATCGCTGACCCATCCATGCAGAACAGAGGGGGCTTCAGGTGGGGAAATCATAAATTTGCAATGCTTTTCCTCTTCCTGCCTGGCCCCCACAGGTCTCCAATGCCCACCTGCGACTGGTTCGACTCACCCCCGCCGACTCTGGCGAATACATCTGCCGTGTGAGCGGAGGCAGCGTCCCACAAGAGGCGTCCTTCATAGTCTCTGTCGTGGCCAACACCAGTCCTACTTCCCGTACGTCTGGCATTCGACAGGGACGAGAGGGGGTGTGTGGGGGACGTTCGGACTCCGGGGTTCACACCGGTCTCCCGGCAGGTCTGCAAAGCCCCATCATCTCCATCGAGCCCCACAGCGTGGTTGTGCGCGGAGGGGAAGAGGTCTCCTTCAGGTGCCACGTCCACAAAGGCAGCCCGCCTCTCGAGATCACCTGGAAGTTTCCCAACAACCAGCTGCTAGGTGAGGTTTGGGGGCTGCCAGGTGAGCAGCAGGGCCAGATGGTTTGTGGTGGGGAGCTGATTCTGGGGAGCCCCCCCCTCCTGGTAATTCCTCCTATCCCTTCCGCAGATAATGTGAGGATCAGCCCTAACGGCTCTGCGATCACCATCTCCAATGCTCGTCCAGAAAACCACGGGGCCTACCGATGTGTGGTCTCCAACCAGTTTGGTATTGCCAATAGCCTAGTCAACGTCCTGGTCCAAGGTAAGGGGCAATGTTGAGGGTCTCTCTAGGACAGCAAGGGCAAAAACCAGCTGTGGGTTGCTATCAGTTCGGCCTGGCTTGGTGAACCGGAAGCGGCCGTGGGAGGCTCCACCCATCTACCCACCTGGGACGCTTCAGCCTGTCAAGTAATATAAACTTGAAGTAATATTACAAGTACAGTAACAGGGTGTCCAGCCACCCCGAGCAGCATACAAATCTAATAAATAATAATAAATACTACTAATAATAATAATAAAACCTGGAAAACAGGAAAATCAGGGAATTTTCAGTGAAATCGGCAGTTTGGGAAATATCAGAATTATCAGGGAATTAGGGGGAAAATGGAATTAATCAGGGAAGAAAAAAATGTATTAAAATGTTAAAAAATCAGGGATTCAAAATAACTCTGACACTGTGCATGAGCAAAAGTGTCATGCGCGCTGGCACGAGGGAACTGGTAGCAACAGGATTTACAACCCACTAAAGGCAAGGACCCCTTTCGTTCTCTTCTGGACGAGACTCAAGTTGGACTCAGGAGGAGTTGGACTCAGAAGCCACCCAGAGTTGGGCAGTCTATAAATCTAATAAATTAAATTAAAATTAATTAAGGAACACCAGGGTGGAGAGTCTGCCAAAAGCCCAGGGTGAACTCTTAGGTGCCCTTCTCCTCCTAGGGCTGCCTACCGTTTCGGTGGTGCCGAAGGGACCCCTGCAGCTCAAAGTGGGCAAGTCCATCAGCGTGGATTGCCTGGCGTCTGGGGATCCTCGGGCTGTGGTGCGCTGGACCAAGCTGGGAGTCTGGAAGAAGCTGGAGAACCAGAGGATGCTGCCCTTGGAGAGCCGAGCTGTGCTGCAGGTGGGTGGAGGTCTTTTTTAATTTTCTTGCGGGAAATTTTTTTTTCATCTTTCTCCACCTTGAAAACATGCATACATTCAATGAATATGCTCATAAAGTCTCTTATATGAAGATTAATACAATATCCTAAATCACATTTCAAATCACTAATCACTAATTCAGTGTATCTAAGAAAAAAAATTAGAAAAGAAAAAAAACTTTATATATAAAAGAAACTAGAAATATGACTTAAGTAGCTAATTTTAATCTAAAAAGTGACAGATCAATTGTTCTTAATTTTTCAATTCTGATAATCATTTCTTAAATCTTAAATTGCATTTCAAACCTATTCTAGTTTACATTTAAATATATGTCAGACATTTACGTAAGTATATGTCACCCTCCTTTTCTCTTTTTGTCAACCAGGTTCTCTCATTCCTATTTCTCATCCCTTTATCTCTTTTACATTAAATTTACATTAACTATTTTACCCATTTTTATTTTCAATCCACTCATAAAATTTCCCCCAAAATTTTATAAAACTCTATAAAAATGAATAGACTGACAATGAAAATTAAAGATTAAAGACTCGTTCTTAATCTTTTATTTTCATTGTAAGTCTATTCATTTCCACACAGTCCATAATCTTGAAGTCCACACCTCATAAAGTTGCCAAGGTTGGAAACCTCTGGATTTTTTAGGTAGAGGTACCACTGTACATTAAAGTGTATAAAATTAGTACAGTGGTACCTCTACCTACAAAGGCCTCTACTTACAAACTTTCCTACATAAGAACCGGGTGTTCAAATTGTTTTGCCTCTTCTCAAGAACCATTTTCCACTTCCAAACCTGAGCCCCCGAAACTGTAACCAGAAAAGGCAGGAAGAAGCCTCCGTGGGCCTCTCTAGGAATCTCCTGGGAGGAAACAGGGCCGGAAAAGGCAGGGAGAAGCCTCTGTGGGGCCTCTCTAGGAATCTCCGGGTAGGAAACAGGGCCAAAAAAGGCAGGGAGAAGCCACCGTGGGGCCTCTCTAGGAATCTCCTTGGAGTAAACAAGGCCTCCACCCTCCCTGTGGTTTCCCCAATTGCATGCATTATTTGCTTTTACATTGCTTTCTGTGGGAAAAATTGCTTCTTCTTACAAACTTTTCTACTTAAGAAAATGGTCACGGAATGAATTAAGTTTGTAAGTAGAGATACCACTGTATTTACTTTAGCAAATAGCGTAGTCAAGTCCAGTCATACACAGTTAAATCAGTCAATATTTTTTAACACATTAACAATAGCACTAGTCTTATTACTTCAACTTACAAATACTGTACATAAACTATCATCGAACACACAGTTCTTACTACAGCAATCACAATGAATCAGCAATACCAAACAGAGAGAAAGATGCAATTATTTTCACAATTATTTTTGCAATAAAGAGCACAGGAAAGAAATACGGAACTACTTATGATTATGTGTAATAATCGTAATCAACATAACAGTTGACCTTTTCTTTTTTCTTTTTCTTTTTTTTTCTTTTTTCCCCTTCTTTTTCTTCTCTCTTTTCTTTCTGCTAAACATTTAATAATGAGAAATTATATATATATATATATATATATATATATATATATATATATATATATATTTCATTTCTTTTATTTGAGTGTTGTATAAGTGTCTGTGTTTGTTTATTTTGTCTGAGAAATAACAGAGAGAAAGAATCATGTTTCTGGCTCCCCCTTGTGGCAACCTGCAACACTAACCCTTAAAGCTATAGTGCTTCAATACATACAAGCATTCATTGTTAGCTTTTTTATATATTGCCAAACCCAACATATTACTAACAAAGGGGACCTTGATTCCTCCGTTCAAGTGGGAATCAGACTGAGGGTGCCAGGTGTGGACTCCTCTCCTTCCCCAGATCTCCTCCGCAAAGCTGGGAGATGCCGGCACATACGTGTGTATGGCCCAGAACTCCGTGGGCACCACAGAGGCACAGGTGGACGTGAGCGTGGAGGCGGTGCACGGCCACAGAGGCGTCCCCAACATCCATGTGACTCCGACCCAGACAGTGCAAGCGGGACAGACGGCTCAGCTCCATTGCTCTGCCACAGGTGTGTGTTTGTATAAAGAGGGGGGGGTGTTATTTGGCCCTGACTGGTCCCCATCTTGGGGTCCCCTGTGCCAAGGGTACCTGGGTTGCTGACCGGTTGTGCTTACCGCTGCTTCCTTTTGCTGGAATTCGACAGGTGACCCAACTCCCACCATCCACTGGTCCAAGTTGCGGGCTCCCTTGCCGTGGCAGCATCAGGTGGTGAACGACACCCTCATCATCCCCCGGGTGGCCCAGCAGGACTCGGGCCAGTACATCTGCAATGCCAGCAACTCTGCGGGGTTCACTGAAGCCTTCGTGGTGCTGGACGTGGAGAGTGAGTGTGCCAGAAGGACGAGGAGGGATGGGGCTAATGCAGGGATGCTGTGATGCTCCCTGGACACCCATGGGATTATTTCATTTCATTTCATTTTATTATTTTATTCATTCATTCACTCATTCATTCATTCAAATTTCTAGGCCGCCATCCTCCAGGGGACTCGGGGCGGCTTACAAGATAAAAATCCAAACAAAATACATGGCATCGGACCAAAATACCTCCGGGACCGCCTTCTGCCGCACGAATCCCAGTGACTGGTCAGGTCCCATAGAGTTGGCCTTCTCCGGGTCCCGTCGACTAAGCAATGTTGTCTGGTGGGGCCCAGGGGAAGAGCCTTCTCTGTGGCGGCCCTGGCCCTCTGGAATCAACTCCCCCTGGAGATTAGGACAGCCCCCACCCTCCTTGCCTTTCGTAAACGCCTGAAAACTCATCTATGTCACCAGGCATGGGGAAATTAATATACCCCTTAGCTATTATAATTTATGTTGGTTTGTTTGAGTTGTATGATTATTTTTATAAGGGTTTTTTTAATTGTTTTTAACTATTGGATTTGTATATTGTGTATTGTCCTGTTGTGAGCCGCTCTGAGTCCTCGGAGAGGGGCGGCATACAAATCTAATAAATTATTATTATTATTATTATTATTATATTATACTTTAATTTACTTGACTGCTATGCCGCCCAGTGGGATTCAGGGTGGCTTGCAACAATAAATAGTACATACAATGAACAAGTCAAATAATTAGTAATAAGAACATTTAAAAAACTATAATAAACCTTATCCAAAACTTATCCAATTGAATCCCAAAATATACAGAACAGTTGCAGTCGGGGCGTGATAGGAGGTTACATTCATGGCCCCCAGGCCTGGCCCCAAAGCCAGGTTTTCAGAGTCTTTTGTTGGTTCCATAACATTGGGGCAGCCACAGAGAAGGCTCTTCCTCCCGGGCCCATAACTTGCATTGTTTAGTTCACTGGACGTGGAGGAACCCCAGCCATAAAACCCAAATCTTAAAATTCCAAACATTTAAGCCCATTCATCCAAGCTCATCCCAATCACAATCATAATTGGGAGCAGGATTCCAATGCTCACAGCCCCAAGCCTGCCAGCAAAGGTGCATTTTTAAAACCTTTCGAAAAGCCAGGAGACTGGGGGCGATGCAGATCTCTGGGGGGAATTGATTCCAAAGGACCGGAGCCGCCACAGAGAAGGCCCTTCCCCAAGGCCCCACCAAGTGACAATGCTTGGCTCACAGGACCTGGAGAAGACCGGCTCTGTGAGATCTGAGCGGCCGCTGGGATATGTGAGGCAGGAGACAGTCCCGTAAGTAAGGGTTGAGAGGGAGATGGCAAAAGAAAATTGATTGTTTGATTGATTGAGTGATTGATTGGATTTGTACACCACTCCTCTCCAAAGACTCAGGACGGCTCACAACATATCAAAACAATATAATATATATATATACAGTGTTCCCTCGATTTCTGCGGGAGATGCGTTCCGAGACCGCCCGCGAAAGTCGAATTTCCGCGAAGTAGAGATGTGGAAGTAAATACACCATTTTTGGCTATGGACAGTATCACAAGCCTTCCCTTAACACTTTAAACCCCTAAATTACCATTTCCCATTCCCTTAACAACCATTTACTCACCATTATTACTGGTACTCACCATTGAATAAGACACTTAGTGATCCTGATATTTATAAACATAATTATTTATTAACAATAATTTTGTTTGTTTGTATTTTTTTGCAAAAATTATTAGTTTGGTGATGACATATGACATCATTGGGTGGGAAAAACCGTGGTATGGGAAAAAAACCGCAAAGTATTTTTTAATTAATATTTTTTGAAAAACCGTGGTATAGGTTATTCGCGAAGTTTTTTAATACAGTGAACCCTCGATCATCGCGAGGGTTCCGTTCCAGGACCCCACGCGATGATCGATTTTTAGCGAAGTAGCGGTGCGGAAGTAAAAACACCATCTGCGCGTGCGCAGATGGTGTTTTTGCTTCTACTGCCGCCCGCCCTTCGCCTGCCCACCCCGTTGCTCGCGCAACGGCTTCCCTGGGTGCCCGCTCGCTTGGGAACATCGCAGCTCCGCTCCCCAGCTGAGAAGCGGATCTAGGGAGTCCCCACCGCGCGCGCGTTGCTGGGGAAAGCGCGCGCGCTTGGGAACATCCCAGCTTCGCTACCCAGCTGGGTAGCGGATCTAGGGAGTCCCCACCCCGCGCGCGTTGCTGGGGAAAGCGCGCGCGCTTGGGAACATCCCAGGTTCGCTACCCAGCTGGGTAGCGGATCTAGGGAGTCCCCACCGCCCGCGCGTTGCTGGGGAAAGCGCGCGCGCTTGGGAACATCCCAAGCTGGGTAGCGAAGCTGGGATGTTCCCAAGCGCGCGCGCTTTCCCCAGCAACGCGCGCGGGGTGGGGACTCCCTAGATCCGCTACCCAGCTGGGTAGCGAAGCTGGGATGTTCCCAAGCGCGCGCGCTTTCCCCAGCAACGCGCGCGGGGTGGGGACTCCCTAGATCCGCTACCCAGCTGGGTAGCGAAGCTGGGATGTTCCCAAGCGCGCGCGCTTTCCCCAGCAACGCGCGCGCGGTGGGGACTCCCTAGATCCGCTTCCCAGCTGGGGAGCGGAGCTAGGCTGCCCCAAGCTCGCGCGCGCCGCCCGCCCGCCCACGCTGTTGCCGGCTCCGCTTCCCAGCTGGGAAGCGGAGCTAGGGTGCCCCAAGCTCGCGCTCCAGCCCACCGCCGCTGGGGTCTTACCGGGGCAAGAGGGGGAAGACCCAGGGAAGCCTCTGCCCGGCGGGGAAACTCCACCATCTACGCATGCGTGGAAGGGCACGCATGCGCAGATGGTGGAGTTTACTTCCGGGTTGCAAACTAGCGAAATAGCCCTTTCGCGATCCTTGAGGACGCGAAACTCGAGGGTTCACTGTATCATTAAAAAACTTTAAAAGCTCTAATAACATTTAAAACCATTCATTCCCATTCACACAGCAAGACATACTACACTTGTCGGCTACGGAGTTAGGATCTAATGGCCCCAAGCCTGGCAGCACAGATAGGTTTACAGAAGGTGAGGAGGGTGGGGACAGTGTGAATCTCCGGGGGGAGCTGACTCCAGAGGGCTGGGCCCCCACAGAGAAGGCTCTTCCCCTAGGTCCCACCAAGTGACATTGTCTAGTTGACGGGACCTAGAGAAGGCCGACTCTGTGGGACCTAACCGGACGCTGGGACTCATGCGGCAGAAGGTGGTCCCGCAGGTAATCAGGTCTGATACCATGTAGGGCTTTATAGGTCATAACCAACACTTTGAATCGCGTCTGGAAACCAATCGGTAGCCAATGCAGTCTGTGGAGTGCTAAAGAAATATGGGTATGCCTTGGAAGGTCCATAACCGCTCGTGCGGCTGCATTTTGGATGATTTGAAGTTTCCAAACACTCTTCAAAGGTAGCCCCATGTAGAGAGCATTTCAGTAGTTGAACCTCGAGGTGATGAGGTGACATCCCCTCTCCCCCAGGGACCCCTGGCACTCACAGACTGGCCAACACCATGAAACAAAAGTTCAGTGCCTTACCCGGGAAGCTCCGGGAGTTTGCCTGCACCAAACTCTTTTCTCCCCGCTTTCTCTCTCTCTCTCTCTCTCTCTGCCCAGTACCACCCTACGCCACCAGTCTTCCCAACCGATTATTGGTGCAGAAGGGCGATGCGGTGCAGCTGCAGTGCTTGGCCCACGGCACGCCCCCCCTGCGTTACCAGTGGACCAAGGTGAACGGCAGTCTCCCTGGACGGGCTGAGGTGCGAGAGGGCGTCTTGCAGTTCAGCCCCGCCGAGCATCAAGATACAGGCACCTACCGCTGTCACGTCAGCAACCGGGTGGGCTCTGCTGAAGCTTTGGCCCAGATCTACGTGCAAGGTGAGTGGGCATCTCAGCGGTGGGATTCAAATAGGTTGACAGACGGTTCTCAGTCCTGCTGGCCTGCTGGATACGCGTGGCTAGGTGGTCATGTGACTGCGTAGGCGTGGCCAACTCGATGCCACTTACGTCGAGGGGCGCTTTGTGAAACCTTGGAATTTTTGACCAGTCATGTGTGAAAAATGGTCATCTATCTATCTATCTATCTATCTATCTATCTATCTATCTATCTATCTATCTATCTATCTGTTTATCTATTTATTTATTTATTTATTTATCTATTTATAAATGTGTGTGTGTGTGTGTGTGTGACATGTTTTTTTGCTGAATTTGAAAATTAAGGGAGACTAGGATAGATGTATTTCGGCCTTATTTTGGCCTCATCAGCTAGCCATACCCTTACACTGGGACTTGAACCTGCAACCTTTGCCTAGTAAGGCAGAGAATTAACCTCTAGGATACAGTATTCAATCCCTTCAGCTCTGCACCAGGGAAGGGCTACATATTTTTGTGTCGAATCACCCTGGTGTATATATATAGTTATATATCTATTTATTTATCTATCTATTTATTTATCTATTTATTTATTTATCTATTTGTTTATTTATTTAGACTTCTATGCCGCCCAATCCTGAAGGACTCAGGGCGGCTCACAATAATATAAAATTACAATAAATAATAAAAAGAAGTCAAGGAAAAAAACAAGCAATTTCTAAAATCCTAATTAAAACTTAAAAAACAGTTCAACAACACACATGCTAGTCATTCATACCAATTCATATACATAGATAAGCTAGTGGTTGATTTAGGCCCCCCAGGCCTGCCGGTAAAGCCAGGTCTTTGTGGCCTTACGAAAAGCCAGCAGGGTGGGGGCTGTATGGACTTCAGGGGGAGGAATTAATTCCATAAAGTCGGGGCAGCAACAGAGAAGGCCCTCCCCCGCGATCTCGCCAACCTGCATTGTTTAGCTGACGGGACCTGGAGGAGGCCATCTTTGTGTGCTCTAATTGGTCTCTTGGAGGTTTGTGGCAGGAGACGTCCCGTAAATAATCTAGCCCTGAGCCATAAGTCACTTTTTAACAAATCCAACCACTGTTCCAGATGGGAGGTTCAGCCAAAGGGGTGGCCAGAAGGGGTGGGGGTGGGGCTTGTTCCTGCCCAATAACCCTTTAAAAAAATTTTTTTAAATTATTTAAATACATAAATACACACAACACATAAGACAAAACAAAAAAGTTTAAAAAGAAAATTGGATGAATGTGTAGCAATCTACATAACGGTTCTAACTATATACATACTCTATTACATATCCCTTTTTAAAATATTTGTTAAATACTTTTGAAAAAGAAACAATAATCATAATTTATATAAGTAATCTTAAATCTCTATTTTTCTATTTTACAACTTCTGCCTAATAACCCTTAACCCTCTTGAATTAGGAGATTAAAAATCAGACTGCTGGTATAAAAGGACACCCACCCACCCCAAGGACTGGTGGGTCAATCCTAGGATTCCCGAGAGCTCTGAAAAGTTGGCTTTGGTCCCAGCCTTGGACCAGATGTGTTGTGTATTATTGTATGTCTGGGTCTGACTTTTTGGGTCGTATTCCTGCTGACTTGTGTTGCATCGTCCTCATTGTCCCCGATTCAGGCAACATTGAGGGACCCCTCTCCATCCAGGTCACCCCTCAGAGCGACATCAAAGCTGTGGGTGCCACAGCAGAGTTCGTGTGCTCTGTTTCCGGGGATCCCGTGGCGCCGATCCAGTGGTTCAAAGAGGGTGGAGAGCTGCCTCCCACTCACACTATCCACAATGGAGTGCTGCGGTGAGTGGGGCAAATGAGGGGCACCGCGTGATATGGTATAGAGGGGAGGAGGAGGAGGAGGAGGAGGCACCTGCAGACTGTGGCAAAAAGCTCAGGGATTTACAGAGCGGCTGCTTCCCTCCAGGATTCTACATTTAGGCAAGAAAAACAAATGCACAGGTATAATAACTGAGGCCTTTTACCAGAACATGTGAGTTTAATCAGAACGTGCCAACAGGGCAGGTACAGGCTTAAGAAACAAACAAGAGTACACAGACTTATATACAGGACGCCTTCTGAGGCAACTACCAATCACATACAAAGGAAGGTTCCCGCTTTAACAGTAACTATGCTTATGCGGCCAATCAGCACCCTGGAGAGGGATACGCGAGCTCGAATCTGACAGCCGGCTATTGCTATGCAGACACAGCACTCCTGCCCCTTCGGCTGACACAGACATAATCTTTTAAATACACCGGTCTGCGACAGATTCTCTCGGAGCGCCGGGGCTCTGTGGAATGTTCTGAACTCTCGATCTCGGCCGGATGGATCGGTTTGGGAGCCTGGCCCACCTCCTCTTCCCTGCTATACGTTGAGGAAGGATTTCCTGAAGTTCCAGCTGCCGTGGGCGGTTCCTGAAGACACACCCCCTGGAATTCATTGGCTTCCCGATCTCCATGCCGATCCTCCCTATTCCGTCTAATCTGATCCAGGTGCCTTTTCCAAATTCGCCCGTCCCATAGCTCTACCTCGAACGAACGAGGCCCCAGTTCCCTGCATACAGTACCTTTCTCCCAATTCCTTTGGCCCGAATAGGCATGGGCAAATACCGCGTCTCCTACAGACACCTCACGACTGGCAGCTTCTGGCCATTGTACTGTTCCCGCATACCCTGGGTGCAACCTGTCAAGTATAATCCGCAATTTGCGACCCATTAACAGCTCTGCTGGTGTCTTTCCCGTGGTTACACATGGGGTGGTATGTTGGGCCATGAGCACATCAGCCAATCTAGCCTTCCAAGAGTTCTGGGGCAACCTTTTGAGGGACTCTTTAACTGACCTAACTGCCCGTTCCGCCTGGCCATTACTGGCCGGATGCCAAGGCGAGGTTAAGGCATGTCTAATGCCAGCAGTAGCCAAAAAAGATTCAAACAAGACTGATGTGAACTGCGGGCCGTTATCCGAGACTAGCAGGTCCGGGAATCCATGTGTGGCAAATAGGGTCATCAAAGATTCTATGACGGCCTGTGACTGAGTGGACTGCAACTGGGCCACCTCTACCCACTTGGAGTATGCATCCACGGTGATTAAAAATGTTTGCCCCATGAAGGGACCGGCCAAATCTATGTGCAAGCGTGTCCAGGGGCTAGCTGGTGGTTCCCATGTTAAAGGTTCAGCCCGTGGGGGTAAAGACCTGCTCTCTTGGCAAACAGCACAGTTAGCCACACACTGCTCTACTTCCTTATCTAATGCTGGCCACCACACGTAATCCCTGGCTAGACCCTTCATTCTAACTATTCCAGGGTGCCCCTTGTGCAGCAGGGACAACACCTGGTTCCTCAGCTTGCCTGGTATAACCACTCTGCCACCCCTTAAAAGAACTCCTCTCTCTACTGAGAACTCCGTGCGACAGCGGAAAAACGGAATGAACTGGTCAGCTGGGGAAGAGAGTGGCCACCCCCTCAAAACCCATTGCCTTACCTGGGCCAGAATGCGGTCTCTCCCAGTCTCTCTAGATACCTCGGGGGCAGCCAATACTACTGGCCCGTCTGTCAAAGCAAAAACGGAGCTGGCAGGTGCAGGGTCTGTTAATTCCTCATGTACTGGGCACCTGCTGAGTGCGTCGGCGTGTGCAATGTGACGACCCGGTTTGTATGTTAACGTGTAGGTGTAATTGGCCAAAAAGACAATCCAGCGTGTCATGCGCGGAGACAACACAGCCGGGCTCTGGCGGTTACCTGAGAGTAACCCTAGCAAGGGCTGGTGGTCCGTTACTAACTCGAACCTTCTGCCATACAAATACTCGTGGAAACGGCGAACTCCCGCCACTAGGGCCAATGCCTCCTTGTCTATTTGGCCATAGTTTCTTTCTGCAGCGGCCAAGGTCCGAGAAAAAAACGCCAAAGGGGCTTCCGAGCCATTTGGCAATCTGTGGCTGAGGACTGCCCCCACTCCGTACCTGGAAGCGTCACAGGTGAGAACTAATGGCAGACTAGGGGAATACTGAGCCAGGACACTGTTTGAGGTGAGTATTCCTTTGACCCCTCTGAAAGAAGCTTCCTCCCGCTCCCCCCAGTGCCAAGCAGACCGCTTGTCCAGAAGCCTATGCAACGGCTCTGCCACCGAAGCCTTGTGCGGGATGAACACCGCATAGAAGTTCAAGAGACCAAGGAAAGCCTGCAGCTCCTCCTTCGACTGGGGTCTGGGGGCATCCCAAATGGCCCTAGTCTTCTCAGGGGTGGGATGGATTCCCTTTGCATCCACCCTGAATCCCAGGAAATCAACCTCTGGAACCCCAAAGACACACTTTTTTGATTTGAGCTTCAGTCCCGCTTCCTGGAATTTAAGCAATACCTTTTTAACCCTGCGAAGAAGTTCGTCCTCGGAACTCCCCGAGACCAGGACATCGTCAAAGTAGGGCACCGTGCCTTCCAACCCATACAGCAACCGCTCCATCAATCCCTGAAACATACCCGGTGCAATAGAGACCCCAAATTGTAGCCTGTGGCACCTGAACACCCCTCTATGTGTTATAATCGCCTGGGCTTCTGCAGTCAAGGGGTCTACGGGGAGCTGCTGGTAAGCCTGGGATAAATCGAGCTTGGCAAAGATCTTGCCATTACCCAGAGTGTGAAGTAACTGCTGCACCACTGGGAGCGGGTATGAGTGGTGAGCCAGGGCCTTATTAACAGTGCATTTATAATCCCCGCACAGTCTCAATCCTCCATCCCCTTTGAAAGCGATGACCAGTGGAGTTTCCCAGACAGCCTGGTCGACTGGCTCTAACACCCCTTGTGCAATCAGACGGTCCAATTCGGCATCAACTTTTGGCCTGAGGGGAATGGGCACCCTGCGGGGCTTCAGCCTCACTGCTGGCACTTTGGGATCCAGGCTAAACGTAATCGGGGTTCCAGTGTAGCAACCCAGCTTGTCATCGAAGACGGAGGGGAATTCCTTAGTAAGCCCTTGAAATACCGATTCCCCCCTCACCGCGTTCACCCCCGCAACAGAAAAGCCCAAAGACTTAAACCAGTCTAAACCCAGGAGGCTGGAGAATGGCCCGTCCACCACCATCAGAGGCAACCTGCCCATGAACGACTTGAATATGACAGGGAATTTCTCTTCCCCCAACACCGGAATGGGCGCCCCTTGGTAGTCCCGTAAAGTCACAGTACATGGCTGCAACCGATTCTTGCTCAACCCGGGCATGCATTTCTTGATGGTGGCCCAGGAGACCAATGAATACGCGGAGCCGGTGTCCACTTGCATGGAGCAATTCACGCCTCCCAGTCGAACCGTCACGGAGATCTTGTCAGAAGAAACTGAGGTTTTCCTCACAAAAGTAGAAGCTGGGCGCGGGCAGCTATAGATGGCATTGCAGTCATCCCTCTTAGTGGAAGAAAATCTCCGCTGCCAACGGGGATTGAAGCCTTGGAACTCCCTCTGCTCTCTAGGGGCGGCTGGGGGGGACCTCCGGGAACGGCAAACTCTCGCAATGTGGCCTCTGGCCCCGCAACGCCGGCAAGCTGCTTCTTTAAACGAGCAATTTGATCGATAATGGTTTCCCCCGCAACCCCTGCATGGGGACAGAGGGGGGCGGGGGCGACTAGCAGGAGGCTCACGACCCCTAGAAGTACCCAGCCGGCAGACTTCCTCCTCCTCAACTTCGCTGCCGCTCTCCTTTTCCGCAGCGGCTTTCGGGGTCTCTGGCACCGCAGGCACTTTGGCTGTCGCGTTCACCGAGCTATCCATGGCTGCCAGAGATAGTGTGGAAAGCTCAAAAGCACGAGCCTCAGCTAAAGCTGTCTGAAAAGTCAAATCCCGGGTGGCCAGCAAGCGGCGTTTAAGGCGGCCATCCCGGACTCCGAACACTAGCCTGTCTAGCAAGTAATCATTCAAATCTGTAAACTCGCAATATAATGCAGCCCGGCGGAGAGCGGCCACAAACTCATTAATGGATTCACCCTCTGCCTGGTTCCTCTGATAAAAAACGTAGCGCCGGGCACAACGTGACGGGGCTGGGGCATAGTGATCTTGGAGAGTTGACAGGAAAGTCTCCCAAGGCACATCGTGGATAGAGACGGGAGCGAATAAAGCTCTGGCCGTCTCGAACATTTCGGGGCCGCAGAAACCGAGAAAATAAGATCTTTTTCGGTCCCCAGAAATCTCGGTATACCCATTCGAAATTAGAAAGCAGTCGAAGCGGGCAACGTAGGAATCCCAGGTCTCCCCTTGTGGGTTGAAAGGGGGAAAAGTAAGCTGTACAGACATTGTCACTTACTGCAGACACAGATGCGAGATGGAAATGCAGGGCTGAAATCTCGTCGCCAGTATAATAACTGAGGCCTTTTACCAGAACATGTGAGTTTAATCAGAACGTGCCAACAGGGCAGGTACAGGCTTAAGAAACAAACAAGAGTACACAGACTTATATACAGGACGCCTTCTGAGGCAACTACCAATCACATACAAAGGAAGGTTCCCGCTTTAACAG
The DNA here is from genome assembly GCF_031021105.1 of Erythrolamprus reginae. NCBI lineage: Eukaryota > Metazoa > Chordata > Lepidosauria > Squamata > Dipsadidae > Erythrolamprus > Erythrolamprus reginae. Next base: position 25,887,163 of record NC_091957.1, on the reverse strand, counting down.
TAACTATGCTTATGCGGCCAATCAGCACCCTGGAGAGGGATACCCGAGCTCGAATCTGACAGCCGGCTATTGCTATGCAGACACAGCAACAGGTACAGTATATGTGGTACATTGCTCAACAGTAGTAACTGTGAGAGGGATCGTGGAGTTGTAGTGGACAACCATTTAAATATGAGCCAGCCATGTGCAGCAGCTGCCAAAAAAGCCAACATGATTCTAGGCTGCATTAAAAGAAAGAAGATCATGCAAAGTGTTAATACCACTTTATAAGGCCACACTTGGAATACTGCATTTAGGTCTGGTCGCCATGATGCAAAAAAAATGTTGAGACTCAGTGCAGAGAAGAGCAACAAAAATGATTAGGGGAATATGAAGAATGATTGCCGGAATTGGGCATGGCTAGTTTAATGAAAAGAAGGACCAGGGGAGACATGATAGCAGACTTCCAATATCTCAGGGGTTGCCACAAAGAAGAGGGAGTCAAGCTATTTTCCAAAGCACCTGAGGGCAGGACAAGAAGCAATGGGGGGAAGCTGAACAAGGAGAGAAGCAACTTAGAACTAAGGAGAAATTTCCTGATAGTCAGTTGATCAGTGGAACAGCTTGCCTCCAGAAGTTGTGATTGTCCCAATACTGGAAGTTTTTAAGCAGATATTGGATAACCATCTGTCTGAAGTAGTGTAGGGTTTCCTGTCTAAGCAGGGGGTTGGACTAGAAGACCTCCAAGGTCCCTTCCAACTCTGTTGTTGTTATTATTATTATTATTATTATTATTATTATTATTATCATTATCATCATTATATTATTGTTGTTGTTGTTTTGTTGTTATTATTATTATAGGATCGAGAACCTGAACCCGGAGTGCCAGGGGATATATGTGTGTCGGGCCAGGAGTCCCTACCACCAGGTCCAGGAGAGGGTCAGTCTGACTGTCCGGGGTAAGTAAGCCTACTGCCAGTTGGTGGACCAAGTGCCCCACGTGTGGGAGATAGGAAGCCTCCTCTTCCCTCTCTGGAAAAAAACCCCACCCCTCTATTTCTCTTCTCAGCCCTCCCCAAAGTGATGATCAACATCCGGACGTCTGTGCAGACAGTCCTGGCAGGCAACGCCGTGGAGTTTGAATGCCTGGCGTTCGGGGACCCCAAGCCGGACCTTACCTGGAGCAAGGTGGGCGGGCAACTGCGCCCAGGAGTGCTGGCCAGGGGTGGCCTGGTAAAGATCGAGCGGGTGGAGCAGGCCGACGCAGGGAAGTACCGCTGTACGGCCACCAACGACATCGGCACCGTCCAGTCCCACGTCATCCTGCACGTCCAGTGTAAGCCCGGCCTTCTCCCAGATGGGGGGGCTGTCCTCCCTGCTTTGCTCTCCGCAGCTGAGAGGGTGGGCTTTCCTCCGTCTTCCCACAGCCGTCCCACAAGTGGCCGCCCAGCCAGAGGTGAAGGAGGTTTCCGCGGGCTCCACTGTGGTTTTCCCTTGCTCGGCCTCTGGGTTTCCTGTTCCGGAAATCAAGTGGACCAAGGTAGGTTTTGGACTCCCCCTCCCCACTTCTCTCGCCAGGCGGGATGCGGGGGAGGCAGGAGCTGCCCCTTTGGCTCTGGGACAGGGGGACCAGGAGCGGGTTGCTTCTGGAACGTTAACGGATGCCACACCGATAGCAAACGGTGAGTTGTGTGTGCAGCTTCAGATGTCTTTCATGTGCTCACGTCCCTACTTGTCTTTGCTTCTGCGCATGCACACGAAGCAAAATCTCACGAGGGGACGCACAAAAGAGAATTCGGGCGATTTTCCACAATCACCAAAATGCACCAATAGCAGCAGTAGGAGCAATCCACCACTGAGGGGACATGGGGATTTTAAAAAAATGGGATGGGGTTCAAGCTTGTTAAGGGGGTTCTGTGGTTCACTGTCTTGCAGTTGGAAGGGGAGCTGCCCCGGCACGCCCAACTGGAAGGCCACAGCCTGACCATCCCCTCGGCTCACCCGGAAGACACGGGTGTCTACGTCTGCACGGCATCGAACCGGCAGGGGAAGGGGACGGCTTTCTCCATGCTCAAAGTTCGAGGTCAGTCTGGTGTCCGCCTCTCTTTCTCCCACTCTGGCCCACAGGAGATGGAGGAGAGGAGAAAGAGCGAGCCCTGATCACCACACCATGGTGGCAGTCTCTAGAACAAGAGTCTCCAACCTTGACAATGTTAAGACTTGTGGACTTCAACTCCCAGCAAAGCTGGCTAAGAAATTCTGGGAGTTGAAGTTCACAATTCTTAAAGTTGCCAAGGTTGGAGACCCCTGCTCTAGAATCAACATTGGACGTTGCCCTGTTGTCTTCTTCCTCCTTCTATTGGACCCTTTCCCAGTGGGCACGAGAGGAGGACCTGATAGAAGAGATTCATTCCCGTGCCAGTTGTAGCCTCTACCAGCTTTGCTCAGTCCTACACCAGACGCTCTCGCCCCTGCCTGGATCTTGCCCATATTGCAGAAGAGGCGGAGGGCTCAACCTCTGTCCTCATGCCCTTTCTTTGCCCTCCCCCTGGCAGAGCGAGTGGTGCCCTACTTCACCCAGAATCCCCAGTCTTACCTGGTCCTGCCAACCATGAAGGATGCCTATCGAGTGTTTGCCCTCGAGATGACCTTCCGCCCCGATACCCCAGATGGTAAGAGAGGCTGCGGGGCAGGCAGGCGGGCGAGGGTAGTCAACTCCTCTTCTTGTCCTGGATGCGAGTCCTGAGCGCTCTCTTCTGAGCATCTCTCACTCAACCTCTCTTCCCTTCATTTGCCCCTCCTCCTCTCCTCCTCCTGCTCTTTCCTCCCTCTGCCTTTCCAGCTCTCATTCTTTACTCAGGTGAGTTGTGCCCCCTGCTGGGCACTGCGGGCTTCCTGCCTAGCACCCGGCACCTTTCTAACCCTTTCTGACTCTGGAGTGTGTGTGTGGCGGGGGGAGTGTGTGCCCGAGCCTCCTCATCCAGCTGTAGTCTACCTTATTCCCATTAGCTGGGCTGCCCTGTTTTGGAGCTAATCTTCCCTTGCTAACTCCTACAAAGGGAAGCCGTGGCTTCCCAGAAAGCAAGGGGGGGAGGTGTGTGTAGGCAGATCCTGCTCTTGTTCTGCGTTGCCCCTATGCCTGGCTGTGGCGCTGGGGAAGGACAGGAGGCAGAGCATGGCAGATCTGAACTCAGCACCCTGCATGATGCTGCCAAGGGAACTGGGGGTCATGTAGCAGGGAGATCTCTCCCCCATCCCGGCCTCCTCTGAGTATTTCCCCCCTCCCCCCGTCTGCTTCCCGCAGGGATGTTGGTGTACAACGGGCAGAAGAAGGACACAGGCAGCGACTTCGTCTCCTTTGGGCTGGTGGGGGGCCGCCCAGAACTCAGGTGAGGCTGGGGTCCCTGCAGTGGGACAATCGAGCTGCCCAGTTGCACCCCTTGGCTCAAAGTCTTGCCAGGTTGCCGTAGCTTCCCTTTGGGTAGCCCTTGCCAAAGATTTCTGGAGCCGGGTAATGATTTCTGGGAGATTGTGCGGGAGCGGAGGGTGCCGCCCCTCGGAAAAGAGGCGGTTGAGGGCTGGCCAGCTGCAATGGGTGTCTGAAGCTTCCCCCACCCCGGGTCTCGCAATGGCAGGTTTGATGCCGGTTCTGGTATGGCCACCATTCGGCACCCTTCAATCCTCAACCTGGGCGAGTTCCACACTGTCCGTCTCTATCGCAACCTGACTCAGGGGTCTCTGGTGGTGGATGGCCAACCCCCCGTGAATGGCAGCTCACAGGTGAGGCCTGGCTGAAGGAAGAGGGGAACATATTTTTCTTTTGAAACCTGGGAGGGAATGGCCCCCCCGCATGGCTCCAAAGGAAGACTCCTTTTGCACCGCAAATCTGTTGCAAACCTCTTCTCAATGGACAGAGGTGGGTTCCTACCAGTCCGCGCGCTCCAGTATTGGCCTGATGATGCAATTTTGCTGCGACGACTCTGTCTTTGCTGGTCCGTGCGTGCCACCATCTTTTTTGTGTAATTTGTTTACAATTTTACGGCTCTCTGAGCATGCACAGAAGTAAAATCACGCAAGGGTTGCACCGGTAGGAAAGGTAAAAGTTACCCACTCTTGTCCACGGAGCTTCTGTTCCCACAAAAGTGGCTTTTGTCTCCCCGCTCTCTGGGAAACTGAGGCAGGCAGGAGCTAGATTTCATTAATGCCAGCTAAGCTGCTTACATAGACCAAGCTTTTGTGTCTTCAGTTAGCAGGCCCGATGGAGGAAGGCTGTTAATGTATGCACAGAGTAATCCTTGTTTACAGAGATTAGTTGTGAATAACTACTCAGCCACATGCAGATATACTAACTTGAATTAAAGTTTACTTTGAGAAATAACATATTCAGATAAACAGTCTAAAGACATACACATAATGTCAGAATAACAATCCAAATATTACCAAGTACATAGTTCTTTCTTACCAGTTGTCTTTGTCAAAATCAGCAAACAAAGATATCAAGCCTAAACACATTTTAGCTTTAATACAATAATCCCTCACTACTTTGCGGTTCATTTTTCGCGGATTCGCTACTCCACAGGTTTTCAAAGGGAGCTTAAATCCATTAAATCCATTGAAAATTTTAAATCACATGTAGTTCCAGCTGAGAAACATTATAGAATGACTGTTTAATACAAAGGTGGGTTTTAAAAGTCCAAATACTCGTTGAATACATTAAAAAATATCTTTCCTCTACTTCATGGAAATTTGTTTTTCACGGGTGGTCTTGGAACGCATCCCCCGCAAAAAACGAAGGACCACTGTACATAACTACAATACAGAGCATGCAGAGAATTGCAGAGCAAACCTAACAGTGCGTAGCTTTGACCAGTGTTTCCCAACCTTTTTTAAGCCACGGCACATTATTCACATTTACAAAATCCTGGGGAACATTGAGCGGAGAGGGGGGCGCTAAAAAAAGTTTGGACAAAAAAATATCTCCCTTCCTTTCGCTCTATTTCCCTCTCTCTCCCTCTTTCTCTCTCTCCCTTCCTTCCTCTTTCTTTCCCCCTCTCTCTCCATCTCTTTGTTTCTCCCTTCCTTCCTCTTTTTTGCCCTCCTTCTCTCTCTCTCCCTCCTCCCCTCCCTCTATGTCTTTCCCTCACCCTCCTTCCCCCCTCTTTCTCTCTCTCTCTTGCTGTCTTTCTCTTTCTCTCCCCCCCTCTCCCTCTCTCTTTCTCTCTCTTGCTATCTCTCTTTCTCTCTCTTTTGCTTTCTCTTTCTCCCCCCTCTCTCTCCCTCTTTTTCTCTCTCTTTCTCTCTCCCTCTCTTGCTATCTTTCTCTCTTTCTCTCCCTCCTCTCTTTCTCTTTCTCTCCCCCCTCTCCCCCTCTCTCTTTCTCTCTCTCCCTCTCTTGCTATCTCTCTCCCCCTCTCTCCCTCTCTCTTTCTCTCTCTCCCTCTTGCTATCTTTCTCTCTCTCTCTCCCTCTCTTGCTATCTCTTTCTCTCCCCCCTCTCTCACTCTCCCTTTCTCTCTTTCTCTCCCCCCTCTCCCTATTTCTATCTCTCCCTCTCTTGCTATCTTTCTTTCTCTCCCCCCTCTCTCCCTCTCTTTCTCTCTCTCCCTCTCTTGCTATCTCTTTCTCTCTCCCTCCCTCTCTCTCTTTCTCTCCCCCTCTCCCCCTCTTTCTCTCTCTCCCTCTCTTGCTATCTCTCTCTCTCTCCCCCTCTCTCCCTCTCTCTTTCTCTCTCTCCCTCTTGCTATCTTTCTCTTTCTCTCCCCCTCTCTCTTTCTCTCTCTCCCTCTCTTGCTATCTCTTTCTCTCCCCCCCTCTCTCTCTCTCTTTCTCTCCCCCCTCTACCTATTTCTATCTCTCCCTCTCTTGCTATCTTTCTTTCTCTCCCCCCTCTCTCCCTCTCTTTCTCTCTCTCCCTCTCTTGCTATCTCTTTCTCTCTCCCTCCCTCTCTCCCTCTATCTCTCTCCCTCTCTTGCTATCTTTCTCTCTCTTTCTCTCCACCCTCTCTCTCTCTCTTTCTCTCCCCCTCTTTCCCTCTCTCTTTCTCTCTCTCCCTCTCTTGCTATCTCTTTCCCCTTTCTCCCTCTCTCCCTCTTGCTATCTCTTTCTCTCTTTTTCTCTCCCCCCTCTCCCTCTCTCTTTCTCTCTCTCCCTCTCTTGCTATCTCTTTCTCTCCCCCCTCTCTCCCTCTCTCTTTCTCTCAGCAGAGGCATTGGGCAGTAGCCGTGGGGCGAGGGCAGGGTGGTCCCTCTCTCTCTCTCCCTCTCTTGCTATCTCTTTCTCTCCCCCCTCTCTCCCTCTCTCTCTCAGCAGCGGCATTGGGCAGTAGCCATGGGGCGATGGCAGGGTGATCAGCTGTGAGGCGGAGCTTCCGGAACAGAGGCACCGACGGCGGCGGCTAGACGTATTGCTAGACGCTGTACATGCTGGCGTTGTGCTGGGCATGGACGTGGGGCTGCAGCCTCCATCCCGGCAAAGCCAGCAGGCAAATGCCAGCCACGCAATTCCAGCATGTCCAGCCGCCACCGTCGGTGCCTCTGTTCCGGAGCTCCGCCTCACAGCTGATCACCCTGCCGTCACCCCACGTCTACTGCCCAATGCCGCTGCTGAGAGAAAGAGAGAGGGAGAGAGATGGGAGAGAAAGAGATAGCAAGAGAGGGAGAGAGAGAGAGGGACCATCCTGCCGCTACCCCACGGCTACAGCAACATACTCCGCCTCACAGCTGACCACCCTGGCACCGCCCCACGGCTACTGGCTGCTGCCGCTGCCACCGCCATCACCCTCCCGCTGCACGCCGTCCTCCCGCTGCTGCTGCCCTCCCACCAGGCCCCAAAGCTCACCTGCTGCCGTCGCCAGGGAAGCTCCAGCCGGGCGGGGCGCTGCAGCTGCCGGAAAACTTGGAAGGCGCAAAGAAGGAAGCTCAGCTTCCAGTCTCACAACTTTTTGCTCTTCGCAAAAAGTTGCGAGACCAGAAGCTGAGCTTCTTTCTTCGCGGCACACCTGACCGGCACACCGGTTGGGAAACACTGGCTTAGACAAAGAAAAACCGAGAGGGTGACTCAGAGAAATAAGCTATGAACTTTAGCTCCCTCTTGTGGCAGGGTCTGCAACACCTCAGCAGATCAGACATTGCTCAGTTTATATATTGCCAACCCAACTGTTTTGGACAAAGGCCTCCCAGAAAAACTCCAAAGGGAGGGAGGAAGGAAGGGAGGGGAGGTCACCTTTCGGACCAAGGTTTTCCTCTCGTGTATCATTCCAGGGCAGGTTTCAAGGCCTGGATCTCAACGAGGAGCTCTACCTGGGGGGATACCCCAATTATGCAGCCATCGCAAAAACCGGCCTCAGCAGTGGATTTGTAGGTGAGATGAGGGCGAGTGATGGGTCTGTCAAGGAATGGATGGATGGAGCAGGGGGAGAATGGGTCAGAATCGTGGTGTTTAAACCAGATTTTCTAATCACATTTGCCATCATCAGGCAGAGGTTACTGGCTTCTGCCGCTCTGAGTATGGTGTAAGACACTCAAAATATTATACGGGGGAAAACCCAAACTCACAATAATGTTTGTTTGTTTGTTTGTTTGTCTGTTTGTTTGTTTGATTGATTGATTTCTATGTCACCCTTTTCCTGAAACTCAGGGCAGTTTATAACATGTTAGAAATCTACATAAAAACAGTATACTAGAAACCCACAATTAAACTAAGTAAACAGATTCACATATGACACATCCAACATTCATTCACTGGGCGGGGCAAGACATCAGGTTTCAATGGCCCCAAGCCTGCCAGCAGAGGTGGGTCTTTAAAACTTTGCAGAAGGCAGGGAGAGGGGGGCAGTACGAATCGCTGGGGGGAGCTCATTCCAAAGGGCCAGGGCAGTCACAGAGAAGGCCCTTCCCCTAGGCTCTGCCAGACGACATTGTCTAGCTGACGGGACCTGGAGAAGGACAACTCTGTGGGCCCTAACTGGTCACTGGGATGTATGAGGCAGAATAGCAATAACCATAGCACATATACTACTTTCACAGCTCTCTCTAAGCGGCTTACAGAGTCAGCCTCTTGCCTCCAATAATCTGGGTCCTTTTTACCCACCTCAGACGGATGGAAGGTTGAGTCAACCTTCAGCCGCTCAGGATTGCACTGCTAGCAGTTGGCAGAGTTAACCTGCAATACTGCATTCTAACCACTGGGAGGGAAAGGAAGGAAATGAAAGGAAAGAGGAAAGGAAGGGAAGAAAGAAGGAAAGGAAAAGAAGGGAAGGAAGAAGGAAAGGAAAGCACAGATACAGTGGGGAGGGGGCGGGAAGTATTTAGTCAGACACCAATTGTGAAAGTTTTCCCACTTTAAAAGATGAGAGCGGCCTGTAATTGACATCATAGGTAGACCTCAACTATGAGAGACAATATGAGAAAACACATCCAAAAAATCACATTGTTTGATTTTTAACAAATTTATTTCCAAATTATGGTGGAAAATATTTGGTCACCTACAAACAAGCAGGATTTCTGGGTCTTACAGACCTGTAACTTCTTCTTTAAGAGGCTCCTCTGTCCTCCACTCATTACCTGTAGTAATGGCACCTGTTGGAACTTGTTATCAGTATAAAAGACACCTGTCCACAACCTCAAACAGTCACACTACAAACTCCACTATGGAGAAGTGGAGCCTTTAAGTGGGAGAACTTGCACAACTAGTGTCTGACTAAATACACACACACACACACCTGTATATGTTGTTTCACAGTGCTTTACAGCCTTCTCTAAGCAGTTTACTGAGTCAGTCTATTGCCCCCCCCCCAAACAATCTGGGACCTCATTTTTCCCACCTCAGAAGGATGAAAGGCTGAGTCAACCTTAAGCAGGTCAGGATCGAACTTTTGACAGTTGGCATAATTAGCCTGCAGTGCTGCATTCTAACCACTGCGCCACCACAGATCTCAGTCTAATAAGGGAAGACAGGCCATGTGCCTTGCCCAAGGATCTGGTACCATGCTCTCCGTCCCTCTCCTGGTGCTGGGTTACATGTGGCTAGGCTTGTTGGACAGGCTTGTGGATCTGGTCGCACCAAACGCCAAGGCCTTCTAAGCGTGCCTCCCTCTGCAGGATGCGTGCGCCAGCTGATCATCCAAGGGAAGGAGGTGATCTTCAAGGATTTTGACCTGCAAGCCCACGGGGTCTCCAACTGCCCCACCTGCCAAGACCAACCGTGTCAGGTAGCCCTCATCTCGTAGTTTGGGGAAAGGAAACAGATATCCTGGTGACTTCAAAGATGGTGCCCATAGGGTGCCCGGAGCAGTTGCGAGCCGAGGACCTTAAACTCAGTGGTGGGCTGCAACCGATTTAACAACCGGCTCAGTGATTGCGCGCGCCTAATGCACTTGCACACAGCATTCAAAATAGAGCCATTTGAAGTTCAGCTACTTAACTTCTAAGGCAGCCCCAGTAAGTAGAACAGTGGAGGTGAGGAGATCAGCTGTGCTGCGTGAATCAGCTGAGCCAGAAGGAAGGAAATATAGGACAGGATAGTGCAGGAGCGGGTGGGCAGGGCCAGCTGATCATTGCAGCAGCTCATAACTTCCTTAACTGCACCCCTGCGTTTCCTCCCCCCCCCCCCCTCCCCACTTCTCTGACCAGAACGGAGGGGTCTGCAGAGAGTCGGAGAGTAGCAGCTACGTATGTGAGTGTCCTCAGGGTTTCGCTGGGAGCAACTGCGAGCACCCTCAGGCCCTGCGCTGCCATCCAGGTAACACCCTGCCCACTTCAATTTTCCCCACATCTTGTGCCAGGAATTGGGGCATTTGCCCAGACAAGAGCTGGGACTTTGCCAAGCCTGAAAACCCTTGAGTGGACTTTCTGCCTGCCTTTCTCCCCATAGAGGCCTGTGGGCCTGATGCCACCTGCGTGAACCAAGCCTCCGGGGAAGGCTACACCTGCCGTTGCCTCTTAGGTCGACACGGGAAGAAATGCATGGCGGGTGAGTGAGGTACAGGATCAGCCCTGCTCACGAGGAAGCTGGCAGAGGCCCAGGTAAACCTCCTGTCTTTCTCCTTCCACAGGCCTCACAGTGACCACCCCACTCTTCCCAGGTGGAGACGCTTTCATCTCCTACCCAACCCTCACCAGAAACCCCTATGAGCTGCGGCTGGAGATTGAAGTCAAGCCCCTCTCCCCCAATGGCCTGGTCCTGTTCAACGGGGGCGACGGGACCCCCGTGGCCGACTTCGTCTCGCTCAACATAGCGAACGGGCATTTGGAGTTCCGCTACGAGCTGGGCTCAGGTAGGGTCCCTGGAGCCATCAATCCCCTCCCTCTTTGCCCACCTTCAGTTCCTCTGGACTCATCATATGGTCTTTCTTGGCAGGAACCGCTGTGCTCCGGAGCCACAAGCCCCTGGCCCTGGGGCAGTGGCACAAAGTGGCAGCCGAGCGCCTGAACAAAGACGGCACACTGCAGGTGGACGAGGAGCGGCCTGTCAAGAGGTCATCCCCCGGGAAGAGCCAGGGCCTCAACCTGCGCACTTCTCTCTATCTTGGAGGAGTGGAGGACACAATCAAGCTCCCAGCAGCCGCCAACATCTCCAGCCACTTCCACGGATGCATCGGAGAGGTGGGCCGTTAGCGGGCACAGAAACGCCCTCCCCCTCTTTTCAGCCAGTCAAGGCGGCAGCGTCCATCCCTTCTCCTCCTTCCTGGGAAATTCAGAAACAGGGTCCCTCGCAAGCGGAAGTTTGCACCCGCCCGGCCTGCTTCTCTTACGAGGAGCCTGGGGTGCTAATTCCAGTTCTCTCCATCTAGGTTTCAGTCAATGGGAAGAAAGTAGACATTTCCTACAGCTTCCTGGAGAGTCGCAGCATCTTGCAGTGCGCCGATAGCTCCCCTTGTGACCGCAGGCCTTGCCAGCACGGTGGCCAGTGCTTGCTCACGGGGGAATACGAGTTCCAGTGCCTATGTCCAGACGGCTTCACGGGTGAGGCGGAAAGGCCAGCGGAAGCTCTCGGCGGGGTATCCCCCTTGCCTGCCTCTGCTCAGCCTGGTGCTCACAGGAGCCTCTTTCTGCCCGCAGGGGAACGCTGTGAGGTGCCTGAGGCCCACTGCCAGCTCCCTCATCCCTGCCTTAATGGAGGCATCTGCAAGGGCGACGCCTGTCTCTGCCGCCAGGGCTTCTTGGGGCTGTACTGCGAACATGGTGAGCATCGGGGAAAGGAGATCCCAAGTGTGAAGCGGCTCTTTAACCAGCTCTGAGGGTCTCTGCTCAGCCGGATTTGCTTTGGGAGGGAGAGGAGATTCCGTAGGACCCTGCTTGACGCGAACCTCTCCCTTCCCCCTGTAGATGAACTGCAGCATCAGCTGAAAGCCGAATGGCCAGAAGGCAGCGGAGGAAACGGTAAGCCTGGCCCTCTTCGGACCTCTCCCTTCCCTTGTTTTCTTACCTGCTGCTGGTTCAGCGGACTCAGATGCTCTTTTCCCCCTCTGACAGATGCTCCTGGACAGTATGGGGCCTATTTCTGCAACGGGGCCTACGTGGCCCTGCCGAGACACACTTTCCCCAGGAGGTGAGCAGTGTGTGGCTGAACTCGGTGTGGGCACTGCCCACACCTTCCCAGTCTTGAGGGTCACTGCGGTTGGGGCTGGGAAAAACCCCTTCTGAGGGCTGGGTCTGCCTTCTACAGGCACAAGAGGCCTGCAGATGATTGAGGGAAGGACTCTGTAGCCCATGCTAGAGAAAGGGAGGGTTCTGGGGCGGGGGCAGATTTCAGTGGGGTGGTGAAGTGAAGCCGTTGCAGAATATCAGCCCTGTATTTGGATGGTCTGCCGGGCAATTTCAGGAAAATGGGGGGAGTGGCAGGAAAGCAAAAACAGGGCATTTCCCCCTATAACAGGGAAAGGGGAATTGATGTTTCTAATTGAGGGGTTGCTTTTCTCGCAGTCTTCCCGAGTCGCCGGAGACCATTGAGTTGGAAGTGCGCACTACCTCTGCAAACGGGCTGCTCTTCTGGCAGGGGGTGGTGAGTGGCGGGCATGGGAGGGACTGCGGGCCGAGGACAGTCTGGCGGCCCCATTGGGGAATAGTGGCCTTGGGGAGGTAGTTCGAGTGACACCAGGTGGGTTGGTGTTTTTCCGGCCCCACCTTAGCAGAAACAAGAAATGGACTCCTTGTCCTGGAAAAACTCTATCTCCTGTGAATTAATGGCATTCACACACCAAAAAGTCCAGGCGGTAATCCTTCAAAGAGTTAACTGCAGCAACACACCTTATCAGTTCCTTGCAATAATTGCCAGGCCAAGAGCTCCCAGCTGAAATCCTGCAAATTAAGTTCTGGCAAGCAGTCTTTTTGGCACGAAACACAATGAGCAAAACGTTCAGAAATACGAACTGTTGTCTTCTACAACCACCACTCTCCTTTTCTTCTATTTATGCCCCAGCCATAGAGGAGTCATTCAGCATCCACATTTACCTTTCTTCCTGAGTCGACTCCTTGTCCTCAGTTGTTCTCTCCTAAAAGCTTTGTGCATATGTACATCTGGCACAGGCCCCAGCTGTTCTTCTTCCCTACTTTTCTCAGCTTTTCTCTGGTGGTTGGGAAATGTCGGACGGCCCTGGCTCTAGTGCTGCTTCTGATGCAAAGCATCCATCAGAGCCTTCCCCAGACTTTGGAACTGTCCTAAGTTCCTCCCCAACCTCCTCATTGTCCGAATCTGCCGCCAGCGCCATTGGCAGCTGGCGGGCCACAACAGGCGTGAGCTCCTTGCTTAAAATCAGCCCCAATGGCAACAGGCCCTCCCCTGGACAATTGTTGAGGTCTCAACCCCCTCAGTGCTGCCCAGAACATATCAACCATGGAGTGCCGCCCCAAAAGAAAGGATTTAGTGAGAGGGAAGTGTCACTGCCTTTCCCTGCTGAGCTGAAAAACTGCAACTGGGCGCCTGGCTGTGTCTCGCATGAGTTGCATGGCAGTGGCTGCAGATGCTGCACCCGTTGCATGGCTGGCTGGTCTTGCTGAAACGTATGTGGCTTCTGCTTGTCCCTTTGTCTTTCCAGGCCACAGGAGAGCCGGGTCCCCCGCCGCATGTTGCTATCCAGGTATTGAGCCGCTTGGATGGTTGGGCTTGTGGTGTTCCGAACAAGTGCTCAAAGCATGCGAGGGGAGCGGCCATGGGAGTGACTCCCCAGTGTGGCCAGGAGGCAGTTGTAGGGTTGCCCCACCCCCCAAAGAGAAGGCTGAGACAGTGGAATCACATTATTCTCTCTCCCTCACACACGCACACAGGAGGAAGGGGAACCAAGCAAAGGGAAGGACTTCATTAGCCTTGGGCTGAAGGACGGGCACTTACTGTTCAGGTGAGTTGGGCTACCTGCTGGCTGGGCTTTTCCCCCCGCTTGGGCAATTTGGCTGGCGGGCTGCCTTTCCAGACTGACCAGCATGTCTTCCACAGTTACCAACTGGGAAGCGGAGAAGCCAACATCCACTCTGAGGATCCCGTGGACGATGGAGAGTGGCATCGAGTGACCGCTGTTCGGTGAGAGGAGATTGCTGGGGTTTGGGAGAGTTGAGTTTCTGTCAGCATGGACCCCCCACCCTTTCATATACACACACACACAGAGTTTTCTTTTCTCTTTTTTCCATAATAAGTGCTATTTATCTATTGGTCTTTTACATCTCATATCGTGAGCATTGGCTTTCCGAGTTCCATACGTCATACAGTGATCTTAACAATATTTTTCAAAATAGCTGCAGTTTATTTTCATTTCATTTTTGATACGTCTCCCACATTTCTCTTCATCTTAATGTAAATCTTTTATATTTCCCCTCCCTCTTGTTTTATTTCTATTCTAGTCCTCTTTTCTTTCCCCTTTTTTCTACTCCTTCCTTTCCAACAATCAATGAGGTGGTCTGTTCCCACTGTACATTTCTAAGATACGTACAGTGAACCCTCGAGTTTCGCGTCCTCAAGGATCGCGAAAGGGCTATTTCGCGAGTTTTCAACCCGGAAGTAAACTCCACCATCTACGCATGCGTGCCCTTCCACGCATGCGTAGATGGTGGAGTTTCCCCGCCGGGCAGAGGCTTCCCTGGGTCTTCCCCCTCTTGCCCCCGTAAGACCCCAGCGGCGGCGCGAGCAACGGCGTGGGCGGGCGGGCGGCACGCGCGGGGGACACCCCAGCTCGGCTCCCCAGCTGGGAAGCGGCCCCAGCAACAGCGTGGGCGGGCGGGCGGTGCCCGCGCGCTTGGGGACATCGCAGCTCGCTCCCCAGCTGGGGAGCCGAGCTAGGGAGTCCGGACCGCGCGCGTGTTGCTGGGGAAAGCGCGCGCGCTTGGGGAATCCCTAGCTCCGCTTCCCAGCTGGGGAGCGGAGCTAGGGATTCCCCAAGCGCGCGCGCTTTCCCCAGCAACGCGCGCGCGGTCCGGACTCCCTAGCTCGGCTCCCCAGCTGGGAAGCGGCCCCAGCAACAGCGTGGGCGGGCGGGCGGTGCCCGCGCGCTTGGGGACATCGCAGCTCGCTCCCCAGCTGGGGAGCCGAGCTAGGGAGTCCGGACCGCGCGCGCGTTGCTGGGGAAAGCGCGCGCGCTTGGGGAATCCCTAGCTCGGCTCCCCAGCTGGGGAGCGGAGCTAGGGATTCCCCAAGCGCGCGCGCTTTCCCCAGCAACGCGCGCGCGGTCCGGACTCCCTAGCTCGGCTCCCCAGCTGGGAAGCGGCCCCAGCAACAGCGTGGGCGGGCGGGCGGTGCCCGCGCGCTTGGGGACATCGCAGCTCGCTCCCCAACTGGGGAGCCGAGCTAGGGAGTCCGGACCGCGCGCGCGTTGCTGGGGAAAGCGCGCGCGCTTGGGGAATCCCTAGCTCGGCTCCCCAGCTGGGGAGCGGAGCTAGGGATTCCCCAAGCGCGCGCGCTTTCCCCAGCAACGCGCGCGCGGTCCGGACTCCCTAGCTCGGCTCCCCAGCTGGGAAGCGGCCCCAGCAACAGCGTGGGCGGGCGGGCGGTGCCCGCGCGCTTGGGGACATCGCAGCTCGCTCCCCAGCTGGGGAGCCGAGCTAGGGAGTCCGGACCGCGCGCGCGTTGCTGGGGAAAGCGCGCGCGCTTGGGGAATCCCTAGCTCGGCTCCCCAGCTGGGGAGCGGAGCTAGGGATTCCCCAAGCGCGCGCGCTTTCCCCAGCAACGCGCGCGCGGTCCGGACTCCCTAGCTCGGCTCCCCAGCTGGGAAGCGGCCCCAGCAACAGCGTGGGCGGGCGGGCGGTGCCCGCGCGCTTGGGGACATCGCAGCTCGCTCCCCAGCTGGGGAGCCGAGCTAGGGAGTCCGGACCGCGCGCGCGTTGCTGGGGAAAGCGCGCGCGCTTGGGGAATCCCTAGCTCGGCTCCCCAGCTGGGGAGCGGAGCTAGGGATTCCCCAAGCGCGCGCGCTTTCCCCAGCAACGTGCGCGCGGTCCGGACTCCCTAGCTCGGCTCCCCAGCTGGGGAGCGGAGCTAGGGATTCCCCAAGCGCGCGCGCTTTCCCCAGCAACGCGCGGGCGGTCGGGACTCCCTAGCTCGGCTCCCCAGCTGGGAAGCGGCCCCAGCAACAGCGTGAGCAATGGGGTGGGCGGGCGCGAGCAACGGGGTGGGCGGGCGAAGGGCGGGCGGCAGTGGAAGCAAAAACACCATCTGCGCAAGCGCAGATGGTGTTTTTACTTCCGCACCGCTACTTCGCTAAAAATCGATCATCGCGTGGGGTCCTGGAACGGAACCCTCGCGATGATCGAGGGTTCACTGTATTTCTGATTTTAAAATATTTTACTTTACTTCTCCATAATTATTCTCTTTAATACAAGCTATTTATCTTTTTGACAATTAATTCCATCGTTTTATTACCTAACAATCATTTCAACACCATTTTTTTATCTTTTATGTCCTACACAAAATAGATTTCAGAATGACCAATTTTCATATTTTCTAACATTGTTTTTTATAAATTCATTTCTACAGATTAATTCATACCTTAATTCCCCTTTTTCTGTAGGGAAGGGAAAAAAGGTTCCCTTCAGGTGGATGGAGAGGAGGCCGTGACTGGAGAATCTTCTGGCAGGAACGTCATGGTCAACACCAAAGGCCGGATCTATATAGGTGAGCGGTTAGGGCCCTAGAAAGCAGTCCGGATGTCTTCTGGATCGCACAATTATTTATTTATTTGTTTGTTTGTTTGTTTGTTTGTTTGTTTATTTATTCAAGTTTTTATGCCGCCCTTCTCCTTAAACTCAAGGCGGCTTACAACATGTTAGCAATAGCACTTTTTAACACAGCTAGGCTATTGCCCCCACAATCCAGGTCCTCATTTTACCCACCTCAGAAGTATGGAAAGCTGAGTCAACCTTGAGCCGGTGATGAGATTTGAACTGCTGACTTTCAGATCTACAGTCAGCTTCAGTGGCCTGCAGTACAGCACTCTACCTGCTGCGCCACCCCGGCTCATCAATTCCAAATGAGCTGCCCTTTTTCTACCTTCTGGCGCCTTTTTCTGCCCCACTGGTTGCTTTCTGACCAGCGCTGGCCTTGTGTCCATCGACTACTGATTGGAGAAACAAGTCGCTTTCTATTTTACGCAGGTGTCAGTTTCTTACCGTATTATAGTATAAGGTACACTGGAGTATAAGACGCACCTTAGTTTTGGGGGAGGAAAACAAGGGGAAAAAATCTGCCTCCCAGCAAATAGTACAGATAATATACACTGTTTGCTGTGTATTTCTGTGCATGTCTGCCTGACCCATAGAAATAGCAAAGAATTGGAGAAATGTACATTTTGGCAGTATATCAATGCCAGAAAGTTTTCTTAAATATAGTCACACTAACTCATCTCAATTATTTAAATAGATCTACTCCAAACATGACTAAGTCAGGGTTTAACTCAGCTGTCTTATCTTAATATTAAACAGGACACTGTTATATTTCAGATTACAGTGATCCCTCGAGTTTCGCAATCTCGATCTTCGCGAAACGCTATATCGCGATTTTTCCACCCGATGACGTCACTCTCTTCCTTCCTTTCTCATCTTTCTTTCTCTCTCTTTCTCTATCTTGCTTCTTCCTCTCTCACACTCTCTTCCTCTCTCATCTCTTTCTTTCCTTCTCTCTCTTTCTCTATCTCTCCCCCTCTTGCTGGCGGGCGGCGGGCGGGCGAGCGGCGGGCATCAGCGAGGAGCCGGGGTTTCCCCTTTGCGTGGGCGGCCGGGAAGACCCAGGGAAGGTTCCTTCGGCCGCCCAGCAGCTGATCTGCTCGGTAGCGCAGCAGCAGCGAGGAGCCGAATCGGGGTTTCCCCGCACGCAAAGGGGAAACCCCGATTCGGCTCCTCGCTGCTGCTGCGCTACCGAGCAGATCAGCTGCTGGGCGGCCGAAGGAACCTTCCCTGGGTCTTCCCGGCCGCCCACGCAAAGGGGAAACCCCGGCTCCTCGCTGATGCCCGCCGCTCACCCGCCCGCCAGCAAGAGGGGGAAGACCCAGGGAAGGTTCCTTCGGCCGCCCAGCAGCTGATCTGCTCGGTAGCGCAGCAGCTGCGATGAGCCGAATCGGGTTTCCCCTTTGTGTGGGCGGCGGGGAACGCAAACTCCACCATCTACGCATGCGCGGCCATAGAAAAAAAGGCCGCGCATGCGCAGATGGTGTTTTTACTTCCGCAACCCTACATCGCGAAAAATCGATTATCGCGAGGGGTCTTGGAACGGAACCCTCGCGATAATAGAGGGATCACTGTATAATGTTAAAATTGATGTGGCTTTTTTGAAGTATACATTATTCTCTGTTATTTAAAAGAATATACAATAGCATTGGGCCTCTTCAGGTGAAGCATTTATTTTAAACAGCTTCTTCATTTTGTTAAGTTGTCTTAGAATAATAATAAAGCAGTCTTTCAAAAATAAGTCCAATAATTTGAATGTTCTATAGACATTTATAGTTATTTTTTTACCTCCTTGCATCCAGTTTCAGCAACTGATTAGCACAAGAAAATAAAATTCTGCCTCTGTCTCTCCCTCCCAGCAATTTGCCTCTTTGCAGTTTTAGTTTCACTTTCATTTTAGCATGTAGGCCTGCCTGCAGTTTCAATCAGTTGCTGGTCAGGAGGCCAATAATCATTTGCTTGTGCTAATCAGGCTCTGCACTGTTTGCTGCAAGGAAGTAAATTGCTGGGAGGGAGAGACCAAAGGGTGGGGGTGGCTGTGTGAGGCTACATTCAATATATAAGACTCACCTAAGTACTCACCCTGTTTTGGGGGGCAAAAAGGTGCATCTTATACTCTAAAAAATATGGCATGTCTACTGTTCTGTGGTCCCAGGTGGGTCATTTTGGAGATATTTTTCCACCAAGCCTCTTCAGGGGGCACCATTCTTCTTGCTTGCTGTCCAGAGATAACTGCCAAGGGATTCAATATCCATGGCTAATAGGATTGAGTGAGAGAGTGGATCTTCTGGGTTGTCCCCCCTCCACTTCTCTCCCCCCACCAATCCTGACTTGAGACTGGGTGATAACTTTTTTTGCTGAGAGCAGTGCCTTTCTCTTTTCAGGAGGCGCCCCCGACATCCAGACGCTCACAGCTGGAAAATACGCCTCAGGAATCACAGGCTGCCTCAAAAACATAGTTCTGGTCAATGCCCGGCCAGGCCAGGAGCCCCGGCAGCCGATAGACCTGCAACATCAAGCGGAAAAGGCCCTGAACATTCAGGAGTGCCCTTCATAGGGGAGGCCCACCCCGCATCTTCCACCCTCCTGCTCTTCGTTGCCATCACCGGGCCAAGGGAGAGACATCTACGCTGATTATCATTATTTTATTTTTATTATTATTATTACAATTTTTTTAAAAGGAAGAAACACACAAACGGTGCTTTTGCTGCTGCCAAAAAAAATGGGGAAAGGGGAGGGAGTTGGCTGATGGCATCCTTGTTCTGGGCCGGAAGGAAAAGAACCGCACGGCTTTCTCGAAGGACCAGGGAGCCATGCTACGTTGCGCCGGAAGCTGCAGGAGGAGGCCGGAAACAGGCCGGCTTCCCAGAGTTCGGCAAGTGAGCCGGGTGCCCAGACAGCTGCTCTGCTGGGCCGGCTGGCTGTGACTGACCAAAGATCCTGCCCTCGCCCTCCCTGGGGCAGCGAGAGGACCCCGGGAAGGTATTGGCATATCCCCTGTGCCAAGCAAATGCCATGTAGAAGACGGATCCTTTCTGAAGTCCCATCTCTGCCTTGTTGTTCTGCACAGCCACAGTGCTTCTGAGAGCTGCTCCCTGCCACTTCGCCCTATGGGTCCTTTCGGGCCAGCTGCCTTAACCCTTGGATCGTGCCTGGGAGTCCTGGGGTCTCGCCCCATGGAAGGGGCGACCCTGCTGCACCCTGGGAGGTGTCTTTCCCATCGCCTTTGGGTTCCTTCAGTGCCTTATTGAGGGGGCTTGTCTCCTAACGGATGCACATGCTCTCCCCCAGCCTAACCCACCTCCGTTGCCTGCTGAGTGTTATTTCTCACAGCAAAACTTCTGGAAATGAGGCTGCTCCTTGGGGGGGGACACAGAGCAGAGGGGCCCAAAAGCCAGAAAGTCATGCCCCTGCTATGGTCAGAACCAGAAGGGGTTCTTTTACCGCTTTCCAGGGAGAAAAAGGAGCCTTGCATAACTAGCCAGGTCCAAAGAAACTTCCATTGCTCAGACAGGAGATTGCTGAGCGCTGGCATTGTTGACTGCCAGCATCCTTGTTCTCTCCTACCAGCTGGCCCCCAGACACTGGTTCTACTTCATCCAGGGTGCCCCATACTTCTCATGTGGGCCTGGCTGCCCTGGGCATTTTGGGGCAGCCCCCATGTCCAGGATCAGAGCGGCCAGCCTGGAGACATTCTCTGCTTCTCCCACCCTCCTTTCCCTTAACTCTTCTTGTACTTCTTTTTCTTAATAAATGGTGCTGAACCCCACAATCATAGAGACTAGGGTTTTTTTTCTCTGTTGTGGAGGAGTGTGTGATTATTGTCTTGCAGGGAGAGAGATGAAAAATTGTCTCAGAACCAGAGAACAAATCCCGTGGTCCAGCAATCGATTTGGGTTTCTTTAAAAAAAATCCATGCCCTCCCAGTTTTAGCCAGGGGCAACCAGATACATGGCTACTGGCTGAGTGCGGAGCGTGTGCCCCATTCTTAAGGCCAGGAATGTGGCCTCATCCTGGAAATGGGATGCCCACTTGGCTTGCCACTTCCCCTTAGCAGGCTTCTGGGGGAGATGGCAGCCAGGCAAGTGACTGCAGGCACTAATTATCCAAGTGAAGTAGACTCTACCCTCTGCCAGGGTCCTGAGATGTTTGGTGCCAGGAGCCGCTGTCTTAAGCAAGTCCCTCGGCCTGCTATGGAGAGTAGTGTGGCTGCAGAGGAGGCCAAAAGGTTCAAGGGCTCGGGGGCTAGAGTGATGGGGCAGCAAGCAGGAAGACCACCCAGGTGGCCCCACAGCTCAGAAAGTCAAACAAAAATATGTAAATCAAGATTCAATCATCCAGGCCAAAGGTATCAAAAAAGCTAATAAACCTTTGTAATAAACTTTAGTCCAGTTGTCATGGTAGCAACAAGTAGTCCTCGACGTTGTTGCTAAGCGAGGCAATTGTTAAATGAATTTTATCCCATTTTACAACATTTCTTGCACCAATTGTTAAACTATTATCAAGGCTGTGAAGTGAATCTGGCTTCCCGCATTGACTTTGCTTGTCAGAAGCCCACAAAGGAAAATCACATTTTCCTCGGGTGGCTGCGACCATCATAAATCTGAGTCAGTTGCCAACTATCTAAATTTAAATCATGTGACTACCCAGTGAAAAAATGGTCATGTCTTTTTTTTCAGTGATGATGTAACTTCGAATGGTCATGAAATGAACTATTGTAAGTTGAGGACTTTTGGCCTGAAGGATAGAATCTTTGTTTCCACGTTGCTTTTCATTTTGGAGAGAAACATCCCCCCCCTCCCCCGGCAAGTCTATATGACAAAATTTGGTTCTTTCCAAAGACCTCTAGTCCGTGGCTACCAAATTCTCATTTGGACTAAAGAAGTTACTTGGATGAGTGAGGAAGCATCTGTTTTAATAAGCTTTGGTCCAATTGCCCTGATTTAATCTTTCAGGATTCAAAGGGAAAGTGTTCATTAAATGCTTTTATTGCACACGTGGTCCATGGGGGGGGGAACACCCCTCCTGCTACAATCCCTCTTCTGGGGCAAGGAGGTAACAGATTGCCCGATTCTGCTTCAGCAGGGGAGTGGGGGGCTGGACTAGAAGATCTCTTAAGGCTGCTTCCTCTTCTTGCCTTTTTTTTCTCTTCTGTCATTTCTCCTCTTTCTCTCTTCTGTCATCTTTCTTCTTTCTTCTCTTGTGTCATCTTTTCTCCTTTCTTCTCTTGCCATCTCTCCTCTCCTTTCTCTTCTCTTGTCATCTTTCATGGCTTCTTTCTTTTGTCATCTCTCTTCTCCTTTCTTTCTTCTTTCTTCTGTCATCTCTCTTCTCTGTTGTCATCTCTCCATTCTTGCTTCTGTCAACTCTCTTCCCTCTCTTTTCTCCTGTCAACTCTCTTCTCCTTTCTCTCTTTCTACTCTTCTGTCTTTCTTTTTCTCTCCTTTCTAATGTCATCTCTCTTCTCTGTTGTCATCTCTCCTTTCTCGGTTCTGTCAACTCCTCTTTCTCTCATCATCTCTTTTCTCCTTTCTCTTCTCAACTCTTTCCTCCCCTTTCTCTCTTCTTTTCTTCTGTCTTTTCCTTTCTCTTCTTTTGTCAACTCTCTTCTTTCCTTCTGTCAACTCCTTTCAACTCTCTTCTTCTCTTCTGTCAACTCTTCTCTCTCCTCCTGTTTCTTTTTCTGTCAACTCTTCTCTTTCTCTCGTCAACACTCTTCTCGCTCGTCTGCAGGCAGGAGTGTACCTGGCTGCTAAAAGGCATCTGTCACTCAGGTGGCCCGCCCCTGCGCCTTTTAGCAGCCAAGCTTCCAGACCAAGTGGGGAGGGGAGCTTTTCCAATGTGAGCCCAGGGGCTACTGGGAGTTGTAATATTGCCCGGCTGTAGGGGGCCTTTAATGTATATTCCCTTCCCAGGTCGTGCTCTGCGGCTGTTTGCCATACGGGCATTGTAGACGCGCGTTAGCATGAAAAATAAACCTGTGGATTGGAGGCCCGCGAGGAAACACACCTTGTGGGGGAGGCGCAGACGCTTTCAGCAGGACCAGCCGCGCCCGAGAGCAAGAGGGCAGCCATCTTGAAAGGGGCAAAAGTGCCTCGTATTTTCCCTCACATTTAGTTGTAGGGAGTTTTGGCTTGGCTTTTTTTTAAAAAAAACCTTGGTGATTATACAAATAAAACCTTTTTTATTTAGTTCAAAAGAGGCAAAATTGAGAAGAGGCGCAAACGGATTGTATGAAGAGCTTTGCCTCAGAGTCGAGGCTGCTCTGCGCATGCTCCTCTCGCCCAGCAGCTTTCTCAAATCTTTTTCCTCCCTCCCCTCATCTTCGCCGCCGACGGAGGGAAGTCGAGAGAGCGCCGCCCTATAGGAAGTCGCCGGGCACACCACTCCAAAATTTCTCCCCACCCAGCCAACCCAGCCTTGTCGCCCGCCGTTGGCGTGACGACAGAGCCGAGAGGGCCACAGGTAGAGCGCGCCACCAACAGGCGCGCGCATGGCCCCGGGGGCCTTGAGGAGGGCCGCTTCCGCTTCCGGGTCGCCCGGTGTCTCTTTCCTCTTCCGGAATCGCCCCCCCCCCCGGAGGCCCTGTTCCCGCTCGGGCCGGTCCCGGGATGGCTCCGCGGCTGCAGCTGGAGAAGGCAGCCTGGCGCTGGACGGAGACGGTGCCGCCCGAAGCCGTGACGCAGGAGCACATAGAAGCGGCCTACCGTATCGGGCTGGAGCCCTGCCAGCGGGGCACTTGCAGGTGAGGCGACGCCCGGGAGGGCGCGGCCTTCTGCTAGCCGGAACTAGTCCCAAATTAAGAAGGCCTGGCTCCCGGGCAAAGGCTAAAGTCTCCCCGGCCTAATAGAAGGGTCGCGACAGGTGGCGTCCTCTGGGCGTGACCCGGGGTGGAGCCCAGCGCCAGTATCCGAAGTCCTGCCAACGTGGTGGAGGTGCCCCATGGCCAGGCGTCCCCTCTCCCATTGGCATGGGTCCTCTGGGGCCTTCCTTTTTTTAGTTTTAGATTATGGCAAGCCAGTGAGGTTCTCCCCACCCTTTACCTCGGGAGCACCGTGTGGTGCCCTTTGCTTTCTGCTTCTCCTCACAGCTCTGAGGCTCGCTTGCCTAAAATATATACTGCTCAAAAAAATAAATGGAACACTCAAATGACACATCCTAGATCTGAATGAATGAAATATTCTCATTCAATACTTTGTTCTGTACAAAGTTGAATGTGCACAACAGCTTGTGAAATTGATTGTCCATCAGTGTTGCTTCCTAAGTGGACAGTTTGATTTCACAGAAGTTTGATTTACTTGGAGTTATATTGTGTTGCTTAAGTGTTCCCTTTATTTTTTTGAGCAGTATATGTAGAGAGGTAGAGATAGGTAGATATACACATACATACATACACACACATATGCATACACTGTAGTAGGCTGCTGCAGGAACACCTAATTGCGTGCAGCTCCATGGCTCTGGAACGCGAGTTCGGGATCGAGCGCAATTATGCTTCCTGCACCTATGCAGGTAGCAAAATCACGGACAAGGACGGGCGTCTTTTCGTGAAGCAAAAATACCTCGCCAAAATGTGCCCGCATGCACATCCCTGTGTGCAATTTTGCTACCTGCACAGGAATTACGCTCACATCCTACACTCATGTTCCAGAGCCGCGGAGCTGCGCACAATTAGGTGTTCTGGCAGCAGCCCACCGCTGTGTATATATGTGTATGTGTAAGTCTTGACATATTCGGGTCTTTCCCATGTAAGGTTGATGGAAAAGATGGGAAAAGATCTGAATATGCCAAGACCTACATACCTATACCTGTGAAAATCTACGAAATATACACTGCTCAAAAAAAATAAAGGGAGCACTCAATTAACACATCCCAGATCTGAATGAATGAAATATTCTCATTGAATACTTTGTTCTGTACAAAGTTGAATGTGCACAACAGCATGTGAAATTGATTGTCCATCAGTGTTGCTTCCTAAGTGGACAATTTGATTTCACAGAAATTTGATTTACTTGGAGTTATATAGTGTTGTTTAACTGTTCCCTTTATTTTTCTGAGCAGTATGTATGTACGTGTGTGTGTGTGTGTGTGTGTGTGTATGCATATATATGTATGTATGTATACATATATATATATATATGTCACATGGGTTTTTTTGCTGAATTGGAAAATTATATATATGACGGTCTTGGTATATTCGGGTTTCTTCCCATGTAGGATTCAGAAATTTCTGGCGACGACCCAAACTCAGAACAATCTACATACATATACCCGTGAAAATTTACGAACACAAATATATATGTGTGTGTGTGTATATGTGTATATATATATGTGTGTGTGTGTGTGTGTATGTGTATATTTGTATATATTTGTATATATGTATACATACACACACAAACATGTATGTACATACGTACACAAATGTTTTTTTCTTTTGCATCACCCTGGTATACCCAACATTACTGCTTCCTTTTATAACATATAGCTTCCCTGCTACAAACTGAGAGGAGAAGAACCTGTGGTGTAGAGGTTAAAGCTACTGCCTTGCAGGCAAACTCCCCAGGTTTAAATCCCGGTAAGGGTATGGCTAACTGATGAGAGCAAAATAGCTTCTAATAGATCTATACTAGTCTTCTTTCCTTTTCATTATCAGCAGAAATATGTTACACACATGCACACACACATACACATATCATAAATGGATCTGAAGTTTTCCTGCTTTCTGTGGAAATTCCCTGGGTGGGGGGTTGTAACTGGAGTTTCAGTCTCTTGCAATCCAAAGCCTAATGTTTCCAGGCAGGGTAGGGCTACAGCTGGATGGGACAGCTTCCTTTTTAAAAAAATAAAATAAAATACAAATAATCCCAACTGGGGGATTCCCTGCTGCCCAGGTGTGTTTGAGGTCCTAAATTAGTGATGGCGAACCTATGGCACGCATGCCACAGATGGCACATGGAGCCATATCTGAGGGCACATGAGGTGTTGCCCTATGTCAGCTCCAGTGCACATTTTTGGCCTGCCTTCTGGATGTTTTTGCTTCCCCCAGGCTTTAGGAGAGCCTCTTGAACCCTGGGGATGGTAGAAAATGGCCCAAGGGCCAACTAGAGGTTCGGAGACAAACTTCCAGTTGCGTCATTGAGCCGTTTTCTGCAGTTCCCCAGAGTTCAGGAAAGCTTCCTGAAGCCTAGAGATGGTGAAAACAGCCCATCAAGCCTGCCGGACGTCCGGAGACTTCAGTGACGCCTGTGTGCATGCGTGGGAGCAGCATGGGGATTGTGTGCATGCACACGGAGGCATTGCATTACAGATGTGGGCATACACATGTGCACTATCACACATGTGCATGCACTTTTGGCACCCAAGCCAAAAAAAGTGCGCCATCACTGTCTTAAGTTGTTCATTCACCTGGATAGAAGGTAAGGTGGCATCTTGTTTGATGCTAATTAAGTTTTTAGGTTAGCATAGCCTGAACTACTTTATTTTTATCATTATTTGCCCACTAGGAGGAAAAGACCATTATTGCTTTTACTTTACTAATTAAATATTTTCCTTCGTAAATAGCTTTGCTCAATCGATTAGTAACTGCAGGGGAAGCATAAAGAAACAGGTTTAATAAGTGATAAATTGCCTTAGCACAGTTATTGTTTGCAAGGACACCTGCTTTTTGCTAGCTGTAGGAGCTAATGACAAGCTTTGCTTGCTTCCATTATGGGCTCCCTCAACTATTGTTCCTGCTGTCGAAACCAAAAAAAACCCTGACATACAAACAAGCTTGGTCGCAATCTCTTGCCTTTCAGCTTTTGTATTTTGCTAATTTCATGCTACGTAGGAGTAGGAGTACTGTATTTTTATCTCTTTTTCAAAAACTAATTGTTATATTATTTTTATCAGTGCTTTTACAGGTATTGTTTTTTTATATATATTTGTGCTTTGCCTTGACACAGCAAATACAGCCACAATAAGGATCTTCCAAAATAATAATAATGTTGAATTAAGGAGGGCAGAAATTGCAAGATGGCCTCGATACTTGAAGATTAAATTTTTTTAATTTGGAAGTTCCTCCTGAAATTTTATAAACCCCTCCTCCCCCACCAGGCCCACCAAAGTGGGCATCTACAAGCATCGCCCAGAAAGTAATGCACCACATTTTTTTTTCTTAAGCAATTATTTATTGAACACAATAAAACTTTCACACAAGAAAAAATGATGTTTCTTCTAAACTCCCTATTTTTCCACGTAATCTCTGTCCCTTTCTATGGTCTTCCTCCGGTGAGATACAAGGGCGTGTATGCCCTGTTGGTACCACCCTTTGTTCTCTCATGAAGCCATTTTTGCATTGTGCGAATCACCTCCTTGTCATCCCAGCGACTAATCGTACTTCTGTCAACTGCAGGGGCGGCAAGCTGGGGGCTTTGCTGCGTTCACTGCCAGTGTCTTCTATCGTGGCAGCGGCGGCACCGGTAGTCAGAGCAGGGGAAGGGGAAGCTCAAGGAAAGAGGGATCCAGGCCAGGACTCGAAGCTGGGATTCCAGGCTGGTCAGCTGGGAGGTTGGATGCTACCACTAAGGGAGACAGCTTAGGTGGGTGGGGGAAGAAGAGGCGGCGGGCGGCATTAAGGCCAAGACGGCTGGGGTGGGGAGGGAGAGTTAAAACGCACAGTATTGTACATCGGGCAGCCGCAGGAAAACCTGTGATGTGCAAAAAAACCGTGGAGTATTTTTTACATCAATATTTTTTGAAAACCTGTGGTATAGCCTTTCTGCGAAAGTCGGACCCGCGAAAATCAAGGGACCACTGTATATCTAAAGTTTTGCATTCATACCATTACTGTAGGCTGAGGGGAAAAAATGTGCATTACTTTCTGGGCAACCCTCAGATATTAAGTTAATAGATAATAATTTTCAAAGGCAGTCTGCACCTTCACTTTTGCCCCTCAGATTTCCCTCCTGCCTCCTTGGATGTGTATTAGCAATAGCATTTAGACTTATATACCGCTTTCCCGTGCCTTACAGCCCTCTCTGAGTGTTTTTACAGAGAGTCAGTCTCTTGCCCCCAACAATCTGGGTCCTCATTTTATCGACCTTGGAAAGATGGAAGGCTGAGTCAACCTTGAGCCTACTGAGATTCGATCT
Organism: Erythrolamprus reginae; assembly: GCF_031021105.1. Classification (NCBI taxonomy): domain Eukaryota; kingdom Metazoa; phylum Chordata; class Lepidosauria; order Squamata; family Dipsadidae; genus Erythrolamprus; species Erythrolamprus reginae. Next base: position 25,859,915 of record NC_091957.1, on the reverse strand, counting down.
GCCAAACTGCTGGCAGCCGGTGATGAGCAGAAGTAGCTTGCAGCACTGCACTTTAACCACTGCGTCACCAAGGCTCATCTTTTAGCTACCGAGGCTGAGAGCCTTGTTTTCCCCTTCAGAGGATTAAGGAGCATATCTCAAAATATAATGCAGCGAGGGACCAGCAAGAGCTGTCTTCATCGGAGGAAGAGGGAGCTGGTACAGATTTATCCCGATTTAAGTAAAGCTGAAACATCAAGCCTGTTGAAAAAAAGACTTCCTTTGCAGGATGTGTTTGGGTTGTGTGCAAATATCAACATGGCTGTCCCCAACGGCACTCCAAGCTCTTTTCAGAATCTGCCATCCCCAGCTGGGAAGGTCCTCGCTTTCTTTTCCTCCCAGAAATAAAGAGAATATTTTAGAACCAGGAGGGGAATGGTAGCAAACACGCAACCTGAACCATTCCTGGAAAATGGTTCGGGTGAGAAACATATTTATTTATTTATTCAATTTTTATGCCGCCCTTCTTCTTAGACTCAGGGCAGCTTACAACATGTTAGCAATAGCACTTTTTAACAGAGCTAGGCTATTGCCCCCACAATACGGGTCCTCATTTTACCCACCTCGGAAGGATGGAAGGATGAGTCAACCTTGAGCCGGTGATGAGATTTGAACTGCTAACCTACAGATCTGCAGTCAACTTCAGTGGCCTGCAGTATAGCACTCTACCTGCTGCGCCACCCCATCTCTTTTATCTCAACATGATACTTTGCTTCTGCAGGAGAAACTGCAGAGGGAATCCCAATTGTCTGGTGGGGATTGGAGAGCACATTTGGCTGGGGGAGATCGATGAAAACACCTTTCACAACATCGACGATCCCAACTTTGAGAGGCGAAAAAAGGTACATCTACGGCTTTCCGAGCATATCGAGAAGAATTGGGGTTTTTACCCCATTGCACCTCCTCTCTTTGCAGCTGGTGCTTTAAAAGTCTTTCACCCAGAATTGCCAAGGTTGAAATTTCCTCAGTTCCCAAATCTACGGAGATCGGTTGGCTGTGAAAAAATCCAAGTTGGGCCTGGCAGGCAATTTGGTATCACGAAGGAGCCTATGGGGGGCGGGGGAACACAAAAGTTTCATTCAACTGGGTCTTGTCTTCATGTATCTTTAAAGCTGTGAAATTGTGAGTCTGATTTCGCTCGTGGTGGGAAGCCTTCTTCTGAGACTGCAAGTTAAGTGGGCATGTTTGGCTTCCCCCTCCGCTCAAAAATACCCTGTCTCGCCCCCCCCCCCCCAAATAAGACCTCCCCTGATAATAAGTCCAATCGGACTTTTGAGTGCATGGCAATAACGCCAAGCGCTTATTTCATGGTTCAAAACAATATAAGACAGGTCTTATTCTCAGGAAAACATTTCCGGATGCAATTCAAAGAGTTGGTAATGACCTATAAAGCCCTACATGGCATCGGGCTAGATTATCTGCAGGGCCGCCTTCTACCATATGAATCCCAGCATCTGTTTAGGTCCCACAGAGTTGGCCTTCTCCAGGTCCCGTCAATTAGACCAGTGTTTCCCAACCTTGGCAACTTGAAGCTATTTGGACTTCAACTCCCACAATTCCCCAGCCAGCATTCACTGGCTGAGGAATTCTAGGAGTTGAAGTCCAAATAGCTTCAAGTTGCCAAGGTTGGGAAACACTGAGCTAGACAATGTCGTTTGGTGGGACCTAGGGGAAGAGCCTTCTCTGTGGGGGGCCCGGCCCTCTGAAATTAGCTCCCCCTGGAGGTTCGCACTGCCCCCACCCTCCTTGCCTTTCGCAAGAGTCTTAAGACTCACTTATGTTGCCAGGCTTGGGGTCATTATATCTTGCCCCCCTGGCCAATAAATGTGATCTATGGCTGCAATTTGAATTTGATTGATTTATATTATATTGGGTTTTTAGCTTATGTAGTTTTTAATTAATTAGATTTGTCTTTGTATTTACTGTGTTGTATTATATGCTGTGAGCCGCCCCGAGTCTTCGGAGAGGGGCGGCATACAAATCTAAACAATAATAACAACAATAATAATAATGGCATTTGATTTGGGTATATTTTTCTGTGTGTCATCCAGGTCATGGTTCAAGAGGTAACAGGACTTTCTGGTTTTTCTTTGAAGACCTTTCGCTTCTCATCCAAGAAGCTTCCTCTGCTCTGACTTCATTCCCTTTCCCATCATCCAGTCAGAGCTGAAGAAGCTTCTTGGATGACAAGTGAAATGTCTTCAAAGAAAAAATTGAATTATTTTTCTCTGTGTGTGTGTGTTTTAAAGCTGAGCATTTTAAGGATAGTGAGATAGAAAAGCATTTCAAAATGGAACTTGTCCTGTGCTTCGATATGGAAGAATAGACCCATTGAATTGTGCCTGCAAAACCAGAGTATTTTAACAATGCTTAGATGCTCTCTAAAACGCTCAGGGCATCTTGTGCCAACTCTCCTTTCTATAGGAACTAATCCCCCACTATTGTTGAAGGAGAAGAATGCTCTCTTGAGAAGACCTCGCTAAAATTGTCTGTCCTTGAGCCGCTCTGCTTTTTTGGCTGGCCTCACCTCTGATGATCTCTGTCTCACTTCTCCTTCCCTACCAGAATGCATTTGTAGGCCTCACCAACCTGGGGGCCACTTGCTACGTCAACACTTTCCTACAGATGTGGTTTCTAAATCTGGAGCTCCGGCAGGCGCTGTATCTGTGTCCCGTTGCCCGGCCTGAATATATCACAGCGGAGAAGAAAGGTATTTCGGAGGCATCTTTGCCCTGTTCGAAGCGGTTGGTTCTAAGATTAGTCTGATTTGAACCCAAAATGTTTGGGGTTCATCATCACAATCACCCTGCTTTGAACAGATACTGTGTTTCCCCAAAAATAAGACCTTTTTGTTTGCCATAATTTTTATTGATTTTACAGCTTAATATTTTCAGGTAGATCGACATCCATGTATATACATTCATATTAATATATTATACACTGCTCAAAAAAATGAAGGGAACCCTCAAAGAACACATCCTAGACCTGAATAAATGAAATATTTTCATTGAATACTTTGTTCTGTACAAAGTTGATGTGCTGACAACGTAAAATTTATGATCAAGGAAATGGAGCGCCTCCCTTATGAAACCAGGTTGCAATGCCTTGGTCTCTTCAGCCTTGAAAGACGGCGTTTAAGGGGTGACTTGATCGAAGTGTATAAAATCATGCATGGGATAGAAAAGGTGGATAGAGAAAAATTATTTTCTCTATCACACAATACTAGGACGAGGGGGCACTCCCTAAAGCTCATAGGTAAGAAAGTTAGGACAAATAAAGGGAAATATTTCTTCACCCGGAGGGTCCTTGGTTTATGGAATTCACTTCCAGAATAGGTCGTGACAGCTGTCAGCCTTCAAGGCAGGATTAGACAGATTCATGGATGCCAAGTGTATTGGTGGTTATTGAAACGGATGTCCATGTGCTGCCTCTATGATGGTTGAGGCAGGCAGGGTTCCGTTGGGTACCATTTGTTGGGGGTTAAGGGAAAGGGAGGGTCTTGCCTTCTCTTTCTATTCAAGATCCCCATGTACAATTGGTGGGCCACTGTGACACAGAATGCTGGACCCGATAGTCTTTGGCCTGATTCAGCATGGCTCTTCTTATGTTCTTATTGTCAATCAGTGTTGCTTCCTAAGTGGACAGTTTGATTTCACAGAAGTCTGATTTACTTGGTGTTATATTGTGTTGTTTAAGTGTTCCCTTTAATTTTTTTGAGCAGTATATATTTATACATTGTATACACATTCTTTGTATTTTTTTCTTTTTCCCTCTATCTCTTACTGTTGTTTTGCATTTCTTTTATACAAAAAATAAGAGTTATATTAATTTTTGCTGCAAAAGATGCATTAGGGCTTATTTTCTGGTTAGGTCATGTTTTTGGGAAAATACGGTACTAAAATACATCTGTCTGGCTGACGCTCTTAACTGAGGTTTATTTTGCATGAATAATCATGCCAGGGCTTATTTTCCGGTTGGGTCTTATTTTCGGGGAAACACTGTAGTCCTCAACTTACCACAGTTCATTTAGTTGACCGTTCAAAATTACAACTGGAAAAAGTGACTTATGACCAACAATCGTTGCAGCATCCCCGTGGTCACATGATCAAAATTCAGACATTTAGCAACTAGTTTATGACCGATGTAGTGTCTCGGGATCATGTGATCACCCTGCAGAACAAAGTTAATGGGGAATCTAGATTCACGTAACAACTGTGTTGGTTACTTAACAGACTTCACTTAACAAGTGTGGCAAAGAAAGGTCATAAAATGGGGCAAAACCGTCTTAACAAGTGTTTCAACATAAATGTTGGGCTCCTCCTTAGTTTCACCAATCCTACAGGGTGGTCTTGGCTCCTTTTGGGAGCCCACAACAAGGAGAAAACTAGCACAGGAATGGAGTTGGCTGTTCTTTGTAACTGGAGTTGCTGGGAGGCTCTGCAGAAGAGTTTGGCTTGCTGCTCTCAGTTATTCGAGGGACAAAAGAATTCCTTCCCAGGTCCCAAGTCTACATTTTAATCAAGCCTTTGATCTCTTGACAGATTACGAACCTCAGACCATTTGCGAGCACCTCCAGTACTTGTTTGCCTTGCTCCAAAACAGCAAAAGGCGATACATAGACCCATCGGGATTTGTGAAAGCACTTGGCTTGGATACAGGTCAGCAACAGGTAAGGTTTGAGGCACCTAGGCCAGCTACTCTCTTTTTCCCTGTTGTCTCTCAAAATGACATATTTTAAGAATGCCGTTTCCACACCGAGGAAAACCATGAACCCTTTGACAGCAGAGAAATAAAAAAGCCTTCCTCATTTGGCCTGGGGCACTCTGCCGAAAAGTCCTGGAGAGGAGGGGTTGCTTCTTTTGGAGGATTTTCTGACATCCCAATTTTAATGGAATTAAAATGAGATGTTTGTCCCTCTGGGTCACCACAATGTAAAAAAGATGTGGAGACACTAGAAAGAGTCGCAGAGAAGAGCAACAAAGATGATTAGGGGACTGGAGGCTAAAACTATGAAGAACAGTTGCTGGAACTGGGCATGTCTAGTTTAATGAAAAGGAGGACTGGGGGAGACATGATAGCAGTCTTCCAATATCTCAAAACTATTCTCCAAAGCACCTGAGTGTAGGACAAAAGGAATGGGTGGAAATTAATCAAGGAGAGAAGCAACTTAGAACTAAGGAGAAATTTCCTCACAGTTTTTAAGAAGATGTTGAATAACCATTTGTCTAAAGCGGGTAGGGTTTCCTGCTTAAGCAGAGGGTTAATAATAACAGAGTTAGAGGGGACCTTGGAGGTCTTCTAGTCCAACCCCCTGCTAGGAGACCTTACACTACTTCAGAAAGATGGTTATCCAACATCTTCTTATAAACTTCCAGTGTTGGTATATTCACTACTTCTGGAGGCAAGCTGTTTCACTGATTAATTGTTCTAATTAATTGTTTCTCCTTAGTTTAATTTCCACCCGTTGCTTCTTGTTCTACCCTCAGGTGCTTTGGAGAATAGGTTGAATCATTTTTGCTTGTGGCAACCCCTGAGATATTGGTATACTGCTGTCATGGCTCCTCTGGTCCTCCTTTTCATTAAACTAGCCATGCCCATTCCTGCAACTGTTGTTCATATGTTTTAGCCTCCAGTCCTCTAATCATCTTGAATGCTCTTCTCTGCACTCTTTCTAGAGTCTCCACATCCTTTTTTCATCGTAGCGATCAAAACTGGATGCAGTATTCCAAGTATAGCCTCACCAAGGCCTTATAGTGTGGTATTAACACTTCACATTACCTTGATTCTATCCCTCTGTTAATGCAGCCTAGAACGGTGTTGGCTTCTTTGGCAGCTGCTGCATATGGCTGGCTCCTTTAAATGGTTGTCCCACGATCCCTATCACAATTACTACTGTTGGTTTGGACCAGAAGACCTCCAAGATCCATTCCAACTCTGTTATTCTGTTCTGTTCTGGGTACTCCTGCCCTGTTTTCTTGAACTCATACCCTGCCTGTGTCCGCTGTTCTTTTAGGATGCTCAGGAGTTTTCCAAGCTGTTCATGTCCCTGCTGGAGGACACCCTGTCTTCTCAGAAAAACCCGGACGTGCGCAACATCGTCCAGAAGCAGTTTTGCGGAGAATACGCCTACGTTACAGTGTAAGGCTTTTCCCCCTCACGTTGCTGCTGCTGCTGCTTCTCGTTTCCTTGCCCTGCTTCGGACGATGGGGCTCCGCGATTCTCACGGCTGTCTCTTCTTTGCTCTCCAGTTGCAACCAGTGTGGCCGGGAGTCCAAACTTATCTCCAAGTTTTACGAGCTTGAATTAAACATCCAGGGCCACAAGCAGCTGTCGGACTGTATCACTGAGTTCCTGAAGGTACCAGTCCACGAAGGGGGAAACACAGCGGCTCTGGCTTTGAGAGCAGCCATGGGACCTCGAGCGTCTTGCCCCTGAGCTCGGTTGGTGCGAGTTGATGACCTCCTGCTGCCAGGCAGGTCGGGATGCCTCTTCAAGCCTGCAACCAGTTTTGTTTTGTTTTGTTTTTTTCCTGGCAGGAGGAAAAGCTGGAGGGGGACAATCGCTACTTCTGCGAGTCCTGCCAGAGCAAACAGAACGCCACCCGGAGGATACGTCTGCTCAGTCTCCCTTGCACCCTCAACCTCCAGCTCATGCGCTTCGTGTTCGATCGGTGAGCTGCTTCTCCCGCCACTCGTCCAGAGCTTTCGTTTCACAGCGGAATCCCATCCCCATCTGAAAGTGGGCTGCCTGGCGAGGCTTGTATCGAACAGGCTGGGCACGAAACATCTTTAGAACAAGACACATGGCAACAGAGGGAAAGAGTGGGGAGAGAAAAAAGGTGGAAGAGAAAAAAGGAGAGAGAAGAAAAAGGGTGGAAGAGACAGAAGAGAGACGGAAGAGAAAAGAGAAAAAGAAGAGGAAAGAGAGAACGGATAATAAAAGGGAGAGAAAAGAATGAGGGAGAGAGAAAGGAGAGAGAAGAAGGAGAGAGAATGAGCTACAAAAATGGTAGAAGGTGTTAAGCATAAAACGTATCAGGAAAGACTTAATGAACTCAATCTGTATAGTCTGGAGGACAGAAGGAAAAGGGGGGACATGATTGAAACATTTCAATATGTTAAAGGATTAAATAAGGTTCAGGAGGGAAGTGTTTTTAATAGGAAAGTGAACACAAGAACAAGGGGCCACAATCTGAGATTAGTTGGGGAAATCAAAAGCAACATGAGAAAATATCATTTTACTGAAAGAGTAGTAGATCCTTGGAACAAACTTCCAGCAGACGTGGTTGGTAAATCCACAGGAACTGAATTTAAACATGCCTGGAATAAACATATATCCACCCTAAGATAAAATACAGGAAATGGTATAAGGGCAGACTAGATGGACCATGAGGTCTTTTTCTGCCGTCAATCTTCTATGTTTCTATGAGAAAAAGAGGAGACCGGGGAGAGAAAAGAGGAGAGAGGAGAGAGATAGAGAAGAAAGGAGAGGGAGAGGAGAGGGGGGGGGAGAGAGAGAGAAAGATAGAAAGGGAGGAAGCAGCTCTTGCTTGCTTATTGTGTCATACCTTTCTTTGGGCAACTCAAGGTGATCCATTTTGAATTTACAATACCAGAGATTGAAGGGAACTTGGAGGTCTTCTAGTCCACCCCCCCCTGCTCCTGTTCCCACGAAGAGGGTTGAGAGAGAGAGAGAAATCGGTTTAATCTTAACCTTCCAGTTGGCGAATCTAGGGGGGGGGGAAACCACCTGGGAAGTTATTTTTTTCCCAAGAGTATAAACTTTACTGAATCAATCCACTTTGGCGAAGAAGAAGCAAAACCGGCTCTGCGTTTCCCGCACAAACGTATGCATAGTTTCAGTAAACACACAGCACATACACACACACACTTTGTTAAGCTGCAGAGCAAAGAGGGATATAGGTGAACGCTCGAATGACACGAAGGCCCCAAACTCACCCGGACGGCTTCTGTGCCCGAGGGGTACTGACACCAGGGAATCTCCCGGGTTCCCCATTCACACACACACCCCCTCCACGTCACTCTTGATGTGGAAAGTGAACACTCTGCTGGTGCCACTGTTTACCTTTGTGTTGGCACTGCCAGATGGAAAGGGGTGAATGAAAGCAATCCTTTTTCGTCCTCACTAGGCAAACGGGGCACAAGAAGAAGCTGAACGCTTACATCGAGTTCTCTGAGCTGCTTGACTTGGGACCCTTTATGGAAGACAAAGGTAGGCCGAGCCGAGGTGGGTGTGGTTTCCTTCTGCCTTGGTGTCCTCTTCCCTGAAATGGGGGCGGTCAGGGCCCTTCTCCTATCTTCTATGCACACCTGGAAGCCTAAAGGAGTCCAAAAGGAATTGGGCAGCTTCTAAATTTAATAAATTAAAATGTTATAGGAAGAAGGGGGGCAGCTTGCCGCAGCCACCCCTGACTGTGGAAATCAAGGATGGGAGGAGGGAAGGCTCTCACCGTCCCCCAGGCCTCGAGCACTGTATGCTGCTGTTTCAGCCAGCGTCTTCGTCTATGAGCTCAGTGCCATCCTCATCCACCGAGGGGTCAGCGCCTACTCTGGCCATTACATCGCCCACGTCAAGGACCCCCAAACGGGGGGAGTGGTACCGATTTAACGACGAAGAGATTGAGAAAATGGAAGGCAAGAAGCTGCAACTGGGAGCGGAAGAGGATCTAGGTAAATGAATGGCCTTCTTGAAACAGAACCCAAGGGGGGGGCACCGCTCAGCCTGCATGGGGTCGACACTGTGACCCCTCTCCTCGGCTCACTGCAATTTGGCCTGGCCGAGAATGTCTCTGGGGTGGGAAGGGGGGCAGAGAAGCGGGGCGGGAGAATAAAGGTCCCCAGCACTTGCTTCCTTTATCTTCTGTCCCCCCTCTCCAGAACCCTCTAAATCTCAGTCTCGAAAGCCCAAGTGCGGGAAGGGGATATACCGCTCCCGAAATGCCTACATGTTGGTGTATAGGTTGCAGTCGCGGGAGACGTCACTGGCTGTTGAACTCCCAGGTGAGCTTCCGCAGGTGTCCATTCTGAGCCTTTCCTCTCGCCCTGTTCTGCCCCAGTTAAGGACATAGGGAAACAAACATTGTTTGAGCGTATTTTTAATCAATAACCAACCACTAATAACTTAGTGTTAGTAGAGGTCACACACACACATGAACTTAAAGGCAGTGCTTTCTCGCAAAAGCCCAGTTGTTGATTACTTGTCATTAACAGTTGGCCTCAGTTCAGAAAGTCTTAAATTATAGAATAGCAATTAGTCTTTGATAGCTCATGAAGTTTGGCAAAATACCCAGGAGTTGTCTTCAGTAAACAAACTGAAGCAGATAAGCAGAGCATAATGTTCCAGACACCACTAACCACACAAATTTCAAACATTTCCTGCAGAGATTCTTAACTTCCCTGGCTTTCCTTAAGAAGACTAGGGGAGTGGCCAATTAGTCGCAAGCTTTACTCCCGAGAAGACCTCCTCCTGAGTAGCCATTCCTGCCTTTTGGCAGCTCTGCGCGCTCATGCATTAAGAAGAGTCTTCTCCCCTTCTTCCTCATCACTGCTATAAGGTGCTGGAGGTTCCGAAGGCCCCGGCTGAACCTCTGCCTCTGCCACCCGAGTCCTCACCATCCTCCCCCACTGTCCAACTCGAGTGCCAGCTGCACAGGCCACTAGCGCATCACCAAGTCAATCTCCTCTCCAACAGGATCCACTATTAGCTTCATGGGCCACAACACACCCCACCTGTCCGAGAAGCACACAAGAGTTAGAAGTGGCACTTTTTTAATTTTAATTTTAATTTTTTTTAAAAAAAATTCACCAACATTGCATCCATAGTTATACAGTGAACCCTCGATCATCGCGAGGGTTCCGTTCCAGGACCCCACGCGATGATCGATTTTTAGCGAAGTAGCGGTGCGGAAGTAAAAACACCATCTGCGCGTGCGCAGATGGTGTTTTTGCTTCCACTGCCGCCCCGCCCTTCGCCCGCCCACCCCGTTGCTCGCGCCTGGGGGTGCGCGCGCGTTTGGGGACTCCCTAGATCCGCTCCCCAGCTGGGGAGCGGATCTAGGGAGTCCCCCACCGCGCGCGCGTTGCTGGGGAAAGCGCGCGCGTTTGGGGACTCCCTAGATCCGCTCCCCAGCTGGGGAGCGGATCTAGGGAGTCCCCACCGCGCGCGCGTTGCTGGGGAAAAGCCGCGCGCGTTTGGGGACTCCCTAGATCCGCTCCCCAGCTGGGGAGCGGATCTAGGGAGTCCCCACCGCGCGCAGCGCGTTGCTGGGGAAAGCGCGCGCGTTTGGGGACTCCCTAGATCCGCTCCCCAGCTGGGGAGCGGATCTAGGGAGTCCCCACCGCGCGCGCGTTGCTGGGGAAAGCGCGCGCATTTGGGGAATCCCTATATCCGCTCCCCAGCTGGGGAGCGGATCTAGGGAGTCCCCAAACGCGCGCGCTTTCCCCAGCTGGGGAGCGGAGCTGGGATGTCCCCCAAGCGCGTGCCGCCCACCCGCCCACGCCGTTGCTCGCGCCGCTGCTGGGGTCTTACGGGGGCAAGAGGGGGAAGACCCAGGGAAGCCTCTGCCCGGCGGGGAAACTCCACCATCTATGCATGCGTGGAAGGGCACGCATGCGCAGATGGTGGAGTTTACTTCCTGGTTGAAAACTCGCGAAATAGCCCTTTCGCGATACTTGAACACGCGAAACTCGAGGGTTCACTGTACTACGATATCAACATGTTACACACATACATTTTTCCAATATATCATAAACAGTTATCCTAAATATGCACCGTTTATACTTTTATCTCTTGTCTGTTTTCCTTCTATGTTTTGTGTTACTGCCCTCCCTCTATCTCCCTCTCTCCCTCTTAACCTACTTTCCTCCTACCTCTCTCCCTTTACTTCCTACTTCCTCTTCCTCATCCTTCCCTGAGTACTTCTAATCTTAATCTCTTATGTAATTGACAGACAAGCTTTCCAAAATCCTGAAGAGATTTCAACATTGGTGCCATTCTTAAACTGACATCTTCCTTTCCTCTATATTTAAATATAAAATATACTTCTCAAAAAAATAAAGGGAACACTTAAACAATATAACTCCAAGTAAATCAAACTTCTGTCAAATCAAACTGCCCCCCTTAGGAAGCCACACTGATTGACAATCAATTTCATTTTGTTGTCAGCACATTCAACTTTGTACAGAACGAAGTATTAAAATGAGAATATTTCATTCATTCAGATCTAGGATGTGTTCCTTGAGTGTTCCCTTTATTTATTTTTTTGAGCAGTATACTAGGTATAACTGCTATTATCTCATGCTGCCTCCTTCCTCCTATTTTTGTCACCTTAGCTTTCCTGCAGGAGCTGGTGGAACAGGACAACAGCAGGTTTGAGGAGTGGTGCCACGAAATGGCCGAGATGCGGAAGCAGAGTGTGGCGCGGGGCAAGGTTAAGCACGAAGAGGTGAAGGAGCTCTACCAGAAGTTGCCTGCCAAAGCTGGTCTGTAAGACCTTCCAATTACCTGTCTTCTCTTTGTAGGGCGGCTCTGGGCCAGGTGGGAGGGGAGGGGGCAGCTCTGGTGTCCCCCCAGGTTTGGAAGCTTCCTTTACATACGACTCTAGGTACCTCCCGCCCTCCCTCTCCCAAGAGAGCCAACCCCAGCATAGCCTGCTCCCTGGGTGGGGGTGTCGGGCAACCATTCTTACTTGGCAGGTATGCCTTAGGACAGTGATGGCGAACCTATGGCATGGGTGCCACAGGTGGCACATGGAGCCATATCCTCTGGCACGCAAGCTGTTGCCCTACCTCAGCTCCAGCGTGCATGTGTGTGCTGGCCAGCTGATTTTTGGCTGACACAGAGGCTCTGGGAGGCATTTTTGGCTTCCAGAGAGCCTCCCGGGGGATGGGGGAAGGTGTTTTTACCCTCCTCTGGCTCCAGGGTAGCCTTTGGAGTCTGAAGGGTGAAACACGAACCTACTGGGTCCACCAGAAGTTGGGAAACAGGCCATTTCTGGCCTCTAGTGGGCTTTGGGGGGGGAGCTATTTTCACCCGCCCCACCGATTGAATGATTGGTGTGGGCACTTGCGCATGCAGGATAGCACACGTGTATACTCTTTCGGCACCCAAGGAAAAAAAGGTATGCCATCACTGCCTTAGGACAGGGGTTCTCAACCTTTCTACTGCTGTGACCCCTTAATACAATTCCTCATGTTGCAGTGAACCCCAAGGTCTAGTACTAATTCTTCCAACAGAGCTTGAAGCTGATTGGCAGGAAGCTCTGAGGGACACCCCCACTGTAAACGCCTGATTGGTCGGATTGTAAAAATAGGTTCCAAGGCACCAGAATGGAAGCTTTAGTTCCTAACACCCTGGGAAATTTGTCTTTTCCCATGGCCTTAAGCCCGACCCCCAGCTTGAGAACCACAGCTTTAGGACAAGGCCAACCTTGGCCACTTTAAGACTTGTGGACTTCAACTCCCAGAGTTCCTCAGTCATCTGGCTGAGGAACTCTGGGAGTTGAAGTCCACAAGTCTTAAAGTTGCCACGGGTGGAGACCCCTGCCTTAGGATCAGGCATGTGCAGGAAGCAAAATCTCATGAGGGGGACACACACACGCGAGAATTTTGGCTGTTTTTTTGCTTCCGCGCATTTGCAGAGTGAAAAAAAATCACTGAACTCTTGTGCGCGTTCCCTCGCGAGATTTTGCTGCCTGCACATGCGCAGAAGCAAAATGTTGCTGGGACGCACACCCGCAACAGAAGCAAAGCTGCCCACGCAGCTCAATTTTCGCGACTGCTGTGCGGTAGCAACCTGATCCTATTTAAGATGTCTCTTTCAAGCTTTGGCGGGCATCGTCTCAGCTCCACCCGCAGGGCAAGGGGGATTGGCGGAAAGAGGGGGCGCTAGGCAGAAGCTCTCCTGTTGGCATGGGCTTTGGGTGATGGGGGAAGAAGGAGGGCCGGAGCACTCGGTCTGAGTCGCTGGCCCCTCCCGCTCTCCCCCCACAGGGCAGGAGTAGGAGGGAAAGGGGGTTGTTGGTGGCGGCGGGTTTGATCTTCCCATTTGAAGGGTGGGGGGGGACGATTGCACAATCTTAACTTTGCACACGCTCTGTGGTCGGTGTCGGAGGAGGAAGAGCCAGGGGGGGTTGCTGATGACGCTCTGGCCCTCTGCGCCCTTCCCCCCCTCAGGCTGCCCCTACGACTTTGTCTCCCTGGAATGGCTGCAGCAGTGGCTGGATGAATCGACGCCCCCCAAAGCCATTGACAACACGGCCTGCTTGTGTCCCCACGGGAAGCTGCACCCGGATAAGATCTCTACTGTCAAGCGGGTCTCGGAGGAGGTGGCCGACTACTTCTATACGAGATACGGGGGAGGACCCAGGCTGACAGGTGGGGACCAGGCCTGGCTTTGGAGCCAGCTGCCTCCTCCTCTTCCTCGGTGGGATCCCCTCGGCTTTGGGTTGTTGAGGGAGCAACGATCAAGGAAGGAAAGGCAAAGGAATGCCAGGCAGGTGGAGCTGCTAGCGCTCTTGCAGACAAGGGAGGGAAGCCTTCCACTCTGCAGGTGGTGTGATCTCTCACACTTTTGCTCACAAGTTGACGTTGCACCTCGGTGGTGTGTTGCCGCTTTTGTCAGTTTCCTCCCTCACACCTTCCCCTGGAGAGGCGAGGTGCAACCCGAGGAATTCCCCCCTTTTGGCAAAAGCGGCACCACCCCACAAAAGTGCCTTCCTCCTCTTTCGGGTCTCCTCTGCAGGGTGGGCAGGGGGATGTCAGAGGGCTCCCCCTTTGCTGAATGGGGTTGGGGGCAGACAGGCGCTGCCTTTCATAGAAACGTAGAAGATTTACAGCAGAAAAAGACCTCCTGGTCCATCTAGTCTGCCCTTATACCATTTCCTGTATTTTATCTTAGGATGGATCTGTGTTTATCCCAGGCATGTTTAAATTCAGTTCCTGTGGATATACCAATCACCTCTGCTGGAAGTTTTTTTCCAAGCGTCTACTACTCTTTCAGTCAAATAATCTTTTCTCACATTGCTTCTGATCCTCCCCCCAACTAACCTCAGATTGTGGCCCCTTGTTCTTGTGTTCACTTTCCTATTAAAAACACTTCCCTCCTGAACCTTATTTAACCCTGTCACATATTTAAATGTTTCGATCATATCCCCCCCCCCCTTTCCCTTCTGTCCTCCAGACTAGACAGACCGAGTTCATGAAGTCTTTCCTGATAAGTTTTATGCTTAAGACCTCCCACCATTTTTGTCGCCCGTCTTTGGACCCGTTCCATTTGATCCATATCTTTTTGTAGGTGAGGTCTCCAGAACTGAACACAGGATTCCAAATGAGGTCTCACCAGCACTCTATACAGTGGGATCACAATCTCCCTCTTCCTGCTTGTTATACATCTAGCTATGCAGCCAAGCATTCTACTTGCTTTCCCTACCGCCTGACCGCACTGTTCACCAATTTTGAGACTGTCAGAAATCACCCCCCCTAAATCCTTCTCTCCTGAAGTTTTTGCTAACACAGAACTGCCAATACAATACTCAGCCTCCTTCCTCTTCCTCAGTCAAAGCCCTCTGCAAGGACTGCGTGGTGGAGAGGTGCCGGGTTCTGCGACTGAAAAGCCAGCTAAGCGAGGACTACAAATCCGTCTGCAACCTCCTCAAAGCGGCGATCAAGGGGTGAGAGCAGCTCCTACGGGGGCATGGGGGGGGGGGATTCAGGAAGGGCGGGGCAAGAGGTAGGGATCCCCAATACCTGCTTCCTCTGCCACGCTCTTTCCCTGCCTCCTGGGCTGTGAGCCGCCCTTCTCACCCTGCAGGAGTGATGACGGGTTTTGGGTCGGGAAGTCTTCCCTGCGGAGCTGGCGCCAGCTGGCCCTGGAGCAGCTGGACGACTCGGACGAGGATACCGAGCAGAGCAACGGCAAGATGAACGGTGACGCCAAGGAGAGAGGTAGCTCCCTCCTTACCACCCCCACACACACCGCCCCCCTCCCCCTGTTATTCAAGGCAAGCCTGGCCTCTCCATACAGCCCGCAGGGTTGGTTTCCCTGAGCCAGGGCCTGTTTTCAGCCTCCAAGGTTTTTCAAGCTGGCTGAGGGATTCAAACCTTCACCCGGATCCTCCCGCTTTGAGCTGGGGGACAACCCCCAGGAGGGGGCAAGAAAGATTGTTAAAAGACTCTACAGAAGCCCTGCTGGTGGCAACCCCACCCCAAGCCTGCAGACTGGCCATTCTCCTCTGCTTTCAGAGGACGGGAGAGAGCAAGGAAGGAAAGGAGAGGACAAGAAAGAAGGGGAAGGAAGGAAGGGGAAGAAGGGAAAGCAAAGAAAGAAGGAAAGGAGAGGACAAGAAGGAAAGGAAGGAGGGAGGACAAAAGGGAACGAGAGGAAGG